>NC_141330.1:14792500-15005000 GCF_037954235.1 Aulostomus chinensis | reverse complement strand
AACTCAGTTTTTTCTCAGAATCCAGTCGTTGGCATCGCTTTCGTTCTGCCGCTGCACATAAAAATGATCTACGCGAGCGCGACACACATGCAACTCTTTGAGTAATTATCACGGAATCAATACGCCTTGGACATCAAGTAAATAATGAGGAATATCTATTAAAGGGATGAGCCACACACCATGACACTTCATTAACAGGCCTGTCGTGACTCGGCCAACCTAACACATCTTTAAACATGCATCTCGATCAAGAGGCTGTTCTAGCAAGTGTCTGCACAGCTGCTGGTCCTCTACTGAGGACTCAGGAGAAGCCCTCAGTCCTCTGGTTGAGGACTCTAATCTATCAAGGCAATCTTCCGTAATTACAAGTGTGGTGGTCCATAGGTGATGAAGCTCAGGCAGCTCAACAGCCAGAGACATATTCATTTACAAATAATACCCTATTACCTATCCTGTGCACATGCTCACAGAAACGTGGGTTTTCTCAGAGCACTGCGTTCTTCTATTAGCGCTTGCAAGAGGCTGGAGCCAAACGTCTACTCAGCCATGGCAACAGCCGAGCACACCAGTGACAAACGTTAAATTTTCATCTCCGCCAAGGAGCTTATGATGTTCCAAGTTAATTATCTGTCTCTCTCTTTGTGTTACCAGGATTATGCAATAGGCCAGTGCAGAAATCACCGTAATGCACTGTTTTTGTGTCTCTATAAAGGAATGTGTCGACCATTTAGTGGAATATACACACGCAACCTTATCAGAGAGAGACAAGGAAATGGAAACCCTTCTCTCCTCTGAGCTGAGACCCACAAGGACCAACTCTTGCATGCTTCCATCTCACCTGCTCAGCTTCCAAACACCTGTTCCTCCTCCTCTGTGTATTGTGATTCCTGATCAGCTTCATGATCTTGGTCTGCAGGCACGAGTCCTTCTAATCCTCTCTAATTAATCAGCAATGATTAGTTGTCATGGTAAATGTTTCCGTTGCCGACAAATGTTGTGTTTTGTGGCTAGAAGGTACGTTGATGTGTCTGAGGTGCTGTTTGAAATCACTGCGCCTTGTCAGAAAAGTAGTTCCGGCTTTGTATCTGAAGCTAAAATAACAATACCTCATAATTTTTAATAGTTATGTCGTAACAAATGTTGCACAGCTGTACAATAATAATATTAATGCAGGTTAAGACTGTTTTTTGAAAAAGTGAATTTGATGACTTTCGACAGAAGTATGCTAACACTTCCCATCCACTCTCATTGATTACGCGAAGCTAACGAGCAATCAGCTCGTCTCTGAGAGTCTCAGCTCCCTAATACAAGCACAGAGAAGCGTTTCTATCTTCACGTCAGGCAAATAAGAACATTCCCCAAAAAGTTGACACGATCCTTTAACACTGCAGGACATGTGATTGATGGAGAAGATGATAAACCAGACAGATTCACACACATTTTGTCCTGCAAATGACACAAGTGACCACAAAAGTATCACCAATTCCTTTTACGTTTATTCGCCACAAACATATAATTTAGATCACTGCCTTGGGCAGACTGTCTGCCCCTAATGCAAATAAACCTGTAAACAATTATGGACTTTATCATGTCCATAGTACTATGAACCAAGTTCAAGCCTCTCAGATGAATCCTTATTCACTCCTCCCTACGTGCTATCTCAAGAGTTCTATGTGGATGACATATTAACTTCCATGAAAATATTACACGTGCGCGCGCGCGCGCACACACACACACACGCACGAATAGTACTGACTCTTGTCTCCAAACATTTTCAGTAATTGCTGTGGAAATATTACATGGACCTTGGCGGAGGGCTGTGCTCTCTGAGTGCACTCGCAGTTTGCCTGTGGTTCTTTTAGTGCGATGACTAAGCAACAGTGCGTGCTTCGTGTCAGATTTTATCCAGTTTCGGAGCTATCTATGCTTGCAGAGTATATCCAGTAAAGACAGAGGACGAGCTGCAGCTCTGGCATTGTTCCAGAACCTCTTATAAATATTTCAATATTTCGGAGGGTTTATAAGATATCCTTGCTGAGCCTCTGTATTTTTATCCAGCAACAAAATCCAAGTTTCCCATTAAACAACTTCATTTCCAGGCAGCAGTTTAAAAAAAAACCTCCTTTCTATTCCTCCCACATAGACTGTCATTAAATGGTATTTTAAATGCTCAAAACTTCATGCTGTGCCACATTTATCGGGCTATGGACCACTTGATGAAAGAGAGCTATAGTAGAGCGAAGCGTTTCAATCAGTCGAAAAACCGCAAATGTGCTGATTAACGCATATACTCGAGGAAAGGCTCGCGATGTAATTTGAAATGACAAGTTAATTAAAAGAGAAGCAGCAGGGTAACTGAAAGACTATCAAAGCCCAATCATATCCAAGCTGAAAGATGTTTGCTATTTTAAGGTTTCAGATGAAATGGCGCTGCTCGGCGCACGCAGGGGTGGTGTGTAAGGTGTGACGTGCACTCTAAACAAGGTGGGAGAAGCAGGAGACTTTTGTGATTAATTTGACTCCCTACGTTATTAGAGTGTGATGGCGATGCAGGTGCCTGAGACTTCTCGGTCTCCTCTGTGATTATTTTAATGAGAGGAAGATTAGAACCCACAAGCATAATGAAAGCGATGTTATACTGACTCGGTGTGAAAGGAATTAATCACAGGATGCCACAGTTCAAAACCTGTGAGAACGTCCTTCTTTGTGCAGGAGAAGCTTTCTGAGCTGACTGTGAATGCTCCTTCAAGCTGCTAACAGATGTCAGATATACATGAAAACTTGACATAATTCAGGTGCTTTTATTTTGGAAATGTGAATATCTGTTTTCGAAATAGTCTTAAAAGCACGTCTGAGAATCACAGAGGTGTAGGACTAGTGGTAACAGAAAAGTTTTAGAAAGGACATTTAATATGGAAATTACTAAAATCAAACAGACTTGGAATTCTGTGAGTGATGAAATAAACAATGAGTGCATGACTAATGAAAGCCACATAATTAGCGTCATCACTCCAAAGGAATAAGTCGCCTAATAACGACTGAATGTTTTTGATCCGCATGATGCCTGAACACTGCTGCAGCTCATTACCACAACAGTAATAAAACTGGAAAGAAAAATGTATCTGAAAAATACTATGCAGACGACCTAATTAGAATTGAACGTTTGAGAGATTATTTGTATGTTGTCTGATGATTTTTTTTTTTTTTTTTTTTTGCAGAACCGCACAAATTAATTGTCTGTCTCTAAAACAATGCGTTTAGTTTGATATCCATACAATTCTGACTACAAAACCAATTCATCAGCCAAGTAGTGGAACAAAAGCCTTGGAGATGGACGAGAAGAACCATCAGTCTCTCTTGCAGCCGCAGCAGAAACAAACCAAAACGCAAAAACAAGCACAGGCGAAGGACGGATCAACTAACTGCATACGAAACATACTTTAGCATTTCGATGCTGTTTAACAGCTTATGGCTACAAGGACTTTTCGCAGGATTTACACTGCAATCCCCGTCCTTCTGGACAGATGAAAGCTGGGCGAGAGGAGTAAAGATCCACCGCATTTCAGCCCCTATTAAAGACAAAAGCACGTAGCTTTGATGTATGCACTTGTAACATCATTAGCATCCTTAGGTGCTTCTGATTTACATCAATGACTGTAATCACACGCAATGGTTTCTGCATCTATTCTAGGTGTAAAGCAAATAGTCTGCATTTGCTGGACGTTGTCCAGCTGCGAGAATACAAGCCTCGCTTCAGTGGCCAAATAAAACATGACTGCGGGGAAGACTTCCACAACTCCCAACAATGTCGTCCATTAACTGTCGGGTTAAATAAAACGCGCTCCATCAAAAGATGACGAGAGATGATGGGAAAAGAGTGGAGTGCAAAACTATGTTTTTCTTGCTGCCAATGAAATACTGCACCAATAGAGCAGACCATCAGTCATCAGTGTCACCAGAGCAGGAAACCAAACCCTCATTAATCAACAAGCGTCATCTTCTAAATAAGCTCAACATGCGCCATTATCGCCCATCACTGTACACTCTTATTTCCATACTGTACTCACTCACACATTTGAAATTAAGATGTTTTTGGTGTTAAATCAAAGTATTCTTAAGGTCTGTTCCCTCTGTAAACATGGTATTAGTACCATGATGCATTAGTAGACCAGCTCCTTTGAAATATTCATGACTAATTGAGCTGCTAATTAGTTTGTTAATTATTCAACTGTTTTTCTATAGAATGTCTGAAATTGTTTAAAATGTATCAAAGCCAGCAATAAATAATTTAAATTGTTTCTTCACACAAACAGTCCATAAGTCAGAATGCATTGAAGAGTTGAAGAGAAGATTCAGATTTTTTTTGGCGTGGGTGGATTTTTGCCTGCATGGTGCTGGTAATGTAGTACATATGCACGCACACACACACACACACACACACACACCCTTGTACTTATATCTGTCAGGACTTTCAATGACACATTCTCTAGCCCCTCACCCTAAACCTAACCATCTCAACTGACTGCCTGACCCTAACCTTGACCCTAAACCTAAACCTAAACCTAACCTGAACCTGATTCTAACCTTGACCCTAAAACCAAGTCTTGACCTTCAAAAGGCCCTATGAAGATGTGAGGACCAGCTAAAATGTCCTCACTTTCCAAAAATGTCCTCTCTCTGTTGGTTAAATACGTATTCTGGTCCTCAATATGTAGCAAGTACAAGAACACAAACACAAACACAAACACACACACACACACACACACACACAGACAACCAATCCAAACCAGAGGGGTATTTTGTCATTCTGAAACACCATGTTCTGGGGATGGAGTGTGTCGAATCCTCAGCTGCTCCCTCTGAACCTAGAAATCTTTCTACCTTTAAAATGGTGCTTTGATACTCTGGCCTTACAGCATATGTTGCTATATAGACACTATTCACAGCAACCTATGTCAACACGTTCACTTAATCAATAACTATTATGGCCCAGTTCCATCTCACTAGAACAGAGTGGTGCAGTGATGAGTCTTTACTGAGTGCATTTACTCAGGAGAGCTGGGGAGTTTTCTGCACAGCACCACTTCAATTAATGCAAGCAATGGCTGTTTTGGATTGAAGCGTACTGTATTTGATGAGGCATTCACAAACTATCGAGCTGGCTTGGCAACACACCTCTTCTGGGTCACATGGAGGCTGGTAGACAGGTGGACAGGCTGAGGCCTGCTCAGACTTCCAAGGTAAGTTTATGGCAGGGTGCTCAGGAGAAGACATCAGACCTCAAGTTGTCCTGTCCTGGTCATGAAGCTCTCTGGGCACCTGTGGACTAAAGTTTAACATATAGACCAAAAGAGTGAGATCAGAACAAGTAGCTCAGAAGAGCTGCCTTCATAGGGTGCAGGGGCTGTTTTTGCATCGAGAGGATTCTGCTGAGGCGCGTACTCGTGGGTGGGTGCCATCCGAGGGTGTTTTTAGGCCAGGGTGACCAGTAGGGTAGCCTGAGGAAGAGGCAGAACCTGCTGGAGGGAGTTTAAAGCTCATGTAAAGATGGGGACATCTCAGGACTCCCTCTTGCTAGAGGGGATGTAATCTGAATGACCTGGTCCCAGATCAGTGGTGGAAAATGGACAGACAGCCCAACCACCCAAAATATTCACTTAAATTAGCAGGTCCTCTGAAGATAAGAGCTAACAAATGTGTTTCTAATAACCCCTACCAATTAATTATTAAGATTATCAACAATAAAGTTGTCCGATATATGATAAGGCATACAAACTTCAAATTTTATCTTTATTTTCAGACAGGAACAGCAACAAAATACAGGATACAGGATGGTATGATACCCAATAGTCATAACAATTCTGTGCCCTCGGGGAAACTGAACAGTAGCCTCACATTTTAAGTCAATGGGTAAAAAAGTCCTGTCCGAATCCAAGTTGATGGAATTATTGCTTGAAAGAAGAAACACTGTTAAAAAGACTCGTTTGGAGAAAAATCATTAAAAGGTTTTACACTCCTCCTTTCCTTTATGTACAAACCAAGCATCACGTTCACAAACATCATCCACCATCTTACAGTCACACGAGTGATTTTTATTCAAAACCCAAGAATAATGTGAAAAACTAATTAAAAAAAATAACATCTCGCATAACATGATCTACAGAGAACATTCAACATGTTTTCTCACATCAGGGGGAGAAGAATTCTCTTAAAACCACAGCTGAGTGTCACAGCGTCGACTCTGCACGCGCCTCCTGCTCTCCTTCAGCTCAGTGCAGGAGTTCACACAGATCAACCGCCCTACCCATAACCAGGCATACTGTAAACAAAGCCCCCCACCTTGAGACAGATCAAAAGACCCCCCCCCCCATCATCACTCACTATCCCCACCTGAGAGGGACATTAACTCTCCTGCTTGTCTTTGACTAAAAGAGCTGTGTGCTGCCCTCCGCTGGATGCCATCAGTACTGTGCGGTTCTCCAGCTGCTTGCCGGTCATCTTCACTGGGCTCCACTCATCATCCTCCTCTCCGGTGCCCAGCTGCATGTTGGTGCCCATCCCCCACGCATACACAGACCCTGCAGTCGACACAGACAAGAGAAGTCACGTAAAACAGTAACTATTTGGCATATTTGGTTGACGTCTGAACATACAAGTGGCATCGTATCCTTGTAGAGGGGTTACAACTCAATCCTGGGCTGAGCTTGCTCCCCCCCGCCCCCCCCCCCCCTCACCTTCTCTGGTGACGGCGTAGCTGACAGACGCCCCACACGCCACCCCGTTGGCCGGTTCCATCCCCATCACTGGTGTGGGCTCACTTTTCTCTTCGGCACCCTGACCCAGGCCAAGTCGACCGTACTCCGCCCTGCCCAGGCTATACACCTGTCCTGGGACATGAAGCAAGGACTCGTTTATTGCTCACTCCAAGTACTTGTGATAAAAACTTCTTAACTTGAACAGTCACCCTTCCAAAACTACATACACACCAGTAGGTTGTTTATTGGAAGACATTCAGCCTCGCTTTTACAACCTCGGTTTGGGATTTATAGTTGTATTTAATTATACGTTCGTCAAACTGCAAGACAACTCTAACAGACTCACCTCCTCGGAGACTTGAGTACTAAAACATGACTTCTCACGTCAGCAGTATTTTAACAACAAGAACTGAGTTATTTATGCGGAGCAGGTTTGGTGTCGGTGTGTAAATGTGGATCAGATATAGAGAGAATATAGTTGTGGTTTACCTTCAGCATCGAGGCAGACGGTGTGATGCTGTCCTCCGGAGAAGTCCACCCAGGCGGTGGTGGAGTTTTTGAAGCACGTCAGTTTTACTGGGACAAAACACATCTTGGTGCTTTTAGTGCCTGGATGGATGAGCAAGGACACATAAAATAACCTCATAACGACTGACGCAGTTAGCTGGCGAGAGGCTCAGCCACCCGCCAAGTAATATCACTGCACACAAATTAGGTCAATAGACAGGAGGGTACTAACCTAACTGGTGATAGTTGGACAGGCCGAACCCATACACGTGTCCGTCGTTAGACACGGCGAAGGTGAAGTAGGCCCCGCAGAAGGCATCGGTGAAGTGAACTTTCCCTCGGAGTTTCACCATCTGAGGAACCAGTAACCGGCCTGAAATTACAGAGAACTCACTCAGCTATCAAAGACGCCTGAGGATCTACCTGCTGTTGTCGACTTGAGCTTTTGTTGCTCACCGAGGCCTTTCCTGCCTCCTCTGTTTGAAAAATGTTCCGTCACCCTCCCCAGCTGCCCCTGCTCGGCAGTGCCTGACGTATAAAGGTTTCCCTCCAGGGTGACCAGCGCGAGGTGGTCGTTGCCTGTGAAAGATTGATGGATGTTACAGAGAAACAATGATAACTCATAAATGAAAAGATACAGTTGTGAAGTGGACTTGCCTGATGCAATTTTCACAACCGCTTCTGGCACGGGCACTTTTATTGGCACAGGAGATGATTTCATGGGCTCCAGAAGACCTATTACCCCATTATTGTCCTGAAACGACAGAGAAGTCCTTATCACGGGTCCAACTGCAAGACAATACACATTTATGGCAGCAGAACAGAAAGGTTTTAAATATGAAATCCGTGTGTGTATATTTTATTTTTTATATATATATATATATATATATATATATATATATATATATATATATATATATATATATATATATCTACATATCTATAGATATAGATATACACACACACACACACACACACCACAGGTTGTCATATTTCATCAGCAACCAAATACAACCTTTAATTTATTTTTCATAAGAAATATTTGACACGTTTAAATCAAGTGTTGCAGGATGGTGCAGGACATAAGACGGCAACAGGACGAGTGACGAGTCCTGAGGGAAAATACTACGAGGGATTACACTTTGGGTGAACTTTCAGTCTAATAAAGGGCTTTTTGAAGCCCCCTTTTGTCCTCCAGCTTATAAAATACTACAAGTGTGAGATTTGGTAACTTTTCCCCAAGAGGAGTGATTACAATTCAGAGCTCGGGTCATTAAAGAAAAGGTTCAAACGCTGAGAATGTGGTGGGGAAAATAAGTAATAAGATACGTAGAGTCAATTAGGGAGGTCTGAGGATCAAGAGGCTCCGGTGGGGATACACAGGCTTGGGATATTCACACACGGCAAGGAAGATTACTTCTGATGCTTGAATTGGCTGAGCAGCGGGGATGTGTGTGTGTGTGTGTGTGTGTGTGTCAAGGCAGCAGGTGCTACCAGGAGTGTGACCAAGAACAGAATTTCAACATATTCTCATGTGGACTGTAAAAGCTGTAATGGGGATTTATTTTTTTTTTAACCCACCTTTAAATCACTGCCCTGATCCGGATCAGGTGCTTACAAAATAATTTCAGGTGGAGTGACATATCCTTTAAAACAAAAGCAGGATTACTTTATCATTATTATGTTTTTTTCTGGGCGTGCATGGCATGACACCTGTGGCTGTTTTATGGGACCTGCTAGTCTTGATAGCATGTCTGGCTATCGATTTTCAGGTACCAAGTCATGTACAGCTCTTAGCAGTAGACTGAGGAGGTAACACTGCATACCTGGCTATTTAAAAGCAGCCCCGAATGTCAGTCTCATTACCATCAAATTCTGATGTGCCAACTCAACATGATCGTTTTCTTACGCTGGCCTCACACAGCAGGGGGTTTTAAAATCCTGACCCATCATTAAGTCTGGTTGCATCATAAGCTGAAAGAGAATCTTCAAAGATGTTCTTCCCTCTATCCGTAAACATGCTCACGCTTAAAGACTGCAAAATAAAGCAAGGACACACACACACACTGCAGGGTCTCTCTTTAGATGATCGCGCTGGAGGGAACGGCTCACCACCTCACATCATCGCTCTCATGTGATCTCATCAGGAAGCACATGCAGACAAAAGCCCAGTTGAGTCTACGGGCAGACCAGGAGGTTTCAGAGTGGATCTGTGCCCCCTAAGACTCCCGCATCCTCTGACCTGATAATCACTCCTGACCAGCCTCGAGTCGGGAGCACCCCTGCGATTATCGCGAGGACCCACTCAGACCCTAAATCGACGGGATGATCCTGTAATGTGTGACCAGCATTTCGAAGCGCCAATCAGCAACACAATCTGTTGTATTGACTGGGAGAAGCCACACAGGCACTGCCATTTAATGCAGACTCTTAAGTAGGCAGCTGTGGATGCTGGCTGGTGAACAAGCAAGTGAAGCTCTAACCTGTTACTGACAAGAGGACGACCACTGGGCCTCACAAGTGGGCTCGAGTCTATAACTGTTTATTGATTATTGATTCCACTGTTAAGATGAAGACATGAACAAACACAAGGGATGACAGTTAAAAGCTGTGTTGATAGTTGAAGTGATAATTGCATCTGGTATGCCAGCATGAGGGGAAGATGATTAGATCATTGTCCAGAAGAGAATTGCTTGGTTTCTTTATCTGTCAAATCCAATGCAAATGGCGCTGTCAGGAAATGAGACTGCCAACACTACCAAGACAGGGTAAACAGAGGAATCCAGTGGATTAATACAAGGAAATGCAGATGGAAAAAGGCAGGAATCAGAAGATGGTGAAAAGCAAACATCTATAAGCTGGACTTCTCCAGTGCTTTTGACACCATCAGACCGGTGCTGCTGGCTGGGAAGCTGACAGCCATGCAGGTGGAGGCTCCTCTGGTGTCCTGGATCGTTGACTACCTGACTGGAAGACCACAGTTTGTACGCTTACAACACTGTTTGTCAGACAGAGAGGTGAGCAACACTGGGGCTCCACAGGGGACAGTCCTATCTCCCTACCTCTTCACCCTCTACACCACTGACTTCAACTACAACACAGAGTCCGGCCACCTTCAGAAACAGTAGTTGGATGCATCAGGAAGGGTGATGAGACTGAATACAGGACTGTGCTGGAGAACTTTGCCACACAGTGTGAGAAGAACCATCTCCTGCTCAATGTGACAAAGACAAAGGAACTGATTGTGGACCCCAGAAGGACAAAGACACCAGTGACCCCTGTTTCCATCCAGGGGGTCAGTGTGGACATTGTTGAGGACTGCAAGTACCTGGGGGTGTACTTGGACAACAAACTGGATTTTTCTAAGAACTCTGAAGCTGTCTACAAGAAGGGCCTCAGCAGTCTCTACTTCCTCAGGAGGCTGAGGTCCTTTAACATCTGCAGGACCATGCTGAGGATGTTCTATGAGTCTGAGGTGACCTTTATAGTACTTCGAGAGCTTTAATAACAGTAACAACAGAATTTCCGCCCGGGATTAAAAGTATTCTGAAACTTGGACGTGAAGTGATAATCTGCAAGTGCTCTGTAAATTCAAACAGCTGCTTTAATTTGCGCTGCTAGGAAGGATTTAAAAAGTTTACTGTTGCTCATCCTATCTCTCAAGAACTGCTGCTATGGGGGATGTAAACAGTAAAATGTTAGCTCACCCTGAAGGAGCCCCACATGTATACGGTTCCATCCTCTGTGAGTGCAGCTGTGTGGCTGTCCCCCGCAGACACCTGCACCACTTTCTCCTCCAGCGTCACCTTTCCTGGGACCATCTCAGACCCCACCCCTGCTGTGTCCCGACCGAGGGCCCCTTCGTCGTTACAGCCAAATGTGTAAACCTACAAAAATATAGGAATACTGGTTGCAGTTTGTCTAGGGACCATGAGAACAATGGCTACGATGTTAGCAGGGGATTCTCCAGGCGGCCACTCACCAGGCCAGTGTCGCTGAGGCACACGGTGTGCATGCCTCCTGCTACGACCTGCACTATTTTCTCAGGCAAGGGCACAAGAGCCGGCTTCTTCCTCTCAATGATGTCCTCTCCTAAACCCAACTGTCCCACGTCTCCCTGGCCCAGGACAAGAACTAGACCCGCCTCCTTACCATGACTCCTGTGGAAAACTTGTGCGCACACAAACAAACATATACACGACAATAAGTTGCACTTTAAAGTGCATCTCGAGGAAATTAATACAATGATTTATGTCATGAGGACTGCCCTAACATTGCAACTGTGTCCACAGATTCATTTCCCCACACCACAAATACCTGGCACACACAAAGCTGATGTTTGTTTTCATATCTTAGCCTTAATTATTAGCCAGTGAAAGACAGACTGGGCTCCAGAATGAAAGAGGAACAACCAGTTCAGCTTCAGCCACACATTGTCACGCTATACACTGGGTGTGTTGCAGCCTTGACAGTAAATTGACCCAGCGATTTGGGGGAAAAAAAGCAAACAGAGAGTGTTTAATTGGAGTCTGTGACAATTTAGCGAGGCGAGCAAGTTAATTACTTGTGAAATAAAAACAAAGACTGAATCATTGTCCGTGAACAGAGATGAGGGTCTTATACAGTTGCCCTTAGCAACCCTGCTTTAAAAAGGCCAGCCACTCACTTACCTTTCACTTTCTTGGGGTCCTTTCCCTCCACAATAGGCTCCGACTTCCTCTTCGTAGCTGTTTTTTTAGTTGGCATGACAGCAACACTTTGGTACTTTGGGAGGGACACAAGAGGAAACTTGTGTTAGACTTTAATAATATTCTGGAGTTGTGAGCACTGTGGGTGTGAAAATGGCAGACATTACATCAAACTTTTTTGGGACCTTCTTATAGTGCATTTATGGGTAAGCGTCCACTTCAAGACTACTGTTGTGAAGTGCCAGAGGACCGAGACATAATGATCCAGGGTTTCACACGGCCTTCACTCGATTCACTACATGTTAAGACAGTTTCTATTTCGGGAAACCACAGGATGATCGACTCAATCACCACGCCTTAACTGTACAGAAACGCTGTTGGATTAACCAACGCCTCAGGAGGCTGTTGACATGTGGCAGCAGGAAAACCACTGCATTCTCTTTGCCATGCCAGTTGGCCACATCAGTAGAAATTAACAGGATCTTTATTCACCTTTAATTCTACCTGTCTTTACTTGACATAAGCTAAAATGTCAGCATTACAAACATATTGTTGATTTTTTTGGGGGGGGGGGGGAAGCCAGAATCAGAAGTTGAAATAACTGCCCTAAATACTCAAACTTTTAATGAACAAAAAGGACATTTCCTTGTTTGAATTCTGCAACGGAATGTGATTTTCATTTGAATTTAAAAAAAAGTCACATTACAATCTAGAAACATTTGGTCAAACATTTTAGAGACTGAAAATGGGAAACTAGTGAGAAGATAGTTCTTTTGGTAATATCTCAATACACTTGTGTGGGGGGGAAGGAAGTCTATTCCATACTAATTCTTAAAATCCATCTAGTAAAAAACTGTGTTGATACTCTTCTCCCCACAGCCTCACTGTGGATGTAGGATGATGCAAGTGCAGAGTCTGACACTCGAAGGCAGTCCAAACATCAGTTTTTCTCAATAGTGCAATGTGAACCTGTAAAGCCTCCATGTCACAAACACTAAGGATGAACAACTTATGTCAGAGAGTTTAACAAGTCAAATTGAAAAGATTTGAATATTTATGTATTCTGGAATTTTAAGCAGGGGAGCAAAGAAGTTGGAGGATTTTAATGTGCTGATCATAGTATTTTCAAAATATTTGTGTAGACCTTAACACATAATGAGGACAAAAATGCAGAGGCAGAGAAATACTGCCAAGTGTGGTATAAATGAGCATAAATAATGCATTCATTAATGAGCGGGAGCACGCGCGCGCGCACGCGCACACACACACACACACACACAAATAAAAAAGGTATAGATATCCCCAATTATTGCATATATACATTAAACAAGACTTTAATAATTAAAACAAAGTAGAGGAAATGCCTTATAAAACTTCCTTAAACAGTTGTTTCTTGAACACAAGAACGCATCGTGACACCTCTGCTGCCCATCAGCAACTCCTGCACCTTATGAGATGTCCTACTGTCGAGGTAGACAGTAGTGTATTTGGCAAACATCAACCCAGGTGCCAAGGCAGAAACAACCGGTCTTTGGTTTGGTAGACAAACAGTAGCTGTTGGGGTCGGGCAGCTGTCTCAGAGGGGTCAGGCTCCGTCGACCCAAAGACAGCTGTGACTGTCCCGCTGCAACAGCCATGACATCAACCTCCGAAAACTAAGCACTCTTGATACGATATGACCCGGAGTCTGGAAATACAAGTCGCGGACACATTTATAGACTATTTGACCTTTATTACGGACGTGTGGCGCGTGCCGTCAGGGCTTTAACATTTCATTTAGCATGATGGGCGCATGTGCCCACACTAACGTCAGACACTTGGGATCTTCAGCGTTAGCTTGAAAGCTCTGTTTGAACGAGTATACAGCCGTCAAGCCACAATACGTGGGGACGAAAACGGAAGAATCCATGTTTTTTGTCACCTGTGTGTTGGTCTAACGTTAAAAGATAGCACGTCCATGCAACATTGCCAACTCGAGCTAACAGGCTAGCGGCATTAGCATGACATTCAGGAACGGATGAACCACAGTGACACAATTTGTTGAATTAACAACTAACACATCACTTAAATGAATGATAGGTCATTCCCATAGTTTAAAGTTAGACAGTTTGGACACGGATAATGTACTAACCTGTGGCAAGGAGGAATGTGTAGCTTGGCTAGAAGTGAAAACGCATACAACTTGTTCCCGGTCTTGAGACACACACCACTATCGCGACAGTTCATGCTCTGAAGCCCCGCCTCCTTAAAGAGACAGCAGCCCTCAAATATGAAGGATGTTTTTCGGGAAAGTGGTCGTCTATTTTCATGGTCAATCAGGTGCAAATTTAGCCATGTAATTTTGCCTCAGTTGAACTTCGCTAATGGTATCTGCAAAATTTGCAAAACCAAATTGTTTCCTGCCTGTGTTGAAATACATATTCAGCACATTATTTATTGCTGAGTTGTCATTGTCATTGTGTTATAAGCATTTTAATGTTGCAGCTCATTTTCAAAATCCTTCGTCTAATCTTTCATTTTTCTGAACAGTTCCTATCTCTGTCATGTAATATATTGAATTATATTATAATCTATTCAATTTATTATGAGACGGGGAGTGTATTAAAATCATAGTAATTGTGATTTGAATTATGTAATTAGTATGATGTATGTAGAAATGATTGCTTTCAAATAAGAGTAGATGGGTTCAGTTGATATATTTCTTCAGAAACATAGGCGGAGTTCAAGTTAAGAAGCAGACACTCTCTGTACAAAAGCCTTCAGTGTTAGGGAGACAGTTTGAATCCCCTCATTGCAAACCTGTGTTCCAGCTTGAAAGCAGAATAGGCACCACGCTACAATTGAAAACACTGACGATTTCACAAGCCTTTTGAAGTTTTTTTTTTAACCTAAATTTATTTTTCTGTTGCATTTATGATAGCATATTTTTGTGTGTCTTTGTGGACAAAAAAAAAAATCCACATTTCATAGGTGTGCCAAATAAATTAGCAAGTGAGTGTACGTCACAGTTGTAGTTTTAGCCCATTCCCTATTTTGAGATATCGTTTGAGATTTTGCACCTATCAGTAGAAACACACCAGTCATGTTTAGTACTCAGTTGTCAATCAGGACATCCAGTTTCCTTATATGGCTGCCACTGACAACCAGCCCCTCCCCTCTACAAGTGGATACAGGTGTGACATGGTCTGTGTACCTGTATCTGTCTCACCAGCCAACAGCACATTATGTTTTCTCATTATTCATTTCATCTACATTCACCAAATTTGTATGTTGTTCTAGAATCGTGTCTTCATCATTACTGTCCAGCTGTCACGTTCAGTTAGCTGACCGAGATCATACAGCATGAGGGGTCACTGATTCATATCAAATCTTTGTCCACAGCTGCAAGTTTTCCAAGGAATTCATCAGCGCGTTAGACTAAAACGTACCACCAGGTGTCACTGGAGCCACATATTGCCAACTCCAAACTTCTCAATATGCTTCTTCTACTCAATTGTGCAAAAATAAAAAAAGCTGACCTGATGGCAGAGCTATGGAGGATCACCACACAGAAGGGTTGAGGAATTGTAAGCTTTTTAATTAGATCCAGATGTGACTATGTACAATTAAAAAGAAAATAACTGTCTGTCCATACAATTCCACATTCAATTAAAAATGAACTTTTACAGAAAAAGGTACACGTTCTTATTCCCCTTCTTGTAGCATTTAATCATAAACTAATATTTTTGTGCTTAAAAAAATAGCAACCTATAATACTTTTATTTTTAAAATTTCTTTTCAAATGAAAGGAAGACAAGATATACACAAGCATCAGTTAAATCTATATCCACCTGTACACAGCGTAGAGAACCCTGTAAGCTACTGGCCAGACAACAAGACAAGATAAAAACACTTCTGCAGTTTTTCCAAAAGTTCCAGCCAAAATGACTCCCTGTTGACCGTTTATACATTTTCAGATTTTTTGATAAATCCCTGATCTACACTTACAGCAACTTACATTTAACTCTTAGTACACTAGCGCTGACCTTATTCCCAAAGGCTACAGAAAAATGCATTGCATGTTTGAATAAAGGGAAGTACAAAAACTCATAAAAAAGTATAAATGAATTCAGATCCAGTGGAATCTGTGTTGGCTCATGCAGTGGATTGCAAAAAATCAATATATGAATATCCTATAGTCCTTTAGGCATAGGGTACGTTGGCACAGAAACTCACCAACTGCCTCCTGATCTGCACTTTTTCTATATCTAGTTTGATGCTTAAATGGCCACCTCACATCACAACCATAAATACAGGCAAGCCAAATAAAACAAGGCTCAAATAAAAGCTGTCACTACTCGTGATCAAAAATTACAATTTAAAATATCTTGTGCATTACACAATAGTTTGTAATTAGATCTCTCAAGAGTTTCATTCTAAGGTATCACAATCTGTACACAGTTAATATAAAACACAATATCCCAGAGATGTCCAGTCTTAGAAGAGAATATCCCAGTCTCCATCTTCCAGCCCACACTAGCTGCAGCCGTCTGTCTCAGTTATTACTGTGTGGAGTAATTAGAAGTCATTATTATTACTATTGTTATTGTATGTTATCACATTAACAAGATGAATGAATTAGCGGTTCCATATACAGTAAAGAAGAAAAAAAGGCAACACAGAATGAGGCCGCATTAAAGGTTTTGAACTAGATCCACGTCCCTGAGGGGTACCACATCACATCACAGCAGAGAGAGAGAAAGAGTAAGAGAGAGAGCGAGAGAGAGAGAAAAGAGAGAGAGAGAGACAGCGAGAGAGAGAGTGAGCCCTGTATGCGAGGTCCTCTGCAAAGTTCTCAACTTCAGTGGCACGTGGATCCCCTTCTGTCCAGGAGAAACACTGCATCCTTACCCGCCACCACCTCTGTTCAGTGAAAGGGATGCAGTGAGAGGGCGATGAAGGGGAAGTGACAAGCATTCTTGTGTAGATTCAGTTCCAGGTGATCCCTGATAAAACTGTGCAGTACATTCTGGACATGAATGAGGGCGATCTGTCTGCATAGGGAGCAGCTTCTTGCCACGGAGACGCTAAGTGCTTCATTATCCGAGGAAAGTTGGAGGACGCTAAGGCCGGTGGAACCTACAAAGAAAAGCCCAGGTCATGAGGCAGGAGCAGGCAGACATTCTGCTGAGTACTTGTTTCAGATCAAAGCTGTACCTCGTGTAGATTCTGCTCTCTTCATGCACCTCCATTTCAGTGCTCTTATAATCATTGAGCTCCTTTCGGATGGCCGCCTAGAAGAAACACAAGTTTGGAAGAAAGATTTTAGCTTCCCCCCTTTTCAAATACATTTATTTCTGTTACATCGGTCACACGTGGAGTTGCATTTTTTTCACCTGATTACAACTGCAGGATTCTGGAGGATTGTCCAATTCCTACAGTACCAGTTCACTTTAGGACTTGGAATTTTCAACTTCCCCATTGCAAATTCACACTAGAATCCCCTGAGATCAGGCTTCCTACTTGGACTCCAGACAAACTCTGGGATCATGATTCAAAATGGTTGTTCCACAAATCACTAGGTGTGACCACTTTGATAATAAGCTCTTTTGCTGCTTATGTCCTAAATATGTCACATTCATCAAAATCAGTCAGTTGCACACACAGTCCAGTTCCTCTACTATCTATAGATAGACCTGTTGATGCTTTTTTTTTTTTTTTTTTAAATCTCGACTTCTTTTACTACAAAGATGTCAGCTCAGGTGTGATGTCACTTCCACTTCCAACTGAGTTCTGACATTAAAAAGAACCCGTCAACAAACCATCATGAAGGCCAATTCTGTCTCTACTGACGCAAAAACAAGCTGAGGCATCAAGAGGAACCAAACCAGAGTCCCTTGTGTTGGCAGTAGGGCCGGACCATACAGCGAATATAACATATCCCCATTTTGTTATGGCAGTATCACAATCTACATTTTATCATGAGTCTTTTTTTTTTTTAATTTTGGTTAAGAATATTTATAAGTTAGGGCAAAGTCAGGGCCACCATCTTGCTTACGTACAGAAAGGAGACCTATCCTACGCTGCATTTTGTTACACAACTGTTGCAGGCTCTGCAAAAGTATTAAAAAAATTAGAAAAAAAATTGTCCAACTCATCAGATGAATTTACGTGATGCTGTGTCGTGACAGCCAATCAGTTTTGATATTCTTCTGACATCACTGATGACCTGACGTCTGGATGCTGAACAGACGAGGCAGTCACAGCAGTGTTGCGTGTTAATACTCTGAGCTGCTACAGCATGACTTTCTACATCATGGGATTATTCTATGACCACAAACACAACACTGTTAGGTTTTCCATTTTTTTCCAGGACTTCCATGATGGATACATAGCAGAAATGTTGATTATGTAAGCAGTTGAGGACAGAAGAAATGTCAAGCCCCCCCAATGCTAACGCTACGAACTAATGCTACTGGCTAACGCAAACATCTAAGCTGTGTGCAGTTTGACACACCGGCAGATGATATTATCAATCTGGACTTATTGTCACTAAGTTTTCCAGCCTGTCAAGGACCTCCACAGCTCATATGGTGCAGCAAAAATGTTTGCGTTTCATTCATTTCTGAGTCTCAGAAAATGGCCAGTCCCCCCTCCTCCAAAAGAACAAACACTAAGTTAAAACATGCAGACTCAACTCTGACTCATCCATGATACTTGTGCTTTGTTTTACAAGACTACATTGTGAGGGGAGAGGGAAGAGAGTGCCACGTTTGCTGTTTAGTTTATGAGTGTACGTTTCTGGGGGAATGGAATGGAACAGAGCAGCAAACTGTAAGATTTGATTGAGAGTAAAATCTGTGTCTGAGCTTAGAACTGCAACAGATGGAATGTCCTCTGATGCACGATGTGAACAATCATACATACACATTCAAATTGTTAAGTGTCTTTGTTATATCTCACATCCCTAGTTGGTAGGCAACTAGACCGCAGCTCTGCCTCTTGTTTTGTCACTTTTGATGCTAACATTATAAAACACAGTCTACAGCAGGAACATTTGTCGGGTGCCTTAATTGTGTCATAGCTCAGGAAATACCTTGTCAGCAGGAGTCAGCTTGGTCCACGGCTTGTCTGCCCTGCGATCATAGTCCTGGGCATCCGTGACTTCCACATACTCGTGGAATCGCAGGATTTTTCGGGCCTGCAGCTCTGCAACTGTGGGTCTTTGACTCAGCTACAACAGATGGATGTTTTACAGCTGTTTAATATCCAACACATTTGACCCTTGAGTGTGAGCAGGATGTGCTGTCCTCACCTTTCTGGTCAGCCGCCTCTTGATCTCTCTGACCTCTGCTTGTCTGTCGGCCTGATTTTTGGCTGAAGAAAAACAGGAGGGAAAAGATTTTTATAAACTGCAAAAAAAGGTGAGGTGTTTATGTCTGGGTTGATGCGCAGGGATGGGAGGTGAGAAGCTGTTTCCAAAATTAGACTTCTATAATCCATATTTCAAGCAGCCTTCTGAGACCTAAAATCTTGCTTTTTTTTGTGTGTGTAAATGTTAGACTTTATTTTTAAAGACATGATCTCGTGTTAAAATGTGTCTTTATTAGCAATAAGTGGACTAGAGCATCAGCCTTAATTGAGCTGTATTTGTTAGGGCTAATAAACTAGTTCATACCATGGACAGATCTTAGGTGCATTGAGTCCCTCTGCTGGGTTCAGTGATTGATAATAAAGGTGAAAAGCAAAGTTGATACTAACGTTGAAGGATGTTTCTTTGCTCCAGCTCCTCAGCAGTGGGTCTCTGGCTAAGTCGTCTGATGGAAAGAAGAAAAGAGAAGCTCTATTTTTAAACAACTTCATCACTTTGTAGACCAGGCAATAAGTAGGACAAAGATCTAAGTAAATATCTCTGGATTTCTACAGCAGGTGCATGTTCACTCTCCTCACTGTACAAAAGCAACCGAGCATGTACATGATGAAGCTCTGGTTACCTGGTGAGCGCCGTGCCGATCTGCGCACGGATGGCCTCCCACTGCTCCCTGCTCTGCCAGGTGAGGCCAGTCTGTCCTGGAGGCTGGTCGTCTCTGGTGCTCCTCTCCTGAGTGAACCTGTCTCTGTCCAGGGCGGAGGGACGGCTGCTCAGCTTCAGGGCGAGGGTGTCCTTCCTCTTCACCCTACTGGCCAGCGCACCTGGATCAGCAATGAGAGGTGTAAAGGCCTTTAAAAAAAACAACTTAAAAAACACAAAATAAGATGATCAGCCTATTAATACAGTGAGGTGCTTACTGAGTGGGGGCTCATCCTCTTCATCTTCATCAGAGTCTTCATCTTTATATAGCACAGGACCGTCCGAGTCACTGTCCTCTCTGTGCATGTCGTGCTCTTCATCTTCGTTGTCTTCATCCTCTTCTTCTTCCTCCTCCTCCTCCTCCTCCTCCTCACTACTGTTTCCCCCTGGAATGACGCAAACGCCTGTGTCCCCGATCAAACACCTGCGACTCCGTGGCTCCAGCTCCGGCTGGGGGATCTCCCCGTCATACTCCTCTTCTTCCTCATCATCCTCTTCCTCTTCTTCCTCTTCAGAGTAGTCATCCTCAGATCTAATGGGAAGATAAAGTGTCACTCAAGAAAAATAGTTTTTTGTATGAAAATATAAAACTATGCTTCCAATCTTCAATATGACAAAAGCAGGATCCACGTTCCATTTGCACCGTCACCGTTACTGGTGCAGTGCTGTTTAAGATGCACCAAGTGGTAATCAATTACTGATAACTAATCAATTAGAACTTATCTTTTATTTCTCATCCAGTACAACTGTACATTTTCAAAAAAACAAATATCAAAAACAAAACGGTAAGTCAATCTTTGCTTGCCACAGACTGCATTTTCTGCAATAATCCAAAATCCAATGTACAAATCACAGCCTCTGGGTTGGCCAAGGAAAATACATCTTCCCTGCACTACTCTATATTGAACCTGGTATTTTATGATGAATTTAACAACTCCAAAGTTTTCCCTGTGTGATTAGATTCAGAGAGTTATACATGTCATGACAGGGTAGGCATCTGTTAGAAGTTTTGGACAACAAATAACAGAACGTCTCACTGAAACACTCGGCACAGAGGTCGACTGCTATCTTGAATGATGATTCAGGCCAGAATTGTAATCACACCCAAAGGCAGCTGTGGCTATCAGTATGCACTGCTGAATGAATTTAAAGTTTAATGGAGATTTGATCTATGGAGTTCTCAGTTTCCAGAATGAATGGAGCCGGCCAGGTTATGCTCGAGGCTACTTTATTGATTTATGGTGGGAAATATCTTGCATGGGAAATGGAACTGGAGATGGGAATTTTTTTCAGACTTAGTCATAAGTCTTAATATATTATGCATCTTTGGTCGGATTAAAATGTTACATTTTGAATTATATCTGCAAACTTTGTGGGGAATTTTATTCTTTTTTAAGAAAAAAAAAGTTATAAAAGAACCAATACCCTCAAATAAAAAAAGACTGCTGTAACAAATAGACTTATGATTGAATGTCATAGCAACCACTTCCCTCAAGCATTCAACGCCTAAATTTGTGTTATGACATGGATTTATTATGTGAAAGGGGTAACAGACATAATCACTGAAAATCAATTTCTGCATCAGTAAGGAAAATGAATGAAAAGATTTACTGACTGCTACAACAGGCTGATGCAAGTTTCCTCCTATATTTTCTCTCATACATGGCCATGACAATCCACTTTAAAAAAAAACGGACAGAACCAGAGTGGTGCAGAAACTACTTGTTCAGCCAGTTAATAATCATCATATGTAAAGTACGGATGGAGATAAAAAAGTAAACAGGACGGCGTTGTCTCTGTCTTAAATAAAGTGCTTCGGGACACTATTGTCTCAAATGTCAGCACCTCCTCCCTCCGTCTGAAATACTCACGCACTTCACATGCTCGTTGAAGATGTAGTTTAGGTGCTGAATGTTCTCCTGGTTCCACACTTTGAGTGGTCATCAACATCTTTGTATCATGCTGTTTTTTTGTTATCAATGACATGACATCGCAGCTGCAACCCGAGCATAGTCACAGACTGTTGTTCCCAATGATCTCTATCTTCAGACTGCACATCCTTAGATACCCACCGTGCAGGTAGAAATATTGCAGGGGATATAAAATGTTTCTGTTGTCTTTAATTTCTTTGGATTTTGCTCTTAGAACTGAGTCAGTACATAGAGGAACTTACAGTTTCAATGGCTGGATGCTGACAGGCAGGGGGCGCCCTCGATCTCCTTGGTACTCAGGAGGAGTTTCAAAAAGCAAGGCATGCGCACGCTGGGATCCGTCTGGGTTGGGCTGAGCCGGGCCGGGACTGGACAGAGCTCGCTGGATCATGATGTGCAGCGGGACGGGAGCTGGGCGCTGCGGAGACTCATTGGTAGGGCTTGGGGGATCAAACAACATGGGTATAGGTTGGGGCAGTGGGTGGGGGTAGGAGTGCTGATGGTGGAGGTGGTGGGTGTGTATGTGTTGGCGTGGTGGGGACGGTGGTATGTGTGTTGGCAGGGGCGGGGAAGGAGGAGGGGGAGGCAGCTGAAAGCTCACAGAGAGATTGCTGTGATCCTCAAGAGACAGTGGTGAGGGGTTGATGGGATGGCTTGAGGGGTCCTCCGTGTTGCGTTTGGTGACGGGGGTGGTCCTCTTAGGAGGCATTGGTGGAGAGGGTTTGGCTGGAACAAGACTGGCAACCCCGGTGGCCTGGGTGAGGTCTCCTGCAAGTGGAACACAGTTAAACGCATCCAGTCATAAAGGTAAATGAACTCTGGCTGAGACCTGTTAGTGAGATGCTAGTGGGGGTCATTGCTTTACTCTTCTATCTACTGTAGAAATGAGTGCACATGCATCAGCTGTACAGCATGACAGAGTACAAATACACAACTGGGATTACATGTCTGACTGAGCATGAATGCATACATACAGTGAGTCAGATCACATGACTGCATCAACATGAATGCACACACAGCTCTAACACGCGAGTGTGCAACATGTGCCCCAGGTCACAGAGACGTACAGCTGACATGCTTGACACAACCAGAATCCCAACCTGCCATCAAACCCTGGTTTCTTAGCATCTCTAAATGCAAAAAATCTGCTAAACAAGAAGCTCAATTTATACATTCCATGCATATTTTTACACTTGCTATACAGCTCTTAAAACGGTGTTGAGAATAGCTGTGAGCCTACAATCTATGTGAAAAGCAATAGCCGTGCTCCTGAAGCATACGATATCAGTGCTGACACACTGTAAACATGCAGGAGACTTGACTGATATAAGATCTTTCACTTCAAATTAAGTCAGCCTTTATCTTAGAGCACTTTCATTCTTCCATTCATTCATATCATCCATTCAGCCCAACTGAGCAGATGCAAAGTGGGTTACTGTTCAAAAATTCAAAGATGAAACCTTAGAGTCTCCCTTGAACTCAATGTCAAATAAGAGAGTGCCAAATTTTCCGCTTGCATTCACCCAGCACACTCAGTATCAGCTCGTTATGTGCATGCAACTCCTATATAGACATTTAAAGAGAAGCAAATCAAGGCCAGTCAACATGTTAAAGGCATCGGGGAGAAAATATGCTGGCAGCTAGAAAAGACGCGACACGATGAAGAACGCAGACTCAGAAGGGGGGCATTCCAGACATGGGCACCCTGGCCACAGAGATACCACCCTTTTACCTGAGCGCAGGCCGCCAGCCCGCCGGCACAGGTAGACAGGCAGGGACAGGTAGACGTCATAGTCGCACTCTCGCTTCCAGCAGGACCAGTAGAGTGGAAGCTGTGCGTTCTCTCCCCCCTGCAGGGCGGAGACTAACAGGGAGGAGACGGAGGCCTTCAGCTGGAGGGTTTCAGGGATGCAGGTGCATGGCTGTACAGTATATGCTGTTGTAGCCCTATACACTCTTGCAAATGGTCTCCTCTGTTATTGCGTCATGAGTTTGAATTTCTGGACAGCTTCAGTAAACTCAACAGGTATCAACTCATATCCTTACAAATTTAGATGTCTAATTTGCCGCCTGCATACTGTCCAAATTTTGCAAAAAATGCTGCCATTTTCACACTTCCCAAGTGAGAATAGCTGCTGTTAGTATCTACCACTCATGATAACTAAAGTAGCTTAATATGTTGTCCCTATTCCTGTCGTCACTTAAAAAGCACATTTGACCATTAAGACTGACTGGCAACAGAGAAAAACGCCTCACAGCTCATCATTACTTAAAGAAACCCTGCATATCTCCATTGGGGAAGGCATGAAAAGAAGTGCACACATTTGCAAGGTACCAAAATCTTAAGCTCTGTTAATAAGATTCCTGAAAATGAATCAAAGTAGACAGCCTTGTTCAAATGGGAGTTAAGGCAAAATCCCAGATGAGACAATCCCAAAGTAAACACCAACAAAAGCCACTTCACTGCGTCTGAGCAAACAGCGGCTCATAGCCACCAGAGCCCCTGTTATCTTCAGAGTGTAAAATGCCGGGGAAAAGTTGCTGATAAAATAGCCCAGGCATAATAAGTAATTAGCGGGGGAAAAGCTGCTCAAGCTGTTTAGATAACATCATTACCCAAATGCCTCCACAAGAGTGTGTTTGTGTGTTGCTTGTTGTGCTGAAGTTTACTTTTGCACCAGCAGGAATCCTACATCATAGAGGCACATCTGTATCTTTTGACGATGAAGAAGGTACCTTGGAACCATGACTCAACAGAACTTACCCAGCATGGCAGCGTTGCCCCTGTTCGACGGCTTGGGTGGAGGAAGGGGAGGCTGTTTTGTAGCCTGAGGCGTGGAGGTCGGAGCTGCAGATGACAACTGCTGCGTGGTCGCGCCCGCAGAGGAGATGGACCTGACAGGTTTAGATGTCGCAGCTGAGGGGGCACAAGGGGAGGAGTACTGGTTTATGGGGTGGTTGGATGGTGTGCGAGGTGGACCCTCACTACCAGGTTCAGGGGTGGAGCTCATCAACCATTTAGGAGGCATCACAGACTGTTTAGGAGGCAGAGGTTCACGGAGGGTGTCCCGCAGGGTTTCTGGGTCAGGGACAAAATGGCTGTCTGACTCTGTGAAAACAAGACACAAAGAGCAGAGGCAGGATTCAAGTTAATTTTGAGAAATGTGAGAAAAAATGGCAGTGTTTCATGTAGTTGAATCTCATGAAACATCTCTCTATTCTACAAAGCTATTAATGCTTCAGTTCAAAAACTCAGCAGTGAGCCACTTTCTGCTACTTTACCACTCGAAGCGCTCTCTATGATAACACTTGTTGGAGAATCGCATTATCTAGGGATCAGCTGTGAAGATAAACAGAGTAGGCGGCTGCAATTACCACCAAAAACACACCTCCCTCTGTCTTCCCCAACCACACCCCAGAGCTGACCCCCCCTCCCCCCACCACCACATCATGCCTCAAAGCTGCAGCTCCAAAGTGTATTTACAGATCAGCTTTTATTATTGTGATGTCATGCAGCCAGAGAGGAAATGATCCAGTGATCCAGAGATGAAGGAGTGAGTGAGAACCAGAGAGAAAAACAGAGGAGAGAGTAGGGGAGGAAGGAAAGCATCAGACAGAAAAAAACCCTGAATACAGGGTGAGACAGAGGGACAAGCTAAAGCAGAGTGATATGAACCAAAGTTGGGGAGCTTTTCAAAAATCAAGAGAATACTCTATAATTGTAGTTCGGTATTAGTCTGAGGAAGATGATGATCTCTAGGGAATGCTCACATTTAACACACAAATACCATGATCAATTCTTCCTGTTGGTCTAATTCTTTTAAAATACCTGCTCAGTTTTCTGAGTATGAAACAAGTTGGCCTACAGGTTTCTGATGTTGAGGAAATATCTTTTCCGAATTCATTTTCGTTCATGTTTTCTTAGGCTAGGGGGAAATGAACTAAGCCTGCATGCGTGGCATCAGTGTTATTACATGAAAAGATACTTCCCCTTGGTAACAGAGGTGCTGCTCTGTTGGTGTTGCATGTGTCACGTACGTAGAATTCCCGAAGTTTTAAGGCCCCATCTGTGTTTCAGTGCATTGCTAGTGTTTCAGATTGCAATTTATATTTACAGTTTCAGAATTTGTACATGTACCAACTAGGCTTGAGAGCAACTGACAGGAATGAAGACTCAAACCTTCTGATGTGTTTGCTCACTCATCAGGTTCACTTGTGATTGGCGGGGAGGACAAATATTGGCTGAGTTCCTTGAAGTCATCATTCAGACAGACAGACACACACACACACACACACACACCCACATACACACTGCTTGTCGACCATTTCATCTCCCAGTTACCAGCAGTGTCAACATATGAGCTTGACGAAAAACATCTTAGTAAGGAACTGATAAATGTTGTATAAAGGAATACAATTCCAATGAACTGAAACTGGTTTTCAGCTGAAAACAGTTCTTCATTTTCATTCCCACTGTTTTCTCTTCTTCACTTTCTGTCAAAATAATCATTTTCTGTCTCCGTTGTGTAACATCTCTTATTGTAATCCACGTTCCCCATGCGGATCATCTCTTTGACATACGTTTTGCACAGGTACAGAAATATTGATGGAGATCTAAGTGGTTTGTGTGTCAAATAAGCAATAATGGAGAGTAAAAACTGCACTCTTTCTGAAAGTGTAATGTTTCTGTAAAAATCAATTAGCTGCATCTCTCCACCAGTTACCACTCAACTGACAGTGTTAGCATTAAAGGGCAATGATGGGTATAGTGATCGCACCACATTAATTAGGAGAAGAGAGGAGATGAGAGGACAAGCTATTCCCTCATGTTCCTGAATAAGAAGCGTAGCTGGAGCAGGGCTCCTGGGAACCGACAGGAGCCTGTCTATATCTGGGAGGACAGCACATAAGCAGTGAAGTGACAGGAAGAGGGAGGGCAGCAAAACACACTGCCACCCTTAAACACGTATGAAAGAGGTCACCATGAAAAACTTTGCTTTGATGTCGCAATGAGGAACATGTACTGTAGCCATTATAGCCTGTTACAACTGTTGAACAAATTAGATGACGACAGAAGGGAAAAAGTTCAAACACTGGAAATGACTCACCTCTGCGAGCCCTTCCCTCCTCTGCAGATGCATGTCGAGGAAGTGTAGGCTTCCAGTCCACTTCTGACGGCCGACTCCTCCTACCATCCTCTGATGGGGCCTTCTGAAGTCCAGGTCTCCTCTGCCCGTCTTCAGGGTGAAGACGACCCGCCCGCCTTCCCTCATCCATCTGGCTGTGAATCTGTCCATGCCAGACCATGTTAGGTTTCCACTCGCCTTCCCCATGTACACGAGCCCCCATCCCTCCCCCTCCTCTTCGCCCATCTTCCTGCAGTCCAGACACCCTGGAGCCTGGAGGTCCCCGTCTGTCCCCCTCTGAGGGAGACCGGCCTCTACGGTCATCTGGTTGTGTGAGCCAAGGTGGGTTCATCCTAAAATCCAACTCCGAAGGGAGTTTTCCCTGGTTGCATGGGCTCCTTCCACCACTGACCACTGCTCCTCCTCCTCCACCAACCCCAGCACTTACAGGCAGAGTATGGCCGTTCTTTATGTAGGCCTGCTTCAGGTTTTGTGTTTCTGCAACTGCATCTACCAAAGTGGGATAGAAGAGTTGTTGAACTTTGCTTTGAAAATTACTATGGTGCAACACTTTTCTTCAACATCAAATAACACAACAGTCATCAAGCAAAGGCACAAGATGCTGAATGACTCATTCATACAGCGCTTTTTTTTCTCATGTAGGATGTGATGTCATGAATATAAGACAATGAAGTAAATTAATCCATTAGTTGCTAAGAAGTTATTAATCCATGTATCATGCAAAACTGGCTCGCTGTGGTCACTGATCATTTTAAATATCTGTATCTGGAATTGCTAATTCAGCCATTTAAAGCTGTCACCTTAGACTTCGATCTTGTGATCACCCTACCTGAGAAGTTCAGATGTAAAATTAGAAAGCACTCAGAAACCATATACATCCACCAAGGTGAAGTGTCGGCTTGTTTGCAGTTTGGAGCTCAGGCCCCAATTAAAGCTGCCAGTAGTGAAAAGTGACGTCCACAGTGAGCAGTTGTTGTGGCGAGCGTGAGACTTGGTTTCCTGTTCCATGGCGAAATATCCAAATTGGGCACCCCGCTGTGGTAACCCTGTTTACTGAAACCTAAGTCTTCACAATAACCCATCACCAACTTCCTGAAGTTTTTTGATGATCTGATGGATCTGGTCCACCTACTAGGAGGAGTACATCAAAGTGGGAAAAAAAAACATCTTTGCGACTTATCGTCTTAAAATTTAATGGACATTTCTTTGGCCCAAACTACACCTCTCAACCAAGTTAATGAAACTAGACCTCAGTTACTGTGTTATCCTGCTAACTGACAAACCAACAAATGGAACTGAAAACACAGCCTCCTTGGTAGAGGTGATAAATAACGGGTTAATCGATACTGAAATAATCATTTGTTGCAGCCCTACCACGCAGTGGTAAAAAAGCAAGCTGCCCTGTGGATGGAATGTGTGTTTGTTGGTGTGATGAAGGAGCAGCTGTAGGTTTAATAAATGGACTTCTGCAACAGCAGAGGGGCCACATAACGCTTGCACACCCCCCTCTCAAAGCTATTTTGCTGCAGGGCACAATTCGTTCCACTTTCTCTCAGCTCTAGAGAGTGACATGCCATTTAAAAAATATATTACATTACTTTGAAAAACAGCAAGGTGAAAGTACATATGGCTTTTTAAAATATGTCTCAGACACCTGCTGGATGGGAGGACAGTGTTCCTGCTACAATGTTCTGATGATTTCACTATACTGTCTGCGTGGGTGCAATAGCCGCGGGACTGCTACTGTAGATACAGACAGAGATCAGATGAATCACAGAGGCACTCGTACCATTGTCCGGAACCTCTTTCAGCACTCCCTGTTCTATAAGCTCTTGCCGTGTACGCCTCGTCGACATCTTTCTCTCCAGTTCTGCCAGCAACACAAAAACAGCACATTACAACCTAAATTTAGTTATTTTTAAAAGCGTGTGTGACCTCATTCACCAGAATTTAAAGGAACATGCCACCTTTATTGTGAAATATGACTATCTGCCCTCCTCCTCAAAGGCAGACAAGAACATAGATAGCCTTCTCTGGGCTCCAGACTACCTTTTTTTTCCACTGGTAGCACTGGTGCTATCAGTGAAAGATTGATAATGCCTCAAGATGTGTTTTTTTATAGATATTATACTTGATGATCTGGGGAATACTGCATAAATGGCATAATGAACCAGGTCAATTTTCAACATAAAACACCATATGCAAACTCCCCATTGCAAAAACAGATAGAGAAGGACACAATAGAAGCCAAAAGACAACGTCCTAATTAGCAGAATCTCAGCAAGTTGACAAAGCTGCCCATGGAAACTGCAGCTGAGGATGGACAGACGTAAACGGTGTTGCAGTCAGTACGCAACGCATCCGTAGCTGGTTACACAGAACAGAGGAGAATGCAGGAGGGGGAAAGAAAAGCTGTGCCAACAAATGAAAAAAGGAGTGCTTTCATCTGAAATGTTGCTCTTCTCATGTTACCAAAATAGTAATGATCATGCACTTGCATAAAAGCTACTAGGTAGAAGTTTAACTCGCTAAATAAATAAATAAAGGTTGCATAAGTGACCATTTAGGTTGGAAGTTAGCTTAGCACAATAGATGACCAGGTTAGCATACCATGTGGTTTGGCTTTATCGCTACCTCCACAATGACAAAATCTAGCAATTTTCAATTTTTATTTTACTGTTAATGTTACACACAACCCTGGTTATAACAATGCAGGCAAACACTGTGTTGAAGAAAAGTGTTTTAGATGACTTTTGACAAGGTTATGCTGATCTGCTCATCCATTGTGCTAAGCTAACCAACAGGCAGCCACCTTTGTGGGTCTCAGCTCCTTAATGCACACAGAGAGGAGAGAAGGATATCTATCTTGTCTGGCTCTGGAGAGGGCAGCTAATTGGTGAATATCCCAAGATGTTGCCATGTTTCTTTAAGATACAAGTTCTAAGATCTTTAAAGAAAAATTATATTGTTAACAGATTATCTTTGCTTTAGGTGGACTTCACATTGAAACTGGAACACAAAAATTGAGAAATTTTGATGAATGCTGGGAGTGGGGGATAGGACGGCACTCACACAACAAATAAATTCACAACACAAACCTTCAGAAGTTTCCTTGAACTTCTCGCTGCTTTTCTTCTTCCGCCACTTCCATGGTTTGAAGATCTTGCCAAGGGTCGAGAACTTGCCCTTGCGTTTTGGGGGAGGAGTGCTGTCCCCCGTGCTCCCCACCTCTCCCACCATTGTGCTGTGGTGCTGCTCAGCTTCATCATCTAAAATAAAAGTAGTTAATACGATCAATGAGGTTAATGTAGTGTATGGATCCATCAACAGTCAGGGTGGATCTTTTTTCTTGTGAGTGCTCATCATCTGCTGCCTTTGTAAAGTGGGCCGTGCTCATTATGGCTGTTATTATCTTTAGCTAGTTCTCGGGGACTCAGTGTGCTTTGGCAGGGTGATGCTGAGAGCTCAAAGACTCCTCCACATATCCACAGTTAATAGGAGAGGTCTGACGCTAGCATTCAGCCAGGATTTCTCACTGTCAAGTGCTCACATTCCTTAGCTGGATGGAGACTAGTGCCTTATCAGCCTCTAAGGAGAAACGCACACAAACACGGATGCAGTCAAAGTCTGTCAGTCATGGCACATAACCGCTAACAATTTAAAAGCAAGCCCTTTTAACAAACGCTTACTGTCAGGTGCCATTAAGGCTTTAAGAACTATTAAACTGTATTCTATGGTGATGGTTGCAAAATGAGTTATATGATTGACAGGCCTACTGAGGTCAGTCCAACTGACAGGGTACTGAGAAAGAACATTGGCTCTCCCAATGCTGCAGCTGCTGTATTCAGCAGACATAATATTTACCAGCGGAGGGAGAATGGGGTCCGATTTGAAACACCCAGCCCCATGCACACGCACAGGATGTCTTGGCGACAATGATGCCTGGCAGTCTGATTCCCACAACAATTTGCTCCCACTTACCTACAGTGCTGATGTGGCTTGCTTATCAGTCTACTAAAGAACACAGGAGCCATATATTACCATTTCATAGGAGAAAATGACCCTTTTGACCCTCAGTTTGACACCCATTGCAGGGAAGTCAGGGTTAGCTGTACAAAAGCAACCTCAAGCTGGCAAGGATTCAGTATCTCAGCAAGATACATTATAGAAGGTGGATCGCTGCTGACACAGGATTTAAACACATTTTTTCAGATGAAGGACAGATCGCTTAGCTGCTTCACATAAATGCTGTTGGCAAGGTAAAATATGAACTGAATGCTTAAGCAGTCTTGAGAAAATGCCCTGTCAAACCAACTAAACAGTTCAAAATGCAATCCTAAAAATTCTTGCGGCTCAAATTTAACCATAGTTTCTTATTTATCCTGAAAAGGCATTCTTTTTAACAAATCTTTCAAAAAACAAGACGATTCTACCTGGAAACGGTGTGTTAAGCGTCCAGCTTCCATGGTGGCGTGACTTGAAACAGCACGCCATGGGGAAAAAGGGAGCATCCGGCTCCCCAAAATTAAACTTTTCTGTATGTATCCCAAGAGTTCAATCACTGAGCAAGAAAATGCCTGGGGAGCTTGATGTAGAAACTACGGCAGAGATGGTCCAGGATCAAGGGAGATGTCTTCACCATGAAAATGCAGCTCCCATTGGCGAGTTACAAATTGGCGGATTCAGACCAGCTGCCGTAACGACCAGATTAAGCATTGCTTAAAGCGGCTTCCCTGTGATCCAGAACTGAGGTTCTCCCACAGCAGGCTGCTCTGTCAGAGGCGCCTCTGACACAGTGCCTCAGCTGAAGCCACTGAAGCAGGATAAGAGGCGGCTGTGCCAGGCCTGCACACTCCAAAGGACTGCAGTGATGACGACTGCAAAAGGACTCAGAAGGCATCCATTTGAAAAAGATGATAAATCCTTAGAAGACTTGTAAATTAACCACCATTGTATAATTAAGACATGCTAACTCTACTCATACAAAAATTAACAAAAACAACACAAAAGTACATCCAACTCAAAAGCTGTGGACGAACTCAATTATTCTTCAGAGAAAGAGTCACGTCATTGTTTCAAGGGTACTGAGGAGAGGTCTGGTGCGTCCGGTGAGGCTCTACAGCTGTGAGTGAGTCTGGGGCTAGAAATGGGAGTAAAGGGTAGAAAGACAGAAAGTACAGGAGTGAGGGGGGCAGCCTGGAAACACAGGGAGGAAACGGCACTCCACCCTGATTCTGTGACCGAGAACAAAGACAACCGTTTCCCCTCGCACTCAATAACACAGCCGACTGTACAACTCATGGAAACACAGTTCCGCACAGCACAACCCGGTGACACCAGTGAAACCATACGTAATGTTAAGAACTGCTGCTGATATTAAACATGTCTTCATTCAGCAAGTCCAGGGGTTTAGTTGTCATGCTCTGTAATCAAGAGCTCAGCCAAGATAAGACATACCAGTCAGGAAACATGGGGGTGTGTGACCGTATGTGTGTGTGTGTGTGTGTGTGTGTGTGTGTGTGTGGCTATGACGTACTCCCATCCTCAAGCCACACCTACCATCAGCAAAAGAGGCCGCATTTCCCTCTCACTTCATGATTCAATGAGTCATGGCAGCGATAGTCAGGTGAGTGCACGGTCAAATGAGATTGTTGTTTCAGTCAATCTGCTGGCCAAACCATCCTGATCACTTACATAAGAGACCTGCTTCCACAAGGTACAGTGGTTGGGAAAGACCTCCAAACGCATTATTACGCCAACCCTTGGCGAGGCAGATTATGAAATTTAATCTACTTAAGTGACAGAGAAAGGGAGTTATAGTCACTGTGATCTATTCTCATGGAATCTTGCTTTCTCTGGAATCCTCAAGCCATTTAAAACCAACAGAGTAGTATTGCCATGTTATATTAATGTAATAACAAGCTGTTTGAGGTTCAAGTTATCCAGTAAATTCATCATGTAATACTTTGGGTGATGAGGTGCAATCGAGGTATAAAGTTTGTTTACATGATGTGATGATCAAATGAGAAAATAGTAGAAACGGTCAACCACAATTGATGGCTTTTAAAATATCTAAATATAATTTAGCAAAGACAATCCCTGTATCCTGTAACAGATGAACATAAGTGCGCAACACATGCATGAGAATGTAAAAACACAGCTGAGACTCTTCCACGTGATCCCAGTGATTTAACATTCCTTGTGGTGGTGAAAGTGAAGGCGAAGCAAAGGGAGAGTGCAGACTGGGCCTGGTTTATTGTGCAACAACCAATCCTTATCTCTCACTCTGCTGGAATTTCTTGAAAAGCTACAAAGTGGTAAACTAATTTAATTCTAACCACTATGAGAACATGCAGAGCTGCGTCTTCAAGACAAAAGTGTATGAGTGAGTCCAGAAACTCACCGCCATTGTTGTGTTGTTGTGGGTCCTGAGCTGGAGTCTCCACACGAAGACTCTGTCCCATGATCCAGCCCCTGCGGGGCCTCTACCTGTCCTGTGCCCAGAAATGCACACACTAAACTGGACAGATAAGCAGCTGCACCTGCCTCCCTCCCTCCCTCTCCAACAAAGTCTCCTTGTCTCTTCTGTCTCAAGTCCTTTCTTCTTCTCTGCCTTTCTCTTGTCCACCCTTCCTCTCGTCCTTTGAGTTCAGTACTTCCCCCCCGTCCCTCCCTCTCTCAATCTCCTTAAGACCTTCCCTCCCTCCAGGAGCTGGACTCCCTCTCCCTCCCGCTCACTGACCCTCCCTCCTTGGCTCATAGCACAGGTCAGCATTCAGTGAAAGATGCCAACCATTCCTGGGAGAAAGACGAGTTGTGTTTTCAATTTGATGTGTGCGCTGTGGTATGTGTGCTGTGCAATGCGTGTTTCCAATAATGTATGTAAAGTATAATGAAGTCAGTGGTGCAATGTGTCTCATGAGAACAGGGTCTTACATGAAATAAACAGCACAATCAAGGAAAATATTAGAATGAAAGGATTTAATTTCCCCTGAGGAGAAAACTAGATGAGGGTAGTGGTTTGTGGACATTAAACATGGTGTCAAATATATTTTCCTCCTTACAGCAAAAGACAGGAGATAAAGATCCTGTAGAAGATGTTCAACAAATACTAATTGACCTGACCGACAAGCAAAAATCTGAATGTGATGGATGCAGAGACAAGAAATATTCGCAATATTGATCAGTTCCTTCAATCAAAGATGCTACATAACGCCAGACACGAGTTTTACTAAGCTGTCAATGTAAAGGTCAAGTGTGTCTCGGATCCTGCTCTAGCTCAACATCTGAACATAAATTTCTAGCTCAATTATAGCTGCCACTACGTGAGATGTCAGTGAACTTATTACAAGGAGGTATGAAGATTCACACGTTGCCCTGTTCCTTTCCACCGCTGTTCCGATCTTGCACAGGGGGTTTATACTGCTGCTCAGAAGTCTTAGAAAACCATTTTATGCACATTTACAAATCTCTAATGGCACTTGAAAAGTCTTGGAGGCATTTGCATGACGTTAAAAAAATGCTTGCCAAGAAGAACTGCCTTATTTTGGACCTGAGTATAGAGAAGAAGATCAAAAGAGAGAAAGACCATTTTTTTAAACTAAGAGAAAAGAGGGAGCGTGGACCCCTGAATGAGCGCTTTGATTCCTTTTGGAGGTTTGACTGTCTTCAGAAAAGCTCGTGCGACTGTGCCTCAGAGGAATCCAGAGCATTGAGCTGTGTCATTATGCCCGGATAGATCAGTTTTCTGAGCGTTTGGCTGCATCTCAGCTGTTTCTAAAGATGGAGAGCTTGTGTGTTCAACAGCGTTTCTTCTCTCTCCCTGTGCCCCACATACAGCCTCCACACCGGGCCCACTTCCAGAGAGAGCTGAGCCAATCCGCATGAGCCCAGAACCTGTTGGCCTGACCTGGATACCAGACTGGGCCAGGGCCCTTCAGCAGGCAGGCAGACTGAGGCAGGTATATACACATGTACGTCCATCACAATAATTTTCCCAGAATAGCCAAATGCAGATTTAAAATAAAAGTAGATTTTTTTTTTCCCCACAAAAACTCCTCAACGCTCTGAATATTGTACACAGCTATTAACGTGAAGCTGCCACTGAAAGTGTATTTGAATGATTTAACTTTTTTGATGTGAATTAGAGGAAAGAAGAAACTGGTAAAGTGAAGAACTGCACGTATGCTACAACCATCAGCTCACAAGGTTTGACCTTCCTTTTCCTGTGTCGCCACCAGGTTTACACAGCCATCACCGTGCCAGTGTTTACAAGTGAAAAGTACTGGGGCACAAAATAGGCCAACAACTCACAAATCTCAAGCTAAATTAGCCAAACCAGAAAAGTTCAGTAAAAATCTGAAATAGGCGTCATTATCCTTGCTACTCCGGCTCTCTCCCATAGTTTGATAAAAATCAGCTGAGTAGTTTTTGTGTAATCACAATCACAATACACAAACAAACTGAATACAATTTACAAATTGCAATTACGTAACAATTCTCCTGCAATTCCTCACCAACAGTGTGAGCACAGACTTACAGAAAACAGGGAAAACCCTTAAAGGACTGAGATGACGGAAGGAGGATAAACTGATCCTTAATCAGAGCCTGGCGTTGAGACGATGTATGGCCGTACTCCTGAGTGGCTCATGAAACGGCAAGAAGCTAGACAGGCCTCATAAACACCGTGGATATACAGCTAGATGAGTGGCTCAACTGCTCTCTCCCCAGCATTAACACTGCACTTAACAAACCACAATGGGCAACTTGGTACTCACCACGATTTTCCATTACAGAGTTTGAGGCACACCAATCAACGGGTCCTGAAAAAAACAACATTTAGGAGTATCAGAACCAGTTTAAGATTTCAGCTGAGACACATTCAGTTCAATTAGTGAGATAGAAGTAGAAAATCAGTTTATTCCCCATTGCACATTTATTAAAAAAAGAAACTAAACATTATGGTTTTGGATGGATGGCATATTTAGTCGCAAGTGTTTTCATAAAAATTCCTTTCAAACCCAAATTAACCGTTCAAGTATAAAAGCATCTGAAGCATTTAAGATTCGTCCAATAGTTTTTAGCCACTTTCCAGCTAAATTAAAAATAAAACCGAAAGCACCGTCTTTTCTCTAGATTATACATTAATATAATTTTTAAAAAGTAATCATTTGTAGTTCTTTTAGTCAACACAGAGTGAATACTCATGACAGACATTTTGGATTAAATGTCCATACATACAGGTTTAACTGGATTCACCGCCATTTACACTTCATTGTCAAAAACTACTTTTAACTACTACATTCACAATCAAATTATCTATAAATTCTCCATGCAGCATTCATATGAATATATGTAGAAACATTTTGCATGTTTTTTTTTTTAGGTTAACATACAAGGTAGAAATTCATGAGTGAGGTGTGCTTGATTTCCTCTCAGGTCGCCAGCACGCTGAAGATGGCAGCTCCATCCATGGTATCCCCTCTGACAAAGAAAAGCATTGAAGATTAGATCATAGTTAGTCATGGCCAGGAAACGTGGGGTGAGGATCAAAAATTTCTAAGGATCCACTTCTAGACACATTGGCAGCAGGGAAGAGTTATGAACTTGTATGTTTACAAATGGATGAGTGAGGTGTGAGGACGTGCCGCTGTAATGTCATTGATTTCTTGGCAGACTCGCAGCCTTTTGGTTTTAACTGGGCAATGGTCAAACAATCCAGCTGTAACAAGTCAAAATACTTCAAATATGTAATTAAACACTCACGCTGGCCAAGTGTTCTACTTTGAAACCAGACTGTGCTTTTTATGTGCCTGAAGAGGATGATTGTGCAACCAAAATATTTGTCTGCTGATTATTTTTATAACTAGTTAAGCTGCCAACAGAAATTCCTGACAAAAAAAAAAGTGTATTAATTTGAACAATATAGAATAAATACATAGGTAAAGACACCAGTGTTGGACTTAGAGGCAGCTAACACATTGACAATCTATAAAAGATCTGTTGTTCCTTACAAGCTATTGGAAAACAATAGTTTGGTGTTTGTTTGATCCAAAAACCACAATTTTCTTTAAAAAAAAAATCGATCTCTCAGTCACCTTTAATTGCCGTGATTTGTCGAACAAGCCCCGTCAACACTCCAAATTCAACTGACTAAATTTGAGACCATCAAAAAGTTGCTGTGCTTCGTGACGTTTGCTGTCGAGGTCTGTCCTGCTGCACTGATGAGTTCTGTCACGACTGAAATCAATTTTGTGGGTGAATCCTGACATATGCAACTTCCAGGCTTCCTCTAAACTAAGCTGAACTGTCATCCTTTCTTTCTTCACATTCTCCCAAATGTTTGTTTTCATTGGATAAAATAGATTAAATGATTTAAATGTAACAGCTGACACACACACACACACACACTGACAAAATTCTTCTCAAATATCTGATCCTTGCAGTTCTTAAATGATGACATCACTCTACCAATACCAGGAATATAATCGTTGATGCTGCACACCTAGCTGAGCTTTGTGGGAGGAAGTCTATGGTATTTGTGTGCCTCCGTGCAGGGGTTTTAACATCCTCCATTTGATTGTGTCGATTTTTGCCATAACAATGGTCTTACTTTTCACCATTTTACGCAACTGAAAACAAAACAGGAATCAAAGCCAAATCATTATGAAATATTTCTGCTTAAATTAATGGTTTCAAGATCGTTTTGATTTGTGGTAGGAACGGTGTCTTCCATTCCTCCTCTGTGATCCAAAGTCCTGTTTCTACAATATGTAATTTTCCATGACCGGAAAAAATTCTTTCTAGCTTTTAATACTGCTATCAAGTCAAAAAGCTGTTTATAGGGGAAGCCAATGAGAACAACAGTGGGACGTGATACACGCTGTCATTCAGGTTTGTGTTTACAACAAAGCTGATCAGAGCCAGATCCCTTACACATCCATGTCTACTTCAGGGTCATTTGGAGGGGACTGAATGCAGATTACACCCTTTCCAGTGAAGACAAAGGCCAGATGTTAGATGTTATGTTTTTAACCAGTGGAGAAGGGGCTTCACTCAGTATGCTACTAGCCATTAGCAACAGCACATTGCAAATACACAACTGCTGAGATCAAAATACTCAGACGTTCACCATCGTCCTAGTCTAGTTGTAAGTCAAAATCCATCCATCCATTTTATTCTGCTTATCCTTTTAAGGGTTGCGGGGGGGGGGCTGGAGCCTATCCCAGCAGCCTTCAGGCGAGAGGCGGGGTTCACCCTGGACAGGTCACCAGTCCATCACAGGGCCAACACATACAGACAGACAACCATTCACACTTACAGTCACACCCACGGTCAATTTAGAGTATCAATCAGCCTCTTCCCCTCTTGATGTCTTTGGACTGTGGGAGGAAGCTGGAGTACCAGAGAGAACCCACACAGGAACAGGGACAACATGCAGACTCCACACAGAAAGATCCTGTGCTGGAGCCGGGACTTGAACCCGGAACCTTCTTGCTGTGAGGCAACAGTGCTAACCACTGCACCACCATGCCGCCTAAGTCAAAATCACAAATTCCAAATTATGTTACAACGGAATGACTAACAGACTTTAAAGCACCAGCATCTTGTATTTCACCCCTTGTATCAGCAAGGGCTGCTGCTGCAGAGTAATATTCCACTGGCAGGGCAGCCTGGAGGAGCCCTGGGGCTGAGAGCAGCAGCCCAGGGGGTAATAGTCAGCTGTGATTTCAGTTTTGTTTGGAGAGGAGACAGGACAGGGCTTTGCATCACATCATCACAGGCTGGAAGGAGCACAATATCCAGGACACATTCTGAGCTGGTAGAAAATGTCAGAAATCTATCAAAAACACAAATATCACCAACTGCACTTGTCAGTTAAAAGATGAGAGGACCGGGGCACTTCTAAGCGAGCACTACATCATGAGGTCCATTTGTAGTACTGCTAATGCCAATAGTGAATTAAGCAATTAGTTAAGACAGAAATCAACTGACACATTTTTTTTTGGGATAATCAATAAATAATTAATTAAAAGGCTTCACCTCTGGTTTCAGCTGTTAAAGATGTTTGACTTACATCAATGAAAATTTAATAAACTTGGAGTGGTCACCTTTAGTGCTTAGAAGCATTTCACATTAATTTTGCAATGAAACAAGTGCTAGGACTCATTTCAAGATTATGCTGCTTATGTACACTGCCTGCAAATGCAAATGCTGTGTTGCTATGAAATCCACATTCTTGGGCCTGCAGAGAAAGCGCTATGCTGCATATAATGTGTTTATGACTACCACTGAACAAAATATGTACGACCAAAACCACAACCCTCGGAGAGACAGAAATTCCTTCAGTTGCTCTCCACTCTAAAGTCATTACACAGTAATCCGTCTGCTTGTCTAATGGACCTCCACATCACCTCGCACTTCAATTACTGCTCTAAGCAGACTGCAGCACTCCACTCCTGTCGGCTACAGTCATGTTCAACAAACGCTCAGATGAGAGAAAAAGCCCCTTTCGATTGTGCGATACCACATAAGCCACTTTAGATGAGAATACAAACGATCAATGCATTACAATGAAGTAAAGCTAGCAGTCGTGTTATAATTGAACATACAAACAATAAACCTATTACGCTATATTCTGTCATAGTTCGTATTTAATGTCAACTTACTGGCAGGGTCAAAGGTTAACTTCTCCATCAAAAGAAGAAGCATGAGTTACAGCACCTGCACATCAAACAGTCGTAAAAAAGGGTTGTAGTTCTCAGAGGCAGAGCTTTGCAAACAGCCTGACACTGAGAGGAGGCAGATGTATCCGTGGTTGAAGATGAAATTTTTTACACTGCCGCCCAGTGCCGCAGCCCTAGCTGGATGACTCAAAATAATCGAGCTGAGTGGGGAGCGCTTCTCTCCATCCACAAGAGAAAAAAAAAATTGTTAGTGTCTGGAAGTAAGAGCGGATTTGATGCAGCAAGAGAGGATTGAGATGCGAAAACAGCCTCATATGTGACACTTACATGCATCAGTGCAGGTCAGCACACACCGTCCAGCCTGCATAGATGCCCTCCACAAGCAATCGTTTCATTGTTTCACTTGCTGTTTCTGCCACTCTCAAAGACAGTTTCAGAATGTGCCAAAAACAATGGGATGTTGGTGTCCTACTTCCCTTGAGTTGTTAACCCTTTACCTACCACACACACACGATCAATGATAAAGTGATGACTCTTTCCAGACAGAGCAGGACCTCCGTTACTCACCATCAGGAAGCCAGCAGCTGTCTAATCATAAGCACACGTCTAATTAATAATCCTCTAACAGAGGAAGAATCAAATGAGTGAAACGTCACCTCCCAGCCTCATCCATCATTTACTCCTGCTCTAAACTGGTCTTACTATCAGCACAAACCACCTTCTCTGCTCACATCAACAACATACATCCATTTTTCACAGTGAGTGATGACAAATGGAATTATGTCCTCTTTCTGGCTAATGTCACACAAACACACTCACCAAAGAGAGGAGGAACACCACTCAGGTATGTGAAAGTAGCCGTTACAGACTGCCTAGACGTACCGACCGTATAATCTTCTGTGGGGTACAAACACGCCCTCGCTGGCGCACTCTGCTTGATTCAATTACGATGGGAGAGGAAATGGCAGCAGCTGGCTGGGTTATGCCATCTTTAAATAGCAGTTTGCTTCTCACTCCTTTGCTCACGACTTGGGCACGAAGGCCGCCAAGACAGTAGAGGAGAAAATAATTACCGCCACTCTAAAACCTCCAAGCATAACTCTTGCAAACAGAAACAGCACAGCAAGCGGCAACAAACAGCAAAGAGCTGGCTCAGTTTTCCTCACATCGATTTGTGGATCACAAAAACAAAAAAGGTGCACTTTTGAGTAGACGGCATATCCGAGCATCACAATCTCAACACTACTTTGAGAAAAGGATGGATGAGGGTTTGCATTCCCAATCCGGTTCAGGTGAGAACGTCATCACCGAGGCCTGCCCCAGAAAAGCATCAGTCACCACAGGGACCAACGTCCCACTTTCACAAGGAGCCCAAAATGCCTTGCCTTTGCTAAACTTTTCTTCCTCAGTGTCCCTCTGCCAACGTGAGGGCTGCACTGCCTTGCTACCACCATACCACACTGCCATTTCACATCAACATCAGCAACAACCAATGATACACAACAGGCACTCTCATGTTTTAATTCAGTTTTTCCACCATGAAGCATTCCACCTGTCTAAGGCAGGCTTGGAGGGCAGAAAAGAGACATCTCTGGAGGCAGGAATCTCAGGAGCAGATCAGTTTCATCAATCATACCCAGCTGACAGCTTTCCCATCATGGTTGCCTCTTAACGGCCCATTACAGAGGGTACTTCCACTGGGAAGTGAGCTACAACACAAGAAGCTATGAGGCAGCATATTCTCTGAACAGCCAATTAACTTCAGGAGCCATTAGGCCTGGGGCAGATACAACCAGAGGAAATGTTACCCACCTATCTACCTACTGCAGGAGAGCACAGACAGCATCAACAAGGACAGGAGGCAACAGCCGCATGCCTACATGAATTAACTGTGCTTTTAGAAAAATAAATAAGAAAGATGAAGCAAATCAAATTGTGAACACGTCTACTCTTTTGAAGCCTGTTGCAAACACGCGTTGACATAAAGACAGAGCTGCCGGTTAAAAGGGGGTGTGTTAGCTTCACAAGCTAGTACTGACTGACCTGCGAGCTGAATAAATCACCGGGGGCTCCATATAACATCCAATCATGTCCTTGACAAAACAAACACTCGAGGCTTTATACATTAATATAAAAAAAGATAAAATAATAAGCCAGGCTGTGCTTCATCTCCAAATGATACTTAAACATCAGCAGTCTTCGTTGTTAGATGAACAGACTCGTCTTCCATTTTAGCCCCCAACAAACGTCCTAATTAGCTGTGAATTGAGAGCTGGGTTCTAATTTTGTCGCTGAAATTCGATGACTGTCACTTCACTACCTACTACCGGAGGCTAAACTCCAATTACCTGCCTTCCTCGGTCTGTCGCATCAAATGAAGCAGCTTTAGCTCCGGAGAGACGAGCGGAGCTTCCAGCATCGACCTGCTGCCTCTCTCTCCGCGAGCGGATCTCGCGCCAATGGACTCAAGATGCTGCTAGGAGACCAGAGTGATGTCAGCCATAGTAAACACAACCACATCCTGTCCGTCCTTTCAAAATAAAACTGCCACGAACGGAGGCATTTCGCTTTTTGTTCTGCAAAATTATAATTTTTAAAAGCAAGATGAGTTATGTTGATTGAATTTGGTCGGAAGCATGGGTGTTTATGATATCGCGCAAAATTATAGGTTTTTTCCCTTCAAAACCGGTATCAGTTACTCCAGGTGGGAACTGTGTCCATGGAAAAACAGCAACATATGGATACTTAAATGCATCATTTTACGGTTGGCGTTTCAACAACGGTATTTTTGCAAGGCAACACATTGGTCATCTATTAAAATAAACGCTGTTATTATTCTGTAGCTATCGACCTTATTTATTCCTCGATGTTCTAATGTAACATTTAAATGGATTCGTTATCTAATCATACCTAAAATTACAGGGGGATACATCCATTGTATTTTCAAGCTGCCTTAAATTGTATATACATCTATAATACATTAATAATGCACAGTCATCACGTGTTTTACTATATACATTTGTGAAACCTCCCGAATAATATTAGTAAATTAGATTTGTTATTGAGCTCAAGTTGTAAAGGGATACACGTTTGTTTGTTTTTCCAGGGAGACAGTTATATCAGAGGTCCCTTGGCAGCACTCCGCCATTGCAGATAGAAGCGCACATCCGTTAGTCAACCTTTATTTTCTAACTCTTAATTTGGAGCAGAGATCTTTAGTACAGTCGTGCGCATCAATAATTAGTAAAGTCGTCAATTCTATAAACATCGCAGAGGCCAACAAATATATCATGTTCCCACAATATGAAGAGTTGTAAATGAAACCATATGAAGTCCATACGGACCTTGAATGTGAATCCCACTCAAAGACATCCAGCTAAAAAGGCGATGAACGTTTACAACGCGGAGATCACATCCTTTGTTGTACATGAGCGTGTGCAGAGCATCAGTGCAAGATGCAGTTTCGGGGGGGTGTGAAATAGTTCTTGAGACAAACGTTCAAATCTGCAAGGAGCCAAATACGTTCACGCGCAAACCCGCGCCGCAAAAGCGCAGTATTACTGGCTTGTTGTGCAGCTCGTCGGCCAAGTTGGAGCATAACTTAGGTTATTGTCTGCGGGAAATATTCCCTCCAATCCCAGGATCACTCCTGTTCGCCCTCCCCCCTACACACACACGCACACACACACGCACACACACACGCCCCAGTCCTCCGCGCTCCACCTCACTCCTGACTCACCTTCGTCCGCCTCCTCCTTGAAAATTACAGCCGCTGTAAAAATAGCCGGTTGGTCATCTCGTCACCTCACACTTTCACCCTCTGCTCCAGACATCCAGGTCCAAACATTTCACGCACTTACCGGAAACCATCCCAAGCTGGGCATGGTGGTCCCGGTAGTTCTGCGGCTCCTCCAGGGCCGTTTAAAACCAGTGCTCTTTGTGTTGTGACGACTTCATTACCCAACATGCACTGGAGTTCATTGATCTGCGTGAGGAAGGGGGTTGAGGGGCATTATCCGGCAGCTCCTCATTACACATCCATGTTCCCACCGTGATCGTGAAGCCCGGCTCGTCCTCCTCTCCCTTCCTTACACATCATTTCATTGTTAAAAGAATGTAGCAACGCCCATGTCTCCGGTACAACACTCTGACATCATGACGACCCAATGTCACGCCTCTATCATTTTAGTCTGAACAAGGTCAATGTACAAAATGACTTTCATCTCCCCATTCTTCGAGGTTTTTACGTCACACGTTCTTTTTATTCAAAAAGATCGGTTGCGGTTCAAAGAGCGTTTCCCCTCACGCAGAAGAAGCTCTTTAACTCTGAGTTTCAATATAAAAATACACAGAAATCAATGCGTGACAGCACAGACACATTGGCGAAAAGAAAGCACATCTCGGTTTTCAAAAAGATTACTTCTGGAACCTTCTACTTAATTTTGGTTCTATTTTATAAACATATGTCCCGACACGACTTTTATGTTTGATACAAGCCATAATTTCAATTTGCATGTCTATCAAAAGAGTTTGTTTTTCCCCCAGACTGATAACCTACGACCAAGGACCCACGGGTGAGGCAGTGCCTTTCCTTGAGGAGTCAAGGTGGCCCACTTCGGCTTGGGTGTTCTGTTTCGCCACTTGAAGCCTTGCCCGTCTGTCGTCCCTTACTTTTAGTTTAAGCAAAAACCACTGACCGAACAACAGGCATCACGCTGCCTCCATGTCGTCCGTTGTTGTTGTTGTGTTGCACACAAGTGGCGCTGGGGAATTCTGGGTGGGTCCACTGTGTACCACTAGCGTGGTACCCAGAGCTAGTGGAAACGCACCCGTACCGAGCGGAGCCAGCTGACCCGAGCCGAAATGAGCCAGTGGAAACACGCCTTTATTCCGTGGCCCCTCAACAGCCACAGAAGGGCCCCTGCACCACTCAGGGCTCAGGCCCAACTGGTGTGAAGACTTCATTAAAATGCAAAGGGTGGCTATTATCCTCCTCTTCGTTCTACTTTGACTTTAATCCAAATTTGGAGGGCCAAAATGTACTTAAAATCGATTTTAAATGATTTATTCTCAGATTCGTGTGTTCGCTGCAGAGTTGATGGACTTCGAGTAACTCTGAATGCAACAGGACGACAGTTCACAACAAGAGTAAACAAGCGCCATCTAGTGGCCAACTGCTGCCATGGCATGCTTATCTATTCATTTCAAGGAACAAATCCAGGACAATGAAGGGAAGGAGCGTCCCTTCACCTCGACATGAACTGACTTTTATTAGCCTGATATTCGAACATTTTAAGCTGCTGTGGATGAAAACATAAAGAAAATCTAAAACTATCAGATTTGTGTTTTCATTACGTGGTGTATTTTACAGCTGATTGAATGGGAGAATATTGATTTGTATCCTGCACTGCACTGTAGTTGTACTGTGTGAAGATAAATAAGTAAGATAAATGTTACTGTTTAATCGGTCTTTAACTCGCTGTTAACCTTTATATAATCTTACCTTTCAAAAATCATATAAAAATACATGAATTCATATCTTAGAAGACAGTTCTTGTTGAACCTTATCTTGGTACGTTTTATGGTTAATCATTTTGAGTTGTCCATTTGTTACCTATCTTGCTAACAGTGTTATTTATCTACACATCAACATTTACAGATATTCATTCTGGCTGCTGTATCTAAATGAGGCAGATATCAGAGACAAGTAAGCCATAAAGTCATCAAGTATGAAACCTTGGAGACTTTGATGGGCTATCCTCCCGGCCCAGACAAATAAACAATAAATTACACTCCAGTGTGATTTGCCCACGCTGTATGATTTGTTCCTGCAGGGGTTAAATGATTCAGATGTTGACCTAAACCAGACAGACAGCTGTCTGAGCCTCATGAAGAAACACGATCCAGTGGCCTGGTGGTGAGGAATCATCGCGATGCACAGTTGAGGGTAAAACACACACTTGCTCTGTTGTATGGGGGAGTTCATCTTTACTGACTGCTGGCTCTAAGAAACACCCCTTTTAACAACAGTTGGCATGTGTGTGTGTGTGTGTGTGTGTGTGCGTGCGTGCGTGCGTGTGTCTTTGAGATATTACAGCTCTGCACATTCTTGCGGAGCAGCTGCAGAATGTTTGACCCCACCGAAAGAAGATCAGAGCCTCTGCTCTAAAATGATACTTCAGTTAAAATGTGTGTTTTGCTTTTCAAATATTCACTTAGAGGGGCTTTGAGCTCGCAAAGACATTTTTTTCCTCCTTATTCGTGACCCCAGAATGCAGAAAGAACCAGACGTGCATATTTAGCTTGTCGCTAATGGCGACTGATGACCAACAGCTTCAGCAAACAAAACAAATCAGCAAAACCGTCCAAAAACATTTGTTCCCAAACTCTAAAGCAAATCATCCAGGATGACACCAGGCTGGTGAGGTTTGTTCTCGTCACTGAAGATTCCAATGGGCCTCTATCTGAGTCTGTGGCTGCAGGCCTCATGTTTTCCTGTTTGTTGGTTTAAGAGAATGGACAAAATGTTGTTAAGTTCCACCTCCCTCCATAACTACAGCGATCGTAGATGTAGTTCCTTACATCTGATATCGATTTGGGTACTGATACTACCCCAAGGAGGGTCATTCTGGGTTTAAGTGGAAACCACCGTGACGAGGTGCCTTCGAACTGTGCAGACATCTTCAAAGTTCACTGTTCCTTCGTGAGGGGGTCTCACATCCACGGCCGCTTGTCTCTCCTTTCTGGCCTTGATTGTTCTTTCCACAAAAAAAGATGCCCCTGGCCACGTTAGGCCCTGAAATGAATCCGAAGGACTCCTTTGTTGCACATACCCTGGCACCTCGTTTTCTTTTTCTTCACAAGTGTAATATTGTGAGCACTAACAACACCAGCGGACTTGTTGGTCTCTCTGTGGTTGTGGCATCGTCTCAGGCTTTTGGTTGCTTGTTTTGATGTGAACCCTTGAAAGGATCCTCCGTGCACTTGCCTGTGTGTCAGAACTCCGCTTGTTTGAGGAGGTTTCTCTTCTCGTTTCTTGTTCTGAACTTGAAGCAGCTGCGGATGATACAAAAGTTCTCTTCTCCAGTTGTCTCATCCTCCCTTTTAACATGAAATTCATATCGCATTCTGAATTCTGGGTGCTAGCAGTTCTGACTCTGAGCTCAGAGGTCTGGCTTTGATCTTTGACTGCAATCTCTGAGTTCTCACTTTGATCTGACATCAGTCCCTGCTACCGCTGCTGCCTCCGTGAACCGGTGATTACAGGCGCAAGTGAGTTGGTTTGTGGATTACTGAACATTGGCTAAATATAGAAGACCTGGATTATACCAATCGTGGATTACACTCTCACCACCACTAGTGACAGGTGCCGTCGTAATGAGATTATCAGTACTACTCACCTGTCAGGCGTCATAACGTTATGTTTTTTCTTCATCTCTTATCCGTCTAATTTTAGCTGGAAATCTTTCAAGTAAATACCAAAGAAACCTATTTCTGCATACTTTATGAACCGGAGGAAAGAAAAGAAACCAACAAAAAAATACAACGGCATGAGTCAAGACAACTGAATGGAACATTGGGAATACAATTACTTTTCTAAATTAGTAGCAACAGTTATAGTGATCATGTTTAAGTGCACCTCATAATGCGACGATCCGCATCATGTAAACACTCACGCACGTGATCTCAGGTCTTGTACAACTTTTTTCTCTTTTAAAAGCAGAAAAAATCGTAGCTTTTTAAACCAGCTTTTGGCTTGGTAATAAATGGTGGTTCAACATGTAAAACATTATTAAACTTTTTTTTTTTTTTTTAACTTTGAACAATAACAACAACTTCACTTGATTCCATTTTATTTGCTACCTTCCCATCCTTTAAGCATTCATTCCATTTTTAATTTTTATATCTTATTTTCTTTGGTCATGTTTGACATCAGTTTTCTTAAATTGTTATTATTTCAGGCACGTTAAGTTTGAGCTTGTTGTATGAAGCGTGTTTTAGTCATAAAATTGACTTGACGCTCTTGTTAATGCAACATTTTTGGACGGTTTTAACGTTGTTACCCATCAGCCATCGTTAGCTTCAAGCTAAATACACGTGGCTGGTTCTTTCTGCTATCTGGAACCTCAAACTGATGCAGGAAGGAAAACCATATTTGGGAGCTCCTATGTGACACTGATTTGTGAGTATGTGGGCAGCCCAAAAAAAGTAATTATAAGCTCCGACTAGGAACAACATTTTCTTGATTGATTGAAGAGTTCATGATCGGAATTCACTGAGAGGTGTTTGATGCGGTGAGTTATTACCAGTTAGGCTCACCTCCTGTTGGCTGTGGCGCCAAAACCTTTTCAGTAAATCAGAACTCAGGACATAAAAGGATAGTTGACAGGTTGTGCTGCATATGGATTTATCTCATGTGGTTTGACCATTTGAAGCCTAATATACCACAGGGGTCAGCGCCAGTGCGATACACAAGTCATTAAGAGGATTCAGGGCTTTTCATCTGCATCACACTCATAATATGCATGAATAAGATTAAGCTTCATAAGAGCATTACTTGGTCACACTGGAATTTCAGGAAACAGATGTCAGGGCAGTGTATGTTCATTTTTTCTTATCACCGATAAACACACCTCCAACCATGATGCATGCATCACTCGTATAATTTGGAATCTTGCCAGGTAAAACAGTGTTCTGATAGCAATAGTATGACAGGTACAGTATAGTACAGTAGCTCCTACCCAAGACAGAATCCATATACTTTCACATGTGGGACTGTAGCTAGATCTGCTGGCATCTCCAATGCCTTACGAAACCGAGGTGAAAGAACCATGTAATGCTATCGACATTTCACATGATACAATTTTAAGGGAGAGGCTGCAAAAATGACATTTGTGGGGGGAAAAATGTGTACTTAAAGCTGCCGGAGGCTCCCATTCACCTTAACATTAGAAATGGTTCAAGCCTAACCGAGCATCCTAAGTTCAATATCGAAATAATCAAAAACTGATTTTAAACTCATATATTATGTTGCCTCCTTCGGAACAATTACATTCAAAATAATCTTTTCGTAATTCAGTTGTCCCAGCCCCTGCTTTGGTATAGGGAGTAGTTCATTTAAATGAATAGATGGATTTGTAAAGCAGATTCTAGCACCTAAATGGGTTTTTTTTTTTTTTCCGAAAATGGCCCATATTTCCATTATCTTAAAGACTCAATGAAATGTTTATATGAACATAAGATTAGCCACTGCTCGTCCAGGGCAAAAACAAAATACTGTACATGCATGCTTTGCTTACAGATTTTCTTCTTTTATTTTGCTTTTCGCAAACAGATGCCAACAGATGGGTAGAAAATTTGTCGTTGCGCGTCACACATTTAGAGTACTTTACTGTATTTCAATTTACCATTTCTCACTTCTCATACTAGAGTGACAAATATTCAGATGCGTTTTGAATATTCGGTACACTTGAATTATTTTGCCTGTCGAATACTAATACAAATGACTGGATTTACATTTATTGTTTTTCTAAGTCCGACCTGTCCAGGGTGAACCCCGCCTCTCGCCTGAAGGCTGCTGGGATAGGCTCCAGCCCCCCGCGACCCCTAACAGGATAAGAGGTAGAAAATGGATGGATTTCTAAGTGGAAGACAAGTGTTACATATCAAACTTATAAGGACAGCACCCTGTAAAGTCTCAACCGTACCAGAACCACAGACAGAGTTCTGCTGCTGGGGCTGCTTGTGGCTTCTCAGCTGACAGACGGAGGGATTTGTTTTTTCTCAACATTACCTCATATAACCTCATTTGTTAGTTATTAACAAGCATTAGGTTTTTATGTAACCTAAATTATTTGCATGATCGACTGGCCATTACTGCTACGTAGAAACTGGGTTGATTAATAGTACTGTATTTGAACCCCCAACCATATGTATAATATAATACTGGTTTTAATAACCGATGACTACTGATGCCGTGTCCTCTTTTGTAGACGTTTAAAATATGACTGACCAATAATTTTACAATATTCAATGACAATTTAAGAAAATTAACTTTTTAGAGGAAATCAGAAAAGAAAAATCATAAGAGTATGCCTGACTGCTAGTTAGCATAGCACAATGAATGGTAGCGGCTGGCAAGTCCTCGCAAGCCTCCATCAAAAGTCATCAGATGCACTTTTCAGGTTTCAGTCTCAGGTTTTGGAGGCAGAGCAGGTAAGATAATGAGGGTATGCTAACCTGCCCATCTGATCCCATTCATTATGCTAAGCTAGCTAGCAATAATATGCAGCACAGAGCACAGAAGGGTACTTATCTTATGTTGGGCTTACACTGCAATATTTTCATGGTCAAAGACGAAAAACTGAAAATTTGATTTTATCAAATTTTATTTTTGTTTTTTTACATTATGCCCTTTGTAAGTTGATTTCTTGGTTTAAAGGGGCAGAGTAAATAAGGTTTATTTAAGGTTTATTTTAGTTTCCTTTCATGAGAGATTTAGGAACTCTTTTGTGTTCACATTATAGTTCTTTTTTGTCAATGGATGGAATAAATTCTTAAGATAAAGTTCAATCAAATAAAATCAACATGTCTTGCAGTGCATCAGTCTGACAGTGAACCGCTGCTGTGCTCAGGCCTGTTAGGATCAGATTGCTGCAGGGGGTCTGCTCTCTCTCTCTCTCTCTCTCTCTCTCTCTCTCTCTCTCTCTCTCTCTCTCTCTCGCTCTCTCAGTCACAGAAGTATGAGAGGAATGAAAGGCAAATGTATCCACTCCTGACATCTGAGCCCCATCAACACTTGAGTGTAATCGTTCATCACTGTTATTTGATCAGACATCAAAAGGTGGTTGCTTCATTCAGCAGTCAGCAGATGAATTATCTGTCGGATTGTTGTTCTTCCCTTGTCTGCTTGTATTTTCATATGAGTGTGGACGGTATGTACAGGGCAAGCAATCAGAAAGGAACAGGGACCATTATGTACATCTCATTCGCCCCCTGAGCGACGTTACAAAAGCCTGCATTCTTTCCATAGATCCCTGTGATAACACAGGACGCACTGCTTCTGAATAGCAGGTGAAATTATTATTGATTCAGCCTTGAATTCCTGGATCATCCATCCATCTCAGGCCTCCTTTTGAACCCACAAATGTGTCTGTTAGTCACATATACTGCCCTGAGAAGATTTGTTTTCCATTGAATAACTCTGGTTCATTGAAAATGTGTTTTCTTAAAGTGAGGGAAGAGAGGTCAGAAATGAGAAAACAAGTAATGATAAATGAAAGAAGCCAAAAGAATGATACACTCTAACATTTTAAGAACACTATTTGACAAATGTACGCATTCACACAAGATTTTCTTCTCAGTCACACATTTTTCAGGATTCTACATACATGTTTTTCCAACATGGATCATGTGTTTCCTGGTTGAACATTGACAAACTCATAAATTGAAACACATTTTACAGAAGTAAAATATGTTGAGTGTGTAAGATGGTTCTGTTTGTGTAAAATCTATGTTTTTTTTCTGTCAATTTTACATATTTTATGCAAACTGTTACATTAATCAGCGCTGACCTGGCGTCTTTCAGACAATCCTTCGACTCTGTTGCGAGTGGAGTCAAATTGAACGGTAGGTGAAACCCTCACCAAACCAGCTCCTCTCGACGGCTGAGTCTCCATCTGCTTTCATGATGTGCATACACACCATCCTCATGATTTCCTGTCTGTACACTCAGAGCTGTGGCCTTCGAGCATCTGTCGGCAGCCTTTTGTTGCCTGCCCTAGCAAGCATCATTTGTTCAGGTGCTCTCTTTCTGTCATTGTTTTGTGAGCGTTGTCTTTCTCTCTCTCTTTCTCGCTGAGCTTCGTTTCAGTCTGAATCAGGTGCACCCCGGATTCTCCTGGATCTGCTCTCCACACCTCTGAAGAAAAAGTCACTTTTAAATAAAATGTATGATACAAAAATGATCAAAATGCAAACAGAGCCTGTGCGTGTTGTCTTTGTATACACTGTGTCATTTAAAACTCACCTTCCGATGCTCTGTAAGTTAAACCGACGTCTTTTAGCAGATCTCTGTGGGAAATTGATTTCAAAGCTGTAAACACAATAAAACAGTGTAAACACCAATGATGATGCTTCGTTTTCACGTTGCCGTTTGGTCTCTTTAACTGTTTTATTACTGCAGGCAATATGCAAGAAACTACCTAACACACACTTACATGCTGAGTAAAACAACGTTATCTTTATAGACTCAATCAGATTTTACACATGAAGAACACCTCTAACGAGATCTTTATTCTGCTTAAATGTGCTTGTGTGACGAGGTGACCTATCACTCACTGCCTCAGCTGTTGGTGCCAGTGAATTCTCCATTCAGCCTTTGGCTCCACACTCCTACGAACTTTACTCCTTCCTCCCTACAGCCAATCAAAAGGTACACTTTGTGCACCAGTCTCATTTTATTCAGCTTGTTTTGATGATATCACCCCGAATGAAGTACCGTAGGTGTAACAACCTTAATAATAGTATTTCAGTGTAATTAGAAGTTCCCCACACCGCACCATTCCTTTTCATCCTTAAATAATCCTGCCTAGAGAAGTATAACTCTTCAAAGGCAGGATAGTTTTATGTGTGATGCTGTAGCCTTGACGCACCTCTGCTGGCAGAAACTGCTGCAGGTGCCATCATCAGGACTGGCACAAGCGCAGCGGCCAGTAGACCTTCTGCGTCGGGACATAGCACTACCCAGGCCATAAACTGTTGTTTTACTGAAGAAAGACACACACACACACACACACACACACACACACACACACACACACACACACACACACACACACACACACACACACACACACACGTAGGATTTAAACACTCTGCAGACTTTGAAATTTTATTGAAATGCTTGTGTGTTTTCTGACACTCACCTGGGCGTATTGACCCAGATGATATCCAGGTGGCAGAAGTAGTGGCACTCCGCGTCGAGCGGGCTGCTGCAAGCACAACGTTTGGGCCGATGAGTAAGAACTTCACCCCTGCTCTGCTCAACCTGAGGTTTCATCAATGGCAAACCCAAACCTGCCCGTAAAGAACGAAAAAAAGAGACAAAAATCTCTCAGTTATCCAGACACAAAATCACATCCAGCAATGCTACACCAAGTAAGAAATGATGAAGATGAAGATGAAGATGAAGATGACTCCTTATTCTGCTGTTACATCACATTTTCAGTGTGCAGGTGAGAACATGAGGAGTCATTCTTCACTGGTGTCACTCTACAGGACTCATCACTCTTGATCTCGGAGCAAATGTGTGAATTCCTCGCCTTTGTCATGCACACTCAGTTAGTTCAAAATCCTTTTTTCTTGTTTGGTTATTTCTTGAAATAATTCTAAAAAGAAAGGTTTGCTTTAAATTCAGAATTTACATTGCAAACTGATAAGCAGCCTTGTGTGATAAATGGCTCCTGTTCAATGTTGTGGGCTTGCTAAAACATGTACTTGCACCAACATACAGTAATGACCCTTGTTGCTTAGCGCCGTGTGAAGATTAATGCAAATGTACATCAGCTGAGAATCATGCTCTCCTGTGTAATCTTCCAAAAACATATCGGAATATGTTTCCCTTTTCAAGCATAATTGACACAGAGCTTCATGCAAAGTGGCATGAACATACAGCCGCACATGCTTCTAAAAACAAAACACGGAAAGTAGAAAGTTAACTCACCCTTTTCCACAAAAGCCAAAAGAGCAAAGAGAAGAAAAACACTGATGTGAGATGACATTCTTGACAGCTGATTGATGGAGTTCCTGTATCCCGACAAATACAGCTGCTATGTTTGTGGGCAGGTGTCTATGAGCTTCTATTTATACTTTTCCCTCTCCCTCCCCTGATGTCATTGTGAAAGCTCCGCCCACAAGCCACCACAGTGTACAACCGGAGGCTGTTCCAACCTGTGACACATTCCAGGGATGTCTACTAGTCTGCAGCCTTGTCGTGACAACGCAGTCGCCTGCCTTTGACTCAGGGTTTGTGTCTTCTCTCTGGTTTAACACGCTGTTTGAGGTGCTAGGAGATGCATGACAGCAGATACCAGAGTTAAACTGAGATTAGAGAGAGGAAGCCCGGAGATGGATGCTGGATTATCTGAAACAATGATCAAGGAATTCAAGGAACTGCAGTCACACGGTGGAGAACGTAGTAGGAGGAGACAGGAGGAGGCCAGTTTCTCCTGTGGGCCAAAAATATAGATAAAACACACAATAGTTTCCGATTGATTTGATTGGATTAAACTAGATTAGAGTACTTTAGATTAGATTAGATTAGATTAGAGTACTTTAGATCAGATTAGATGAGACATAAACACATTTTCTTTCCAATAATCAATTGGAATACAAAACTAAACAGTTCATCCCACTGTAATGTTCAATTCACATATGAACTTCTGTTTGATTCTGTTCTTCCAGGCACTATCAGCACGGTCGAGCATGGATGGCTCATCAGAAACTGTAACACAAGGCTAACCAGGCCGAGCGGTTGCAGCACTGTTGCACTCCTAATCGTGACATTGTTCACCTAAAGATGCTTATCCTCCATTTTCCATGAAACGAGACGCCTTTATCACAGCCCAGCACCAGACTCTTTGAGTTTGTTCTGTTGTGGGCTCTGTTGTTGTGGTTTTATTTGGAAAATTTCCCTCATGTGTCCAATGACTGTTCCTCCTGTCTCCTGATTTTTCCGTCATTTCTCACCTGTGTCTCTATGAGTACTGTATATTCAGAGTTTTCCAGGTTTTCCCCCGTTTGAAAAACCTAGGCTGCCATGGTAACCATGGTTACCAACAACCACTTCCAAATCCAACTGCTGTTGCTGTGTCCACGCAATGTTGTTTAATACTCTTCTGACTTATTTTGTTCTTCCAACATCAGAGATTGACATCAGAAAGACAAATTCTTATTTTCAGCAAAAATGTTAAGGCTGTGGAATGTGGAGTCCAACATCTTTTATTCAGCTGCTGGCGAGAATCTCTCTCAGGCTCAGGCTGCCCACTTGGGGTCTCTCACCTGTCCACCGGGGGCCCACCTGGGGTCTCTCACCTGTCCACCGGGGGCCCACCCGGGGTCTCTCACCTTCCCACCTGGGTCTCCCACCGGTCCACCGGGGGCCCACCGGGGGCCCACCCCGGATCTCTCATCTGTCCAACTGACCTTTTCCTTTGAATCCAGCTATCAGCTGTGGTTGTTGCACCTGAATCGTTCCTCCTGGCCCCTTTTACTCAGGGTGTTCCATGTTGAGAGATCACAGTCCAGTTTGGGGCACTACACTATTCCTTGTTTTTCTCTTTGTGTTTGTGTTTGTGTGTGTGTGTGCACGTGTGTGTGTGTGTGTGTTAATCCCTCGTGTAAAAGTTTTAGACTATCCCTAGACCTTCATACTGCCAGCTCTTAGTCAGACCTCACCGTTAGATATTTCATGCTTGAACTTTTGCACATTATTGGACTGTTGCCTCTCAGCCTGCACTAATTGTTTGCATGCTGCCTTTAATCTTGTGTATCTCTTTTTTTATTGTGAACTTCATCTCATCTCCCATATGTGCGCATGACTCATTTCCTCAGTTTATGGTTATGACAACTCAAGCATATAAAAATCCAGTTGAAAACACTTGCATGACACTAACAAAAAAAAAGACAAAAACAAAAAGCAAAAAAGAAACACAACAAAACAATACCAGCGTGTTGGAAACAGAAACAAGCAGGTATTTATCTACATCCTATCTACATCCTCTCTATAAGAAGGAGATTTAGCTAGAATTCGGAGTATTTTGGTTCCTAATACATAATTCACTAGACTTCCCACGGGGAAGGGAGAATATTTTCCTTTCAAATGAAGAAGTGTGGAATGTGTGACATGGTGATGGGATTGCCACATAGCATCATGATAGCGCTTATTTTACAACACTTTTTGCACCAGAGGTTAGAAGTACAGTTCCCTCAGGAGCACAGATGTGGCCTCTACACGGGCCTCCCATCACACCAGACCGCCTCATCTCTGAGAGGATGGAATGCAATGAAGGATGCAACAGAAGATGTTTTTACGTTCCTTTAGCCACATCCCTGCTGTTCAGAATCTTTTTTTTTTTCGGTTTTCAAAAGCAGGTGTTTATCTTTAATTAGAAATGTTACCGCCTCAGTATACTCCTTTGAAAACGTAATGGAGCAACCCTGCTGTCAGCATGTTCAGGGCTCCAGAGGAGGACGAAGCATCGTTGAGTCAAAACAGTTTCTTTTAAATGGCTTTTCTAAAAATAAGAGCCTGTTTAGAGACGTGTCTATCAACAATCATTTTGTCAACACACTCTGCGCCGTGCCTGAGGAAGCTTTACGTAATCTACGTCTGGCTGAGCTGTTCAGTGTTGTCATGTAAAGGACCAGTGAGATTGAACTGGAAACAATGGTATAGTGGATTGATGCTGGTATGTTAACTGTGTTTTAGGCTTGGGGATCGATGTATACTACCAGGAATACACCCAAAGGGTTAGGGTTAAGGTTCATGTCTATATCTATCTTATAAAAAAACAGGTGTCAGCTGGAAACAGTAGAAGTACTTACCCTTGACCCAAATTGATATGTCGATCTTATTTAACTGGAAGGATGAAAAGATGGTGATAAGACCAATTTCTTGTGTAAGGTGTGTCAATGGCACATCCTGATCCCAAATAAACCGCAAGCCAAGGAAACTAGAGAGGCAATTGGCACTGTAGTGTGTACCGAGGACATCTAGTGGTACAACCGGAAACCTACAGGTGATGGTTGTGGCACACAGGTATCCGGTTGAACCACAAAACAGAGCGATGAAAATTAAAAGATAATAAAACATCTCTATCAGTGTTACTAGTTCACTAGCATCTCTTTTGTTTATGTGTGTGTGTGTGTGTGTGTGTGTGTGTGTGTGTGTCCGTGTGTGAAAATACAGTCTGTGTAGCGGTATTCATTTCTTCAAAATCTGAGCCAAGAGACCTTAAAAGCACATTTAAATACTCTGCTTAGACCAATAATTTTTCTAAATCTATAAATACAAAAGTATTTTATTCATAAAATTTAATTTGCTTTACGCATTCCTAGTGTTCCTAGTGTTCGTGGTTTCCAGTGGCTTCACATGACGTTTGTCTTCAGTTGGACACTGAACAACAACTGGCTCCAGAAATGTGGCTTGTAGGTCGGCAACTTCAACTGAGATTTAAGGTGAGCACAGTTGAACTTTCCAGTTTCAGAAGTTGAGTAATAATTAAAAGCTCATCATTCTGCAGTGTGAAACTTTAATACCCCCCCCCCCCCAAAAAAAACCCCAAGAGGAAGAAAACAAGATTTTTAATGGTGTCTGAGACTTAGCCACTTATTTTGGGAAGGAAGGAAAAAGGAAACACATTCTAAAGTGAGTGCACATGTGAAAGGGTGGGGTTGCCAGAAAAGGACACAATGAGACCAAAACCTCTCGCCCTGTAAAAAGACAGTTGAGGCGATGAGACTGAAGAAAGGCAAAACTTCCAGGGTGCATTTTCCTTTAATTTTTTTTTTTTTTTTCAATGACTAGAAATTTTGCTGTATGTGAAATCTGCAGGGCACTTGATCCTCCGGTACCAGCCAAACTCAATCCCTCATTTTTGTCAGTTATTCAAGTCACAAGAACATCATGAAAAAGACACACAGACGTAACAAAGAAACCTTTTTTTTTTTTTTCAAATAACGAAAAGTAAAAAAACAAAACAACAACTTTGAATCAATGATCATAGTGATCAAATAACAATAAATAAGGAGCGCTCTTCCCTGTACAGAGATATATTCTAACCAAAGTCTTTTGTAATGAAAAATAGAACTTCAGTGCATTTCTTTTGACAGGTTTCTGCTGCTCCTTCAATAAATCTACGATGTGACTCTTGGTTACCCCGTTATTAAAGCAACAGCCTTAAGAACAACAAATAAAACACTAATACAAACCCTCCTTAACGACACAAAAAGCGAATATAAAATTTCACAGCCTTCTCTTTGTCTATCTGAGCTGTACACCTCAAAACACAAACCTGGACAGAAAAGGCACAAGTAACTACTATTTGAGTAATACTGGACAAATTTTGGATAAACAAAAATGGAATTATTTTCGAGTTTGGTCATTTACAAATGTATTCATATTCCTTTTACATGTTTTTAAACAGACATGGAGATTACCAGTATCAATAGAGATACAGGAGGGATATATTCATATATATATTTATATATATATAGATTTACAGAGACATTTTCACAAAGAAAAAAGTGCATTTTTATAACAAACCTGAATATTGCCAAAGAACAAACATTTAAGTTAACAATTGTATTGAAAACTGTATAAAAACAAAGCAATTAAAAAACAAGACTAGTGTAGCAACTAATAAAGCAAATTTGGGATGCGCGATGCATCAAAGTGTAGACTCTGTTAAGTGCTCTGGTCTGTTCTGGCAGAGTCTCCTTTAGCTCCTCCCTCCACCAGATCGCTTCCAGAAGGTGGCTCCTCCCCCTCTGACTGCTGTCCAGTGACACTCGGGGCTACAGGCGCTGCTAGACTGAGGGATGCTCCTGAGCGACTGTGTCTGACGCAGCGTTCGCTGGTCTCAGCAGCAGGCCTGCGGGTGTGGGCGGAGCTATGCGAGCTGCCATATTGCTTTGAGTCTGTAGTCTCCAACTCCAGTTTGGAACATGTCAGTGCTGTGCTGAGACTGCACTGCCTTGACTGGCTGGTTCCTGCTTTCTGGTGCTCTGACCAGTTGCCTCCAAGAGTCCTACATCCTTGAGTTCTGGGGGTCCCGCCCCAGTATGATTCAAACCTGGCCAGTGATGGCCCCTCCGAGGGGGGAGATGTTGGGGACAAGGGACTGGTAGGATGGGACCTTGGTCTGGCCTGTACCATTTGGATCCCTCCGATAGGGATCATCAGATATGGGACCCTGGCCTGTTGGGAGTGCATGGGAAGATGGCTGAAGATGTTGTCTGCTGCTGGCTGGCCAGGATAAGCCTCACAGGTGGAAAGGCGAAAAGCAGGAGGAAACAAGCTGCTGTCTGACCACGATTGCCCTTCCCCTGCTGTACCACTTTGATCCTGTAGGGGGAGCAAAGACATCATCATTACTCTGTTCTGTCAGAGCAGGAGGTACTGAACACAGAAACTTAGTAGGAGGACAGGGGGAAGTTTGCCTTAAGTATTTCTGGCAGAAATGCTTCAGAGAGTTTGGCAACAAAGTCCACTTGGGGAGCAGTTTGTGGTTGATGACTGGGTCAAACACTGGGATGTCACCCAGGAGGCTGGGGTTCAAATACTGTGTGAAACTTTTTATATTACTGCTTTGTTCCTTTTAGCTTCAGATGACTTATATAACTGGTTACATACATGTAGAAGCATTGTTGGGGTTAAACAACCTTTTAGAACGGCTTCCTGGCAGAAGAACATGAGGACGAATATCTACTATTTGCCAGAGCAGTGCAGTGACGATATTTTATGCGATGTTTTTTTGATAAGACGTTTAAGCAGCTTACCGCTTTCGCAGGACTACCCTTGGTACCGTGGCTCTCCCAGGGCAGGTATCCAGGGGTCCAAGCTTGTGGTGAGCGGTAGCAGCTGGGTGAGATGGGACGAAGAGGAGAAAGGGGTCTGATAGGAGATGGTCCTCTTTCAGGGGAGGGTGAGACATGCCGACTGGGTGAGGAAAGCTCGGCCCTGGGGGAGAGGCTGTGGATAGGTGAGGACAACTCCAGGCGAGGGGAGAGACTGTGGCTAGGGGAGCAACTCTCACTGCTGGGGGAGAAAGCGCTCGGAGATGCTTTCCAGCTCCGCCGGGAGAACACCGCCCGTCTGCTTCGCCAAACTCCCCTCTGGAAAGACTCCTGGCCAGGTGTAGGACTGAGGCCTTGGGGTTCAGGCTCAGGAGTACCCTGCTGAGAGTGTAAACCGCTTTTGGAAGGCCCCCCCGTTGATGGATGAGTGTCTGAGGAACAGGAGGATGGCGGGTCATCATGAGACTCCTCATCCTCATCCTCATCATCCTCATTGTCGTCATCATCCTCAGATTCTTCCACATCGGAATACTGATGTTCTTCTTGCTCCTCGGAGCCACACACACGCTCATCACTTCCTGCTGAGAAACATACATTTTCTTAAAACCGCATCCTTCCACATCCTCAACTATGAAACAGCAACACCAAGGTTTCCAAGACCGAGTACAAATGGTCACGACTGTGTACTGTATCTTCCTGACAAACCTCACCCACTACCCCTCGAAGTTATGTTAAAAATAGACCACAGATGAAAAGAGCGGAGTGAAACTGAATGACACGATGCCTCTATTCACAAACTATATCAACAGCCTTGTGAATGGAAACACGGATTAAATGACGCATCCTTGGCTGTTGTGAGTCTTTCAGCAAAGGAGAGATGACGAAGGGAGGGGTAGTAGAGGAAGGTGAGGGAGGAGATGGTGAGGTTGCTGGCTTTGAGGCTCTTTTGAGGCTTTAATGGAGTGCAGACGTAGGCGCTGGAATGTGTATTGTTACACTCCAACAGCGCATCCTTGAGAACAAGGTATACTTGCCAGACTGTCGCAACTACATCAGGAAACTGTGGAATGCACTGTATTCTTCACTTATTTAGCTTTTTTTTTTCTTATGCAAGGCCAAAAGGGAGGAGAATAGAACATAGTGTTGCATAAGCTGTCAGCGCTGAGCAGCTACGATTCTTCACAGGCAGAATCTCATCCAAGTGTGTACCAATATTTCTCTGCAGTGGAGGGGGAATATAGGGGATGACTCCCCATCCCTGCCTAAGTACCTGTTTCCTCACTCTCTGGTTCATCCAGTGATGATTCAGATACTCCCATAGCCTGGCATTTTTTCCCATGAGCCTTTGACTTCATGTGTTTCGTAAGGTTCCCTAGGAGAGAACAAGAAAAGCACATTAAAGTCGCTCCCGACCGACACGAGGGCGCACACAAGGCGTACATTTCAAATTGTTCCCTAACCTTTGGTTTTGAAGGCAAAGTTGCAGTGTTTGCAAATGTACGGACGGACATCGGTGTGTGTTCGGATGTGCTTCTTCAGCATGCTGGGCTTCTTACAGCGGATGCCGCATTCTCCACATATATACTTTCCCCTGCCACGACCTCGAACGTAAATATACTCTTCGTTAGATTTGTACCTGACAGACAAGAGGAAAAAATAACAAAACAGAAAGATACAAGATTTTAAGATCTGGCCACAACAAAATCACAAATTAGGAGCCACTTTCTTATAGAACACTGAACCTCACTGGCTGGTAGAATGTGGCACATTAATATGTACATCTTCATTTGGGTTTAAAGTGCCCCCATCATAATCCAACAATTAAAAACAAAAAAAAAAAACAGTCTGCAATGTAAAGAGGAACAAAGATGGGACGTTTCCCTGGGGAGCAACCCCTAATTCTAAAAGATTTATCTGGTTTAACTGAGTTTTAATGGATTTACTGACATGTGTTCATAAAAAATTTAAAACAAACTTGTGACATGCATGTTGAGTAACATCTAGACCCCAATGTACGTCTGAAGAGAATAACAGTGTCAAGATGACGAGTGTGAAAGGCTTCCTCTTTACAGCTGGACATCCTGCGAGCACATCGCTTTTCTATAAATGGTGGCATTATTATTCCACTCTACTTATTCTAGGGAAATCAACTACAATCTGTTAAAGTGAAGTCATTTATGGTTTGCGTTTCCCCTTCACCTAAACTGTTTACCTACAGGGCTTTTTAGTTTCCAGAATACCCATTTAATAACTCACTTCCACACCCTCTTCATATCATTATCCACAAAATAACACCCAATTTTATATTTGTATTTGTTTCTGTATTTATATCGTGTCTGTATAACTTTAAATTCCACCCCTTCTTTATTAATAAAATAACATACTGTGTCAGTCAGTATATTGATTCCAGTTCTTTTTCCAAATAACTTCTCAGCTACTAAAAGTGCACCATTTCTTGGGCCTCCGTGTCTAGAAGAGTGATAGATGCTTATCAAGGCAAAGCCTTGGTCAGGCCCGTTTCTTCATCCTGAGTTGGGTGTAATGAGTTACACATTATATTAGTCTGTGTAGAGCAGTGGGACGCATTACTACTGTAAATTCAGTAATTAGAAAATTAGAAAAACCTAGCAAGAATTTCCTTTTCCAGAAAGATCTGAAAACAATATTCCCTAAAAACATGTTAAAAAAAAAGTCTGTGTTTAAAAATGATTATCAATCAAATATTCAAAATCCCAGAAATCCTAGTCTTTGTCTAGGAACATAAATATAAATAATTAAACATCCTTGACGTATTATTTCAATATTAGATTAATAACATTTCCTGTGACACTGTCTGAACTTGTGCTAGCTAATGTTGTAGGAACATTCCCTGCTAGCCACTGCTGTGAGTAAAACCGTGTGCTAACATTTAGGACTTCAGCTTGAATTGAACAACAGGTGCTTTTGGGGAGTAATTCAAAAGAAGTAGTTGTATTGGGATGATTACCAGTGCACAGTAGTAATACGATAAAGTAAAATATTACTTTTACAATACAACCAAGGAATGTTATGCGTTACTTTTTTGGAGTAATGAACCCAGCACTGCTCATCTCTGGTGCCTGGTCTCTGTGGTTTTGTGTATTTGAGTGTCCTCTTTCACATTACACAATAATTTCACCTACGATTCTTTTTAAAATAATAATTGCGGATTTGGGTTTGTGTGTTTGGCAAAAATACACTCGCAAACATGCACCCAAAATACACAAGAGAAAGTGGGAAACAAGCTTTTCTTTATGGAGGTGGATTGGGGAAGCCCCACCAAAAACCAGCGCTCAGCCCATTGGCGGTGCCTTCCACTACACCCTAGGCACACAGAGCTTGCTAGCTATTTAGCTGCGTTCAGGTGGCTCTGCCAACAACAGCAGCAGCTGAAGCGAGAGAGAGAGAGAGAGACGGAGAGAGAGAGAGAGAGGGAGAGAGAGAGAGAGAGAGACGGAGAGAGAGAAGGGAAGCCTAGTTATGGCCCGCAACCTAAAATAGACACTATATACACAAATCAAGCAACACATTTGGGTCCACTCTATAAAAATACTGTTTATACACAATCTTGATGTTTACCAAAAGGCTATTTGTGGACACAGTGGACCACAGGCATTTTATATCCAAATGAATTGTCCTCTATGAAAACCTCCATCTGCTTACACTGCTCGCGGAGAGACGTACAATCCAGTTTGAATTGTAAATATCTAATGTGTGCCGACGATGTTTAATTACATGAAGCAAATCGACAAGAATCCAGGCTGTGAATGCTCCCCGATGCAACGGCACATTAAAACAACAACAACAACAACAACAACAACAACATCTCAACAGTAGTGTGTGCTGTATTAATTCAAGAGTTGCCTACTGTTTACTGGCATGAATTTCTTGCAACTGCTAAAAATACCCACGCACATCTCGGCTGCACACACAAACATGGCGGCAGATTCCACCTGAGAGGGATTGATTGATAAGCCTGCTGAATTAAAACCTAGTGAATGACTTTTAAGGGCATTACAGCAGGCGGTGGAACATAGGGTATTTCAGGTACCTTTTAGGCCAAAATTGAGTTCCTCTGACTCATGCAGTACTACTGAAAGCAATGACATAAGAAGATACAGATGAAATCAAGCAGCACACAAAGCTGAAACAGAGAGTGCAACACAAAAGCTCTCCGAAGGGTGCACAAGAGCAAGAACCAAATATCCGGCGTTCGCAACTACAAAGGTGGAGGCTTAGTGTAGGACAAGGCTGTGATTGGCTTGTGTCTCGATCAGCTGACTGACAGCTGATTACAGTTGCATGTTTTAATGTTTTAACGAAATAAAAAATGTTCTCTGAAACGGATGAAAGCCGACGTTTTTTTCAAAGGGTCTGTGCTTCTTCTACTCGTGATATTTCAATAACAGGCAGACAACTTGTTCTCCGACAACACAGGCGGCTGTGATACTTGGAAATGTTGTTTGCCACTTGCCCAAAAAAATTGTATAAAGAAAGGAGGAGAGGTCTGCCAAACGTTAGGAACCTTGAAGAAGACATTCGCCACATTGAGTCATTAAAACGAGAACAGAGACGAGTCAGAGACACATCCAGTGATGCGGCGGAGAGGAAGAAGGAACAGCGACATGAATGAAAGTGAATCAACTAACAAGGCAGGCAGAGGGAAAAGAAAGGAAGACTTTTTGATTCATAAGTTTGAGTATCTGTTCTTCAACTGGAGTAATGAATGTAGGTAATTGTACCATCTCCTTTTTCTGCCACGAAGAAAGAACAGCGACGCTCACTTAATTGCAGAGACAAGTGCTAAATGGGAGAAAGCTGCCCTGATCTCATAACTTTTTATGAAGTTATGTGATACTAATAAACTTCTAGGGACTCTACTTCCTTATAGGAAGATCTGAAATTGGATCAGGATGTGTTGCTTGTTCTCTGGAATAAAAGGAATGAATCCTGATTTCAAAGCATCGACAAAAAAAGGGGGAGCTTGGGATAATGAGTCACGATTTTATAGTATAAAACATTTTTTCTGCGTTCCAAGAGTGGATAGCTGCGCTTACTGGCAGGCCTGGATGGAAAATATGGTCCGACATCAAGGGGTGCAGGTACACACAGGAGGTTTTGAGGGAATAAAGAGAAAATAATACATGGGTGAGTAAAACTGGGAGAGCTACCAGAGTCAAACAAACACGGAGAGGACAGGGAGAGAACTGGCGTCTGTTTACGGATGAAAATACACTTCTTAAATATGTGGCTGCAACTGATAAAGACTGGTAATTTGTGTCTTATCTACACTTAAGCAGACAACTGCTTGACACGAAATCTGTTCGCACATAAACACGAAAAACTCAAGCCTTATGGGGTCTTATTGACAAGCCCATGCGGCTTTGCTATTTTTAATGAGGACATGCATTCAAATCTTAACCATCACAAATAAAACCAGTTCTAACCTAACATTTAAAAGCAATCCAATCCCTCAAACTTAAGGTGTCCTCAAAAGAAAAAAAGAAAAAAAGAAAAAAAAGTCCTCAAACTAAAATTGGTCCTCACAAAAATAGTTGCACACAAACACATGTTCTTCTGGGGTATTTACACAGACTTACATTTATTTACTGGAGATTTCCTTACAACCAAGACCACAACCACTGACCTCAAAATCAGCCTCCTACCAATGGGGGAACACATGTGGCTTTTGTCCCCCCAAGTTGCACATACCGTCCCCAGCAGTGTCCCCAAATGTGGCCAGAATCACACAGAACTCACTCATAAGCAGCCCTTTACCTCGAGAATCACACCTGAAGGCCCAATCCCAACAATGACCCTGACCCTATATGATCCAAGCACTCCTAAACCTGAACTTAAATTCATACAAAGACCCGGTTTGTAGTCAAATGTTTTCACTTTTATACGTAACACCTTTGACCTTGTGAGTAGGTAATATAAACACAGCCTCCATAATTATATTTAGCACAGATTTAACACATTTCCTTTTTCCAATTTCTTGTTTGTTTTTTTTTGTCTTGTTCTCATTTCCTTTGTTGTGTTTGGAAACTACAAAGTAGAATTTGATGAGATTACGCACACAAAATTATAAAGATTCTTGTAACAATTCTAACCCCTACCCCAAGGCTGCCTAAAACCAAGTCTTAACCCTCCAATTTCTATTTAAACCTATGGGGTTTAACAATTTTAGCATGCTAGACCCCTCAGGAATGAACTTCTGGTTTTCAGAATATACAAAAATATATTTACATGAGGCTACGCACACAAATATTTGGTGTATGGACATGGACTTACATTAGATTAATAATTAAACTCCACTTTCCCAACTCTAACAGTATTTTATCAAATTGGGACTAATCTTTTTTTTCCCTCTATTTTGTAAAATTGGGAAACACACGCAGACTGCAAATCTCTTATGTCCCCCCTCCCCTGATATATTTTTCCATGTCCAAAAGGCAAAACCAGTGTGTGGAAACATTTACTTCTCTCATTAATCTGTTGTTCCCATCTTTTCTTCCCCTTCCTTTTTTAATCTTATATTTTTCTACAGTTGCTTCATTGTGAACAGATCTTAAGTGAATCAGCTTCTGGGCAAACTTTCTGTTCAAAAAAAGAGTAAACCCAGGAAAGAAGACAGGCTCTACTGGAAAAGATCACTTGGGCATTTAAGGAAAGTACACATTGAGTATGTGAATATATGAAGGCAGTGAACTGTGCAAACATATGTAGGTCTGAAGAAAAACACACATTGCATCCCCAACATGACAATCAGGACTGTGATCGCTTGCAGTTTGCTTCGTACTGTGCCTCTCTGTCTTATATAACTGCAGAAAACAGGTATTAATGAGAGCTTCATGAAGTGAAGTTAGAGACAACCTTTTTCTTTCACTCACACATGCGCTCACACGCTGCCATCCTTCCAAATCGACACTCCTAAAGCACAGAACTGCAGCCAGGAGGAAGAGGAAAAAGCTTGGCTACAGGTACAATTGAAGTCACTATGGACTCCACCTCCTCCCATCTGTTACTGTAACTCTCTGTGCACTCCGTTTGTGGAAGACATTTATGTTTACATTTTTTTATGGCGGAACACAAAATGCTGAAAAATGCAAAAAGTCTATGAAAAGATGTGCATTTTAACAGACTCACTCTCTTACCCGCCTTCAAAGATGCGAACACGAGAACTCTCGCTCTGTTGTGAGGTTGAGGGTCCTTCCTCTTCTCTCATCTCTTTATTCTCTTCCTTTTCTGGTTGCTGATCCTTTACATCAGTGACGGACCTGGGTGGGGTGAGTTGTACCTACACTCGAGACACACAGGAACATTCATAACAGCTTAAAATAAAATGTTAATTGATTTCCTCTTAAGCACATGAATGGAGTTTTATGTGAAACCTATTACTCAGTGGGTTTAAATCCACAATTATGTCATTTAATCGGACTGCTGTCATTGTCCCAGTGTACACAGGTGGGGAGGCATTGATTTATTCACCAAAGTACAGAAGTACATGGATGTCAGCATCCGGAACAGTAGGTGGCAGTACACCCCCTTACAGCTGGTTGCAATTAGACTTTCCTCTGGTTCACCACCTCTTGGCATATCAATGGCGTGTCATTCAAACTTAAATTCTAAGGTGGTGACCGAGAAATGGACAATTCCTAACGCTGAGACAAAATAAAGGTTGGATCTTTATCCAGAAATGCTTTGTGATGACCCCCTTGACCCCTCGCTGTTCAAATGACTGGTTAAATACCAGAGTTGAGCCTAAGCAGCATGCACAGAACACCAGGCCGATAAGGAGTGTATATAATATACACATGCCGACGTAATCAACTGTAGTACCTTGGTATATTAATCTTAATTAAGAAAGATTTCAATCAGACAAGTATGTTTACATGTATTTCAAAAGTCTAGTTTTATTTGGAGTAACATATCTAACATTCTACAGCTTTATATTAATGTACTGACAGATTAATAAAAGTTATAAGCACTGCATATGATAAAAAGTGAGTTCGGATCAACTCATGCAGCACACTTATGTATGATGTGGTTCTGTTTACCTCTGACACATGTGGGGCGCTGCTACTTGCAGGGGTCAATTTGCTTTTGGCCGGGTTGGGGGCTGTGGCCATGGTGTATGTCTCTGAGCTGTGCTTCTGTTTGGAGCACAGTAGAGACAAGGCCACCTTAGTGCTGAGGCCTGGCAAATTGGGGTTGTGAGCACTGACACTCCAGGTAGAATAAACGGAGGTGCTGGGGTCCCTCTGGGCAGTTGGGTTGGGTTTGACATAGTTCAGGTAGCACCAGTTGACGGAGGTGGATGTGTGGAGGCTGGGGTATGAAGGGGTGCTAGGGCTCTCAATCCCTTTTTCCACAACTGGCACTTCTTTCTTTTTTTGGCTTGCTTTCTCAGTTGGCTCCTGCTCCTGTTTTCCCTCCCTGTTTCCTTTCCTTTCCTCTTGATCCTGCTCCCCCTCAACTTTTACAGTTGTCACCTCAAGCATCACCAGTTGTTTCTTCTCATCCTCTTCCAGTTGTCTCCCAGTAGCTTTACCTTCCTCCTCCTCTTCTTTTTTGCTCCCTACAGCCTCATCCAGTCCAGGTTTATGCTGTTCAACCTTCTCTTCCTCTTTTACCCTTTTCTGGTGACGCTGGGCCTCTGTACTGAGCTCAAGGCTAGCTGCAGGAGAGAGCATGCGCTTGCTTCCTCCAGGCCCAAGTGGACCATATCCCTCCACAGATCCTGAGGCCAGCTCCAAGGGCAACGACAGGGGAAGGAGGCTCTTGATGTCTGGAGAGGGGACTTTCAAGTAAGACCTCTGCAGCTTTTCTTGCTCCACCTGGCCCATGATCGTCATGGCTGTGCAAGCAATGGGCTCATGTGGACGAGTAGAGGCCAGGATCTGGGACAGGGTGGTATACATGGCACTAGCATAGGTAGGTATATGGGTCTGGAGCCGCACTGGCACCACAAGGGACACTACTGGTGAAAGCTGTGCCAGGCATGTGGCAATTACTGGCTGTGGGTGCGGATAAGAGACTGTAACAAGGGACTGATGGGTAAGAGCAAAGGACATGGAAGACGCTGGGGGTCTGCCTTCTGTGGTAGGAGGGGAAAGAACATGAGCAGTGTTTCTTGGAGGAACAGGCAAGTATAGAGCCTGACTAGCTCTAGTCCTGGAGGAAAACTGGAGAGGAACTAGAGCAGGAAGCTGATGGAGTGGTATACCTAATTGTTCCGTCATGTGGATCTGCACTGGGTGTACCTGTATAGGTGGGGGTTCTGTTTGTGAATGTAAGAAAGTTCTATGGATGAACTGGGTGGACAGAACTTCAGAGATGGCCGTGGTGACTGGGACCAGCTGCGATAGGGATCCTGAAGGGAATGCTTGCTGGGATCTGGGTTGAAATGGGAGCACATCTTGAGAGAGGATTTGTGGCTGTAACAGCTGCAATGTTTTTCCTGGTTCCTCCATGCTGAACTGGGAACTTGCTGTGGTTGAGTGGACAAGAGCATGTCTGGAGTGGGAAGGTCCAGGCTTTGGACTCTCTGCTCTGGGTAACTGACTCATACTAGCCCCGTCTTCCAGTTCAGGTTCCCCAAGGGTGGCATGCCTCACAAGGAGACATTTTCTTCGTTCTTTCCAGGAGGACGCTGAATGCTGAGAGGACAGGGAACCATAGTCAAAGGACTTACTTCTGGCCTCTGGGATCTGCTCAGGTGGTTGGGTGCTGGCCGGGGCCTGCTCTGAAGCTGAACGCCTCATCTCCTTGTGGCTTTGGTTGTATTGGTGGGATGAGGATGGCACCATCAACATCTGGGAGCTCTGGCTACCGGAAGCCCAGACTGTTGGCTCAGACCTTGCTGTATCCTCAAAAGACGCGGAGAGGCTTGATGTGTGGGAAATGTTGCTCTCTTGACTGGGACTGCGAGAAAGAGACACAGACTCAAAGCTAGACTCCCCCGAGGACTGTGCTGCTTCTGCTAGGCGGAGTCTCTTCTTCTTTGGTGGCAGTTTCTCTGCAGGGAGTTGGGCCAAAGTCTGGCTACGCTGAGGCCACTGAAACTCCTCTACTTTCTCCGCCTCCTAGGATAGATACATAATTATGTAATTTAACAATCTGTGCTTATTGACAACAAATGGAATTTGAAAAAAAAACACAAGTAAAAAAAATCAGTCAAGAAGGTAATAACCTTAAATTAATGTATGCTATATATGAGTATATGTTGGATGATCCCACACTGATTTTTAACACCCTTGTGTTGTTTTAGGGAGACAAACAACTCAAGTACTGTATAAATTCAGTGAGACATTCACTCTAATAAAAAGCCAGGGGATTCAAATAATTCAAAATATACATGACCAAATATTTCCTTGAATAAACATTGTACCTTGGATGAGGACGCCATGGCTGATGGTGACACAGATGGCATGTCAGCATCAGGCTCCACAGTAACAAGGATCTCTGGCACTTGGATGTTGGGCTGGCGGATGAGGCGAGATGTCGACGGTGAGGGTTTTGGCTTGGGTTGCTGTGTTTGCGGACCCTCTCTGAGGTCGGGCTCCTGACTTTCAATGGATATACTCTCCTGCTTTTCAAAAGAGCTTGTGTGTTGGATGACAGACACACCTTTCCTGTCCTGCTGCTGCTGTTGCCTTGGCTCAGTCGGTAAAGAAACACCTAGGAATACACAAAGAGACACAACAAAAAGGGTTTCATGCTATTACACTGATATGCTTTTGAATGAAGACAATTAAATGTAGTGGAATTTCACACATTAGCTTGCCCTTCTGTTTTCTGTATCGTAGTTTTACATCAATTATTTAGATGAGGATGACTCTATCTATCTATCTATCTATATACTCTTATGTACAGTATACACACACATGTATATACATACAATATACACACATACACAAATATATATATATATTATATATATACACACATATACATACACACATACATATATAGACATATATAACTATAGAACTCACGAATTTAAGACATTTAATGGCATGAACCTTTTACTTGAATATTGCTGCTTTATGCTCGTCAGGTTGTGATGTTAATAAAACCATTAAAAAAAAGTTTCAAGAGAAAAGAAAGTTATTGCTCTCCCATGAGGTTCTGATTTCACCTGTTGCTTTTGTAATACATGAACAAACCTGAGAGGGCCTGGCTCATCTCCGGTCTGCTTGCCACTGGAATGAGGCCTGGAGAGCTCCCAGTCATGGCTACAGACCCAGGGCTGGGAGGATCCTCCTCCAGACTCTCCTCTTTCCTCCTTTTCCTCACAGCCATGGCCAGTGCTCTGAATTTATAGTGCATCATCATCTGGGGGCGATCCTCCCTGCTTGTTTTACTTGTATCCACGCTCTCTTGTTCCAGTGTTTGTTGCGCTGGGCAGGTGGCTCTGTGGACCCTGTAGCCATCACTATGCTGGAAGTGGGACCCACATGTTTCACATTCAAACCGGCTCAGACTCTTTTGTTGCTGCTGCTGTTGTTGTTGTTGTTGTTGTTGTTGCTGAGGCTGCCTTGCCAGTTCAGTGCCTCTAGCTAAGAAGGATGAGGGGCCAGGGTCTTCCAGCATTAACTCAGCTCCCAAGGGAACTTCTATGGCAGGCTGGCGCCGCAGCATACGCTGGGCATGACCACCTGTTATCCCTGCTCCCGCTGATTGCTGCTCATCAAATGATTGGCATAGACGGTAACCTCTGGAAGACATGGAGCCAGAGGTGGAGGGCTCTTGTTGGCTGGTAGATGATGGCATTGAGTGACTTCTAAACAGAGGCACTGTTGACAATTGTTGGATAGCTGGTATTTCTGTCTCAGGATTGTGGTGGTGCCTCAAGCCACTGGGGCCAGGCACCTCCCCTTTGGGATCAAATGCGTAGGGATCTTTATGGGTAGTGAATTTGGGTGACTCTGTGCTGCTTTTCCTTGACAAAGAAGAACGTCTGGGCTTCACACTATCAATCTCACTGGTGTCTACCACTGCCTCATTGATAGTGATGAGTTTAGTAATGTGTTCTATCACTTGAGTTTTAGGTACAGTAAAGGGAACAGTCTTCTCCTCTGATGACGAGGAAAGAGGAGAATGAGGATGCGCCTGATGGGGACTACGTTGCTGCCCTCCCAGCCTTCCATATTTCCCGAGAATAATTTCTGCGTAGGTTTTGGCACTGGCACTGGGAGGGCTAACTTGGGACAAGTCAGTGCTGCCTGATCCAGAGAAGTAGCCAGACTCTGTGCTACCTTTACTACCAGGGCCCAGAGAAGAGGATGAGGTGGAGAGGGAGGAAGGTGGGTCATCTGGAGAAGCCATGGGCCCACGTTTTCTTTCACTAAGCCTCAGTGCCAGCCTTTGTTTTACAGCCTGGGAGTCTTCAGGTCTCTGACCTTCTTCTGGGCCTCCTATCACATCCTTGCCACCTTTCTTCTGCTGGCCCAACATCTCTTTTGAAGAGGATTTTCTGTGTTGTCCTGTCTCTTCTTCAGACTCAGTGCTTTCTGCCTCTGTATGTTCCTCAGGGTCTTCTCCAACACCACTGCCCTCTGCTCCACTCAAACTAGGCTCGTCACGACTGGACACCAGGCCCGCTTTGATTCGATGAGCATGGGATTTGCGGTGCTTGTACAGGTTGCTTTTTGTCTTAAAAGAAAAGCCACAAGGAGCACAAGGATAAGGTCTTTCTCCTGTATGAGACCGAATGTGTTTCTGAAGAACACTTGGCTTGGCACAGGGACGGCCGCAGTAAGTGCAAACATATTTCCCTGGTTTTTGGGGTTTCTTCTCTCCTCTTCTGGGGGAATTGACCCGTTCTTTACTGTCTTGGCTTGATTGTGATGGGATAGTGTGTCCATGTTCACCCTGGGCGGAGGAAGTGGAGGGGAGAGATGAGGTTGATGCAGAAGCTGGAGAAAAGAAGCTGCCTCCTGAGGGACCTGGGGTGTCTGAATGCTGCCATGCTACTGCTTGCTGCTGCTGTAACCGAAGCAGAAGGTCAGTGCGTTTGGGTTGGCGATTTTGCAGTCGACCCAAGGCTCTGTGTACAGGACGGGGATTAGAAGGCTGCTGGGGCTGCTGAGATGGACAAGATCCAAGTGAGGATTCAGCTGTCACATGCTGCTGCTCTTGCCTTCCAGAGCGCTCCCCATCAGCCGGATGGCTGGGCTCAGCCTCCATGGGGAGGAGGCCTCACAGACACGCAAGGAAGGGCTCTCTGAGCCTCATGGGGCTAACCGCATGGCAGCAGGGAGGTCAGGGACAAGGGGTCATTGACAGAGTGTGGTGTAAATCACAATAAAGGGCCTTTTTAAGTGTGGGCCTAAAGTTATTCAAGAGGACCAAACGAGGCATCATTAAAAGGTGCCCTGGAGCTGCATGGATGCAGGTAAACATAGATCACATCTCTGCAGAAAGCAGCTCAGCTTCTGCCCAACCTCAGCCATTCTAATATCCCTCTGAAGGTCTTCTCTTCATCCCCTTGTTAGTTCTCGAATGTTAGCTGTTCAGCTTCAGAATGGGTCTAAAGAAACACAGAAAAGAAAAACAGGAGGTCATTAAAGTTGAAATATATTGCATTTATTTGATTTTCTTAAGGTTTTTGTGAAGGGCATCAGAAATCTTCACAAAATAATCATAAGTCTTCTTCAAGCTGCAATAAAAACAGAAAATGATTTTTCTGGATAAAAGCAAAAAAACCCAAAACAAAGCGAGGTCTTGCTCTGTTGACTTGAGTCAATCTCAGAGCTCATTACAGCGTAGTCAACAAAATTAAGAAGACACACGGGACCTCATGAAAAAGTAGAAGGCTTCTTGACTTTCTAGGAATTTCTCAGTAGGTTAGGTTGGCAGTTAAGAAGGAAATGGTTATCAGGTGTTTTTTTTCCCAGTCTAAACTTCATTATAATTTCTTCCACAATGTGATATTTTGACATTTAGGGTGATATGTCTTCGTCTAATATTGAATGGTGTCACTTTCATAATAGGAACATGAGCAAGATAATTACATGAGCAGCATGTTATTGCTCTCACCTGAGCTGGCTTCAAAAAACAGATAAAGCACAAGGATAATGTAGACAGAGGCAAACCTAGTGTAACTTTAGAAATATTAAGTCAAGATGTTCTGTTATTTTAACACTTTGAAGGGCACCATGACCTTAACAAACAATCATCTAGCATGGCTTACAACACTTGCATATCTCATTCGAATTGACACAGGAATTAAAAACTCATTTTAAACTCATATTTCTGCTAAATAAAGACATGACTGATACACATTTGACCCATGATTAGCCTCCTCAGACCAGCTTGGGGTGGCTCCATAGCACATACACCAACAGAGGAGACCACAGTGTCTGGGCGAGGAGTCAAAACAAATGCAAGAAATACAGATGATGTGCACCTGATCCGGCACAAAAGCTACAGGGGGTAAATGAAGGGGGATGTTTTTTAGAGGATTCGACTGCACCTGTGTCAACCCACACCTCTTACACTATATTTTCAAACAGCCACCAGGGTGCAGTGTTAAGAGTTCCTCTTGTGAAAGGGTACATCAAAACCTTTTATCAAGATGGATGTATTGTAATATTTCACACTCTTGTGCTGCTTAAGTTGCAGAGCTAGGTACGTCTGATCATGAAGACGAAGAGATCACGCTACAATGAAACTTTGTCAAGATGTGTGTACTGTAATATTCCCCACACCTACAACAAATCCTGTACTCTGTCTAAACTCGAGGCACGGGATTCTTGTACCGCAGCCAATCAAAACACATTCTGGGAATGGATGGAGCCGATCATAACATTTTCCCTGAGCAGCCATGCCTAACCACTGACAGCCCCATCAAAGGCTCATCCAGAGAATCAATCGTTGCCCAAGACATCGACACCACTGACAACACCCTGACTGTCCTTCTCTGGAGATTGTGAGTGTGTGTTTGTGTGTGCGTGTGTGTGTGTGCTGCAAACAGTTTTAGATCTCTGTTGATGATAAAGAACTGGGGTTTTGAATGTCTGAGATGGTGGACCTACCCTTATACAAAGCTTGGAATAAGTGACCCCTTTACCCCTCCTTATATTATTTCTGGAGGCCAATAAAGGATAACAAATGTATTCTTCCATCCCATAGACAAGGGGAACCCAAACTTTTTTGCTTTAGAGAGCCAAAACTCAAACGAAGAGGCGGACTAGAAGCAAAAAGCAAACAGATATTTTGTTGTTAAAATGCCTTCTGTGTGTGCACCACTGACTCTGCATTTGTGCCACACTTATGACCTGCACGGTGCCACTCTCCCATGCATTTAAATGCTGTAAAACAACGTAATGAATGGAGATCCTACAAATTTAACAAGCTTTTTTTTTTTTTTTTTCCTCTTTACATCTAGCAAGTCAAACCTTATGGTGGGTAAAATTTGGCCACTTTTGCTCACCTTTCCATAAATTGTTCAGCTAAGCTAATGCTGTTTTACATAGATTCAGAGTACCCCAAATACATGAAAAAATATTCATTTATTAGTTTCTGACTCTGGGAAAGCAGACATAATTCAACAGTTCTGTAACTTTTCATTATAACTTTAAGCAATCACAAACACTTAGGCTGATCTGCATGCTCTCCTTTTGATAACTAATATTCTTTGTCCTCCATGAAGTGATCCTCCCCTGAAACTGTCTGGAGACCCCCTGAGGAGACCGGCCTTACATTTTGACAACTTCTCATATCAGACAACGTGCACCATCTCAGTTCAGGAAGGAATTAAGAACCTGAAAAGGCAGTTAGAGAGTCCAGAAATATAATGGATCTGAATAAGAGGAAGAGAAAGATGAAGTCAGGCGATGAAGAAAGACGATGGCTGAATAAACAGATGACTACAGGTTAAGGTACCAGTGATGGCCACGCAGCGATGACAGTTCTTTTTTTTAATGAGCCAAACAAAACGCTCTGCACCATCCGCCTTCATTAGGGCTGGTTTACAGTGGTTAAAAGAAATAAAGAAAGGATAATCGCCCTTCCTCTTGGAAACAACTTGACAGATTCTCGACTCAATCGCCATGTCGCCCCCCCCCCCCACACACATCTGCTGAGGGTTGATCATCTGTGTTTCTCTGAACAGATTTGATTACAGCAGATTTTTTTACCATCAACACTCAGCAATTAAGCAGCACAACAAACCATATCGCTACATTAAAATTCATTGTTTTCCTTTACTTGGCGGCGGCAAGGAGAGTCTTGCATGTGGTAGCAGCCTTTCTCTAGTCTTGTGCTACTGAACCAAGGAGACACACGGTTCTCCGGAGTCACGTGTAGATAAGTTAGAGGTTGAGGCTCACAAAGAGCTACACATCAAGCTGTCTGACCAGCATTGTTCCTCACATACTAGCATGCGTGTTCTAGATAGGAAACTAGGATGTAATAAAACAGTTAAAAAAGCAAAGGAACGAGTTAGACTGACAGTAGGAGATTAAATGAGTGTGTCTGGTTGTGACAACTGTTCCTACCATCGCTGTCATAAATGTTTTTGATCATGTAGTTGGCCATCATAGAGTAAGTTTAATGATCCCTGGCGTAGCTGTTGATGCAGTCCTTAAACAGGGCGATTACAGGGTTTTAAGGTTGGGGAGAGCACTGCTTACATTATTCATAACGGTCTACTCTGCCAGCTCTGAGTGGGGGAATCACACAGTTGGGGCCTTGCTAGAAGGATGAGGCAAAAGGAATGCCAGAGTCCAGCCTGCATTAGGCCGAACACAAGCCAAAACACACACACACATGCACACCCGGCCAGCAAGCATACTTCCCAAAGCGCAGTGGCCACGAACGCAGAGCAGCTCTAAATCTATTCTGACAGATCTGACCAGCCAATCAGCTGCAGCGTCCTGAGGTGACTTCACCTGCTTCCACTCAGCTGATCCTCCTGATGTTTGACGAGGGATTTTCCTCTCTCATCATCATCATCCTCATTCCACTGACATGACTTGTTATCAGTGGGGACTATTGCTTTCAACACTTGAATGGACTATGGGCTTGTATACAAACTGAAAGAAACACGTTACATATTAACAAGTAGGGGTGGCAAAAGTACACACATTCATTACTCTTGTGGAAAAGATGTGAAAGTAGAAGGACTGATTCCATGTATTTCCCCAAGTAAACACATAAAAGGAAAATACACCATGTATTCAGGATGTGACGCTTGTACAGAAGATCCTTGCTGTTTTCATAGCAAGTCCATGTTAAGCGGACCTGGGCCTTGATGACAGATTGACGCAAATACTGCGTGTAGAGCAGAAGTGACCGGAAAACACACAGGTAGTATCGTATAAAATCAGGGTGTTTGGGGTTTTTTTTGCATTCGGACCATAAGGGAACATTGAGATGCATGCTACACACACATCTAAATGATCCAAAGACATATTTGTGATCCAGACATTCAAACCACTTGCCAAGGTGGTCTGAGGGTTTGACCTAATAACTTTTGTAATGTAGAAGCTAATACGTCCTGATGCGCCCCTGACAAAAACCTAACAGGAAACTACATCATCATCTCAGAATGTTTTGGTTGTTGAATGGGAAAAATGGAGAGACAGGAAAGCGTATGTGGTTGGAGTCTAACCGAAACATGATGCCTCGTCTCCATAGAGGCAGAAAAAGAAAAAGTGAAGCGTAGGCAGCAACGAAGGCACTATGTTCCAGGCGAAGCTGCATGATAGCCACAGGTGGAAATGGGGGTTTGTCTCGCTGCCCACTTATGATCAGATTGACCAGGATTCCTTTTAAAACCAGACGCAAACAGAATCTTTGGGGGTTTGGGGTTCAGCCTAATATTCAGGATTTGCTATTTGACTCCCTATCCAGCTGGAACTCACAGTTTAAATATTGTAGACGATAAAAGTGAAACGGGATCATGATGACAACAAATGTTGAAACACAATGCAAAAATAGCTGCAGAACACGCAACAGTCAAAATGAATTGGAACTGAAACAGGTTTGTGGTGGGAACAGGGCTGGTAACCTTATGCCTGGTATCCATTCTAGCAAAAGATAGCTGTCAATTTGTTATCAGTACAAATCTCACAGGTTCCTAGTTGAGTTTCATTAAAGATACAACTCACCCATGCATGTTTCAACAATGGAGAGTCTGTCAGAAATATCTAAGCCAGCATCCAGTTTCCAGGTTCAGCAACAACACAATAATAACATGGTAGGCTAATTTAGCTAACCTGTTCATCCAGGGTGGGGTTCTTCACCGTGTTCTATTCTTAGGTTGCTGCATCAACAGGAAGACACTGATACACAAATGTGTTTCACTTAGTTGAAGGTCAGATCAAAACCATGACAGTGCCACATCCCATGTTGTCACCCGCCGCCACAAACATCAACAGCCTTTGTCCACCGCCACTCCTTGAGTCACTGTAGAATCATCCAGACTCATGGTTTATGCAGTAATTTTGTTGTGTGAACTAGTTTCTGGAGTCTGTGCCTTACATGTGATTAATGATAGGTCCACCGAGGGAAGAGAGACTGAGTGAGGAATGTGTGCTCTGTACGTGTGTGTGTATGTGTGTACACGCAAAGGGGCTTTGTCGGCAGAAAACAGGCACTGATGCAGGTATCCAGGGGACACACTGAGAAGCACACACAACGTACCTCCTTCACACGCGCACGCAAACACAAACACACACACAAAATTGTATAAATCCAATAAAACAAACATTTCACACAACTCATGCTCAGTAAGTAGCACAGGAGCTTTGCAGCAGTTTTACAGTCAAAACTTCATTATCATGCAGAAGAGGAGAGGAGCAACGGCGGAGTTTGTGTTCATTTCCTCGTCAATACCCAGACGTGTTCGTGTAGCTGGTAATGATGGATACAAATATGAGCTAAACATTAAATTACCTCATGCCTTGAGAACAGATAAACACTCTTAAGTACTTTTTAAAAAATCTGCTGTCACCCTCATCCCACCTCCCAAACACATGCACACACACACACGCACGCACACACACACACACACCTCTCTATTCTCTCATACTGGTGGTAGCCTGGTGCAGGTTCCCATGGTAACCAGCCTACTCTGAGCAACGGCAGATGGAGAGGGAGCTCTAGGTCTAAATTTATCTCCCAGCATCCTCTCTGACTACAAACGCACACTGGCATCAGGAAGTAAAGAGGAGAAAAGCTCGGCCTCTTCACGCATTGACAAGCTGGCATGACCCTTGACATCAAACCCCCTCGGAGTGACGATGTACATATGGTGCTGTCTGCTTGACAGCACGTCTCAGTGGAACAACGCATTTGAAGCTAGAAGCGTTCCCTCTATATAAGGTAAACGTTAAGATGAATCCCCCCCCCCCCACACACACACAAAACCACCAACAACAGAGCTGTCAATCAAACTCAAGCCCCAAAATCCTAGTCTGTAACATGAACTCATAACAGAACCACAGGAAGAAATTGTTTGGTTTGGAAGTAAATGAGTGGAACAGAAACCTAGAAGACAGAACCAGACGTCAGACAGAGTGTAAAACCTCAGAGAGCAAGACTTTCTCTCTCCCTCTCTCTCTCTCTCTCCCTCTCTCTCACTCGCAGAGATCGGAGGACACCGTCTGAAAAAAAACACACCACATACCAGAGCCCTCACTCACACTCTCGCTCTCACTCTCAACTGTACGCAGGAAGCATTAAGATCGCTGCACCTCTGAGGGTGTAGAGACGGATTTCACGAGGCTTTGATAAGACAGGCAGTTCACAGCCGCGGCCGTGTTCACTTTGATTAAACACAAGCTGGTGAACTACAGGTCAATACCGGCCTTTAAATCAAACACTAGCAGCTCAGTAGAAGCTGGTAACGCACACCTCAACTGCAACATTGCACTGAGAGTTTCCGTCGTACCCCTAGCAGCTGAAATTACGGCCCACTGGTGACATCAACAAACTGACCGCAACTTTTACTCAATTACAGGTTTTTTCTCCCTTCATTTTATTCATGGCCAGGACTGGATTTACGCTGTCTAATTCCTCATCATCCCCATGAGCAATTTACAATCTACACATTACACAACAATGTCTACCTTCACAGCCTCCATTCAGGCATAAATACTCTTCCTGGTGCAACAATAGCAGTAGATGTCACATACATCATAGAGACGCTCCCAACTTTGCAAAAATATGTAAATTCTAGGGAGTCTAAGTAGTTCAGTAACACCTTTAAACGATGAAATCAAATTGTCTGTAGGTGTTAATCTAAATACACAAATAGCAAACATCATTTATACTATGACATCATCTGCATACCGCTACATAACTGGATTACTGTACCTGAGAAGTAGAGAAAGAAAAGGGGGCGGGGATGGTCCAAGAAGAGGAAGACAAAGATGGATTTAAAAATAAGCGAGGAAGACAGAGAGTAAGGGGAGGGAGGGAGGGCTTGTAGAGAGAGAAAGAGAGAGAGAGAGAGGGAGAGAGAGAGAGAGAGGGAGAGAGACAGAGTGTAGATTACCTGACAGCGCAGTCTGGTCTTCCCCCTCAGAGACGCTTCACAGGCTCTGTGAGACAAGCAGGGAGAGCCAGAGAGTGAGAGCGGATATGACTGTTTGAGTGGGTGTGTTGGAGGAGGGGGGGGCAAAAAAACAGAGTGATGGAGAGAGAGAGACAGAGAGAGAGAGAGAGAGAAAGAGAGAAGACAGTAAACAAAAGTTACCACTTTATAAATGGAAGAGATGGAGGAAGAAAATTATATTCCTGAATTATGAGTAAAAAAAAAAAAATCATTTTTTTTGTTTGTTTTTACAAACCAGGAAAGTGAAACATGCACCTATACAGATTTATGTTTGCTCCCTCAGTGGCACAGTGTCCGAAGTTAGAATTACAAACAGGTCCGACATGGGGTCCCCCCCAGCACACACACATCCCCGCAGGTGGTCCCTTGCAATTATCACCTCATCAGAGACGTTATCTTTTTATAGTGGAGCGTGTGTGTGAAGATATAAATCTTTCATCCCGTGATAAACCCTCAGCCTGCATGTCTCATTTATGTAAATCTTCCAGTTCCAGGAGCCACAGTGCTACTGCACTGCATCTGTAAATTAATTCCAGAGTGGCATCCATTCAAGCAAGCCCCCGCATTACGCAGAAGCGAGGCTTGGCCTATCAACGGTGCAACATGAGAGACGCCGAGAAACAGAAAGAGAGAATTGAGAATGAGCGGAGGTCCTGCTGTTCCATAGAGCTTTGCCTCACTGGCAGAGTACAGGAAGTGTGAGTCACACGCTCTAAAATAAACACACTCACACAGCGACGAGCCGGCACACAGAGCGAGCGGGCGAGCGAGCGGATGGCTGGGCTACTTATCAGAAAGCAGGCAGGGGGAACACAGATCCAAAGAGGCCAGCAACACGTGGTACCCTGGTGGGACTCACAGCCAGATGACGGGATGAGTCAAAAAGAAGAACTGGTTCCCTTTTTGTCGAATTACTACGCGCTTCTTTTGAGGCTTCTTAAATCTACCACCAGTTGATCTCCCTCTCCTCTTCACCTGTGCTGATCTTCCTGGTTTATCCACGTGTCCCCTATTCTTTCCCCTCGCCTCCAGTGTTTCCTCTGATTTTATTTGGTTCCAGTCAATAGGAGGGTTGTTTGGGACTCGGTGATTGCCTCTAGCTCCATGCGGCTGCTGTGCTGGCCTGATGCAGTACTACGCTCGCAGGCTTTACTCAACCAGGCATTGCATTGTGTCTGTGTGAATGTGCTCATTGTCAACCCTTTACAGCGCACACCTTCTATACTGTACTTCCCTGTGAGGGACCTTCACCCATCCGTCATCCCTTTGTCCTCTGTTCCTCAGACTGAGGGGTTCTGACGGGAAGGTGGTGGAGGGGGGTTGGGGTGGTGGGGGCCCCCGTGAACAAAACTGCCACTGTGGCACTGATTGACAGGAAAGTTGTTCTACAAAGGCGTAACATTTAGCAAGGCCGGGGACCAGGCTGAAGGAGACACACAGTCTGGTTAGTAGCGAGAGAGGGGGGGGGGGGGGGGGGGAGGTGTTAACGGTCCCTCAAGCATCAACAGGAGATAATTTTGAGTATTCAAAATGGGACGTGCAAATATTGTGAAACTTTCAAGATGCTTTAATAAATAGAAACCATATGCTACCCACTGGTAGCGAGCATGTCATGCTTACAATGTGCAAACTGTTCTCATGTACAATAAATGGGAAAAAAGCCCCCCTGCGGTGTGGTACATATACTTTTACATATACGCTGCACACTGGCCTATACAACAGAGGCAACACCTACAATGCAAACATCATGCTTTACAAGAAGCGTTTAATGTTGTTTTGGTGCAACCACAAACTATAATTTTGGCCAAATGAATGGTTTGTGCATTTACCAACGAGCCTACAGATGACATATTTTTGGACTTACACCCGGTAAACTGCAGTCATAGGCAGTAAAACGCACCGATAAGGGTGGAATTCATAGAGGGCTGCCTCTGCTCTGAGGGCAGATTATTTCAGAAGTGTGGTCTTCCAGTAAACGGACCCCCGTCTGCCCATACGACTGTGGTGTTATGACAGAAACATGATCCATTCATAGAGCGAGCCCACCAAGTGTATTAAGCCACCGTGGCTCGGTTTTACTCTACCTGTCTGAATTCATTTGGAAAATAACCGAAAGGAAAAGAAGACGTCTACATATCATGTGGGCTGAGTTGCCTCAGTTGGTCATCAGGGAACAGGATGTCAAAGCTCTAAATTTAGTTATTACTCAGCTAACTGTATCATTACATCATTCGCTCCCTCCACCTACTGTAAAACCATAAAACTTAAATACATCTTATCGTGGGACATAAAACCAAACCTCATGTAGAAAACCTCCACTTGAAGTGCAGCCATGACGAATCTCGGCTTAATAAGAGCGTAGCATCTATCGATGTTTGAGATGTAGCTCTAAAGTCAACAGTATTAAGCAACAAAACCACATATAATTCACCTGCCCGGCCAAATGCTTGTGTTTTAGTACTGAAACCAAAACCCTGTGAAGAAGCATTTAGTGGATGTGCCAGAAATGTGAAACAAAGCTGGGTCTCTAGTAAGAAAAGTGAAAATGTTCGATAAAAATCCAAAAACAAAAGCCGAGACATCTATGAATCAACAAGCGGCTGTTTCATTTGTTATATTCATGCAGCTGGAAAGTGGGAACGTTCACTTTGGAAAGAGCGTTCACATTTCGACATCAAACACGGTTTCCCCCAGAAAATCTGCTCTCCCTAAATTAAAAAAATAAAATAAAGGAAGTCATTGATGCTTGAAGCAAGAACATTCATCACATTTTGCCACGAACGCTGCCATGTCGAGTGATGTCAAACCAGCTTCTAAGAAACATCCCTATTTCCTTGTGGGAAGTTTGACAGGCGTTCAGTGTGTTCTCCCACCTCACACAGGTTGGAATTTTTTTCAACTTCCCAGTTGCTCATGAAGGCACTACCACAGCTGTCTAGCCGTCAGTGGTCAGAGCAAGCTGTTTTTCCTGGCGAGCTCCAGTTTGAACTCATCTTTCTGTTTTTATAGTAGTTCTCGATGGAATAACATGAGCAGGTATCAGACCAGCTATTTGAATCCTTCGCCCTCCACCACACTGACAGCTTTTGGCTCACTTTTCCAGAAATTTTGTCCCGAGACACTTTTCCAGCTAAGGTGCTAGCCAAGCTAGACATGCTCGCACCATAACTCTAGGAATACCAACATTTCGTTGGTTGGCTACTGAAATATCTCCCTGAATATTAGATGACAGCAACGGCGGTTTGCAGAACAAGACGTGAATTTGATGATTCCTTCGCCTCTGGCGCCGCAATACGGTATGTTTTCTGAGGTTGTTTTTGTGTAGTTTTTCCATGATACATATTGGAGTTAAAAGTTAAAAAATATTTTAAAAAATATATAAACTATGGTTTGTACTTAACCAGGTGTAAGAGTGGCTTCATGTGACTCTTTTGTAACCCAAATATATATGCAAATGTCAGAGATTTTTAGAGAGAGGACAGAGTTCTATTACAGGCAACCAACCAGGCAGCTAATGGAGTCAAGCGTGCTAGTCTTTTGTTAATGTAGATCGATATTTATCCTCAGCAGAAGAGATATCCGATCCTGTAAAACACTGAAAGACTGACCGCCCTCTATTTCTCTCTTTCTCTCTCCTCACGTGAATTTTTTTTTCTAATTCTCTCTTCTTCTTTTTTTTTTTGCAGCCAGTTTATCGCGGATCACAGCGGTTTCAATTTCACTATCACAACACTTTTCCACGACACACTAATAAAGCTGGTCCGGTGCGGCCATCAGGAGCACCAGGAGTTTTTCCGGCGGTGCTGTGACGAATACTTGCACGGCCAGTAGACACGAGGCAGCCAGCCAGGCATGGAGAAACATGATATTAGTCAAGCATAACCGAGTAGCGCTAGATGTGGAAAAAAAAAAAAAGAGGAAGGGTGGAGCAGAGAGTGCAAAAAGAGACCGAGTATTTGGATGCACATTTTCAAGTATCAGATTTGAAGAAGCTACAAAATTAGTAAATAGAACAAACGAACAGAAAATATAGCTTTTACTCTTGCTTAAGGTGGAATTTTTTTTTACAGCATTTCCAGGGTTTGCTTAATTCAGAATTAGTGGAGACATGCTAACGTGATCATTCCTTCGTCACAATCCCAATGAACTGAATGAACGTCTTTGAAATGCTGAAGTCTCAACATGAAACAACCTCCACACAGCTCTGTGTCCGTCTCGACATGGGTCAGTATTGTTTGAATGACTCATGAATTCATCATTTTGCATGAACTCGTCTCATTTCACGCTGTATTTCCTGGCCCGAATGAATTTCCTAGTCCAGCCATGTTAAAAAAAAAAAAAAAACTACTGTCTTTATATGCGTCAAAGTAAACTTAAAGAATGTTATGAGGAATGCTAACAGGAAGTCATGTGTCCATGCTGCTGTGTGGGGTGATAACTGAAAGCCCCTGATCGCTAAATCATACCAAATATACCACTGCGAACACAGAGAAGGGTCTCTCTCTTCTCGTCTAGCTCTAGCGAGGAGGGCGAATAAGCGTATTAAAACAGTGTTTTCTTTGAATTATTAATAATAATGGTGAAACTGTGCCGTATTAGCACATCCTCCGTCCTCAGCGTTGGATTTGATTTACCCCCTCGAAGGCAAAACAATCTTGTGGCATAAAAAAAAAAAACTACGTGAGTGACAACAATAGAGAGCCCGGCCCTCGTTGGGAGTTACTGTAACAGAAGTGAAACAGATGCAGTTTGTCTATCAAAGAAACTTCATCTGCCTTTGGGCTGCTCAGCACCACACGTCAAAATGCAACATGAATGGTGTGCAAACCAAATCAAACAGTGACAAAGCAGGGAGTGGCGGTGATGGTGGGGGCATGGGCGGATAAATATAGAAAGAGGAACTGACATTTTCAAAAGCTGTCCTCTCCGAGACCACAAGTTCCACTGGTGCATGGATGTTGAGATCACAGTGCAAATTCTCCCACGCTGCTTACAAGATCCGCTGGTCACAGACGGCTGCTTTGTATTTCTTCTATCTGTCATGGTACCCCCCCCCCCCCAAAAAAAAAGGGTGGGGGGGGGGTGGAGGCAAATTTGACAATGTGATGGGAGAGAGGTTACGCACAAAACTCTCTGCTACAATGAAACTTATTATCTGGAGAAAAATAGGCACCTTGTGGTTGCAGGGACTTAAGGGGACTTATTTAACTTGAGATAATATTGGGAAGTGTAGTGGCTAACTGACAATGAATACATGAAAATATCTGTATGTATATGTTTTGGACCACATATTAGAAATTATAAATATATTGACATATTTCTCTTATTCTCTGAAGTCACTCATGTGGATTCCTCCAGTCCCTCCTTTCTGCAGCTGCTATACCGCATCCTGTGTGAAGCTGCACCACCAGAAACGCTGCTGTGACACTGTGCATGACCTGGCGCCATGCCTTATCTGCACATCTCAGTAACCTGTGACTATGTTAATTTGAGCGGTGAACCTGGGTGCTGCTGGTGCTTTTAGTACTGCCTGCACAAACACCGACACGGGACAGAGTCAACAGGTGGAAGCTCAGCTTGAGTATGTTCAAACACCAGGACTAGGCCGCAGAATGTATCAACAAGAACCCCGTCGTCCCCGCCTTCCTCCCCCCGGCTGGATGAGGGGCACCCTTCTGATTAGTGAGTTTACTCAAGGCCAAGCCAGCCCCCGTAATTGCTACCCTCCATGACAAACAACTCTATTCAGACTAGGTGTTGGTTTACAGTTTACTCTCACTGCACTGCCGTGTGCCCCCGCTGCCCATTCTGCCTGCTGCCACGCTGCATTAGTGGCCTGTGAACGGAGGCTCTCGGGACACACATCACTGCCTCGTCAGCCACCCTTCAAACCTCACACACACATACATGTGCCATAAGTCTGTTTATGTGTTTGTTTCTGTGAGAAGGAGTTTGAGGGAGAGAGGGAAAGATAGGGAGAGCAAGAGAACTAGAGAGAGAGACAGACAGAGAGAGAGAGACCTCTACATGGTCACTTCAGTACACAGCTCTGACATCCACTATCAACCATCTGCGATAATCTTATGAGAGGCTAGAGAGGCTATCGTGTGTGTGTGTGTGTGTGTGTGTGTGTGTGTGAAGCCTCAATATCATGAGAGTGCAGCTCCAGGGCCGAGTGAGACAGCTCATCAATCACACATGACAATCAAGTACAGCTAAAACATCCTCTTGGTAAATCTGAATGTGTGTGTGTGTGTCTTTGTGTGTGTGTGTGCGTGTGTGCATGCGAGGGTGTGCCCATGGAGTTGTGAAATGCTGAATCTACAGAAAACAAGAATATGTCCCTGGAGGTTGCTCAGTTTTTCACTTCACTTTCACTCACTCACTGTCACCATCGAGGCGTCTGCATTTCCTGACAGTATTTATCAACAACGGTTAAACATCTGACCACAGCTGCTCAACCACACGGACTCTGATGTTCAAAATAATTTTGATAAATTAAAAAAAACCCGCAAACGTACCACATGCTAATGTGTGCCTTGGGTGCTGTCTAGGACCTCTGAATATGATACGTATCAGGATACACGGATATTGCGATTACCACACTATAAATAACGCGATATTCTCCATCATTTCCTGAAAAATAAAGCTGAAAGTTCCATTTGAGTTGTTTGCTAATAACTAAATCACATTACATTTCTAAGATAACAGACAAATTGAGTCAAAACAAAATTTAATTTCATTCCAATTTATCAAGCATTTACAGGGCAATATTTGCACGGTTGTAAGTGTCATAAAAAATAAAGTGCATAATGTTATTGTGCGACTCAGTGAACAGTAACACTGACACACGTCACTGGAAAAAGAAACTGAATAACATCTGGCTTTTTTCCTGTAACAGATTTAGTCAGCATTCGCGTCCGGGTCACATGACCCTGCAGCCGACATCGGCTGTGGCTCAGATCGGCACGCATGCAACACATCACCCAGCTGAACGCGGGACTTTGCCACCACCTACACAACAATAAACTGTGTATATCGTGGAGGAAATGAAAGCTCGTTGTCTTGATCTTTTAACTTTCGTCACATTTTGTCCACTCGGCCTCAAATTCAACCCATCAGTGTTTCAGCAGAACTCTGACAATGTTCAGCCGACTGTAAATTTGACAAAAAGGCTGCGGCAAAAGATATCAAGCGATAACAAACGTCACGTCGCGCTGCTGTCTGACTATTGGTTAAATCTGCTTCCCAGAGCTTTGACTGCGTTCGTCGAACATGACGGGCTAGACAAGACGAAAACCAAAAGGCAACTTCTTGTCCGTGGGTTTTTTCATCAGGGTTTTTTGTTGCAAGTTTATCTTGGTGCTAACATGCCATCGTCAAGCTGAAGGCTCGTTATCTTGTGGTGAATTTATTCGAATGTTGTAAAAAGCGACAAAATAAAATAAAATGCATCAGTCGTCGTGCATCTACTGGCAAGAGAGGCTGTACTTTTCTTTCTTCTCTGGAATTGCTTCCAAGGGAAGTGTGGACTGTGAGATCATGATATGTATCTTAATGTGGTTTGATGGACTGAGATGAGAGTCTGAGGTGAAATCAAGGCCGGGGAAAAGTCATGAGTCAAATAAGAGTTGGTCCAATTACAGATTAAGAGACTAGTTAGTGTCCCGTCCTGCAGATGGATATGGTTTTACTAGATATGGAGATTTAGCAATGATGGCGTGAGGAATCTTCAAAGAATTGATAAAGAAAACTTTCAGAGTCGATATCTAACACGCTCAGTGTTCCATTTAATCTAGATAATACAAATAATTTACTGTATCCGTTTGAGAGCTTGTCTGCGAGGAAACGTTATACCTCAAGGAAAAGTCTTGACTGTGTTCCGTGGATGACAACAACAGCTGCTGCTGCTGTTGGTATTTTCTAACGTTACTTCTTTAGGAAACAAAATCCTGTTATATTTATCTCTGCTGAATGAGGTAGAAATCTCAGAGGCAGATATCACAAATCCAGCGTTTTTGCATGAATGGAACTAGAAGTGCACTCAGACAGCACAGACCAACGCAAAAGCCTGACAGCCCACAGCTTTTATCGAGGTCCGCACTAATTCCTACAGATATTATCGTGGTCAAAATTATTTTTTTTTTCATATTGATCTGTTTAATATTTCTTGGGAAATAAATGAAAATGTGTCTTTAATTCATATTGCACATCTGCTTGTGTTTTTATTCAAGATGTCAACTGTCACAACTGAGCCATTCAGATTTTTTTTTTTTTTCCCCAAACAACTTCATCCTGCTACGTTCGTTTTAGGGAAATCAAATTCTTCTGCGTTGGGCTTCGTCATCTCAGTTTAATGACAAATATGATGAATGAAACCAAACATGTTCCAACAACACGCTGTGTTCACTGTCATACTCTTGGCTTTGCAGTTGTTAACAGCAGCTAAAGAAACAAACACAATGGAGGATTAAGATCACTGTCAATGCCTGCGTCTCGCCTAGGAACCGAGCAAATAAAGACGCTGGTGTACAAAGACATTTTTTGCTGTATAGTAACACTTAAAATACGGAGTGCACTCATGTGACAGGGCTTGAAAGTGACCCACTCTGCTGCGGACCAACTGGCCCACTTTGCGTTACCAGACAGACAGAAATGGCTGTACTCATTGTTGCTGGGAGGTTCAGTCTGCTTGGGTCGCTAGGGACAACCACAGCAGACTACAGTAGCAGCCCCGCGTGCTCCACACACGCTCTACGATGGTGCATAGAGACACACGTTACAGTTGAACGTTTCCCTCCCCCGACCACCCACTCTGCTCATTTAACTCCGAACAGTATTCGAGCCCGAAAGGCCACATGACCCGTGTTAGGGGAATTAGCGGTGCATTCCTCCAGCTGTCATCGCCTCATAAAGATCTGGCTAGCACAAACTCGACTCCAAAGGCCAACTCGCCACCTCTCCCTCTCTTCCCCTCCTCTTCAGAGCTGCATCTTCCAGCCTGTGAGCCTCATCGTTTGAGAGCAGAGAAACAAAGATTTCCTTAAAATAGAGACGGCTTTCAAAGAAGCGCACTGCGGGGATACATCAAGTAGAAAAGAGAGCAGAAGAACAAAAGCGAGGAAGACAATGAGAGGAGCGGGCTTACGACGAGAGTGCGAGATGCTGTATTGATGTACTATAGGTGGCTGGATACATTGATTTCCTGTTAGTTCTTGCCTGGTTACGTGCAGCTGATTTGGCATCCAATACAAGTTGAGGCGCATTCTCTATCATGTCTTAAACTGGGCTTTAGGATATACACACACTGAATCATTCCGTTACCTCAGAGAATGCATCCCCACCGGGGGTATTTACTGGACATATTACTAGATAACACTGCAGTTTCACTGTTGGCTCACCTACATAATTTGCACAACGTGTTACGAAGCGGCAGCGGCAGCAGCATGATGAAGAAAAAAGCTCCAGTTATCAGTTCTGATTCAATAGCTTTTTTTAGTCTACAGCAAAATCCCTCCTCAAAACGCACACCAGACTGCAACTACATGTCTTTTCATCTCACATTAAACCATGAATGACCTCATCTCACACCAGACTCACTCAGACTGGGAGAACCTGCTCAGCAACAACCGAACTAACTAAAGATCATTTCGTGCTTACGGGAAAGGGCTCGGAAAGCGCGTCCCTACACCAAGGTGAACTTTAGCCCTGGCACTTCCATTGAAGCTACAACCACGATAAATTATCTTCACACACACACACACACACACACACGCATGCCCAAGTGTGTGGTTGTTTCATAAGACAAGAGGATGGTGAAACCTGAGGATATTTGGTGAAAATCTGCATGAACATTCTTCAGTAATCCTGCTGAGTGACACTGGAAAAAAAGGGTTGTTGGAATCTTTTTTATTCAGAGATTCAAAAGGGTCAAACTTAATGCAAAGCTCTCCAGCTGAGTGGTAGTCACATCAGGACGCGGCCGCTAATGAGTCGAAAGCAGACAATGTAATTGGTCAAGGAGATATTTAGGACAGGAAGAATCCTTTCATGCATCTCAGAAAACCATTTCAGACTTTATTGTTTTAAATGGATTTTCCACAGTTTGCATGCTCTGAATTCACTGCTTCACTGCTCCTCCAGCAGCTCTAATTCACCCTGCTTGATTCAGCAGTGCACCTCTGTTATGGATCTCTGCTGTTCACCAAGTTGAAGCACGAGGCGTTGTAGAGATCATTGTGAGAGACCTCACTGTCATTTGCTCAGGAGACTTCTTTCTGATGTGCATTAAAGTACGGCGAATGCACGATTATATCATGCGCTAAGAGCACTTAAATTAAAAAGGTTATTTCATTTCATTTATGAGTGTAACATTTATTACCAGCAGAGCTACCAGACGAGGCCAGTAGCCCACATTTAAATAAGCATTTACGATAATAAATTATACACATACTCACAGATGTTACTTCAGCCCTGTCGTTGTGTGTTCTTTTCCACAAAAGTGTCACAAGATCCAACAATTTTAAGACGAGTGAAAAAAAAATAATCTAATGAAAGTTGGTAGTTTTTGCGTAATCCTGTTGACAGACTGACAAAAAGAAACATTACTTCCTTGGCGGTGGTAGAAAATAGTAAAAAAATGACAGTATTTTTATCAGAAACCCACAGCGTATAAGGCTAATAAAAGACGAAGAAAATAAACAAATAGGCACAGTGGTACAGTTGTCCAAAATTGAATTAGAGCGGATATAATTAGTCAACAGAGAGCAACTATTCTGAAAGTCGATTTTTGGTTGAAGTCCTTTATAAAGCAGCTGATTCCAGCTCTCAAATATAAATACTCGCTGCTCTTCTACTTCTATAATTAAATCTTGGTGTTGAACTAGTGGGGCTTGACGGTAGGTGTAAGAGCGTTTGCTTCCTTTCAGTTAATTCAGAACTAATTGGAAACCCGCGATGTTTATTTTAAAATGAACAATCTTACGATATGATTTTCTAAACCGCAACAAGCGTGAAATGTAGACATCACACCAAACACAGGCGCCAGTGAGGAGATGAAACAGCAGGAAAAGTATTTCTGCAAACCAACTTCAGATGCATTCATGGAAGAATGGCAATTTGTTTATAGATGATGTTTATAACCATGTATAAATCGCATGTTAAGAAGCCGATTCTCTGCAAGAAAGATGTGCAGTTCCCAGCGAGAGGACAGGATCAACGCGGAACATGAATTTCACTCCTTGTAAATAGCAGATGAAGAGGTTTTCAGCCACGACTTTCAACATTCATGCAAAATGATGCCAGAGAGCTGCCTGTGAGGAAATCTGAACTAAAGACCCAGAAAATCTAATCTGGAGATTGGCAGGTCATAAAACTTGCAATGTTGAAACAATCAAACTACAAACTCAACTAAAACTCTACATTCCATGCAATTCATCTGCGTCAGAACAAATCCCGGTCATTACACATCTGCCTAGTCACACATTTTGTCTATAAGTGCATTTGCACGGACACCAACATAAAACATAAACACTCAAATACACAAGCATATAGGCCCAGGATGCTAGCCTGCATTTTTCTCTTTATTCATCGTGGTCTGGCAAGAGTCAGCGGGCATTTGGGTGGAAAAGTTGTCATCTGAAATAAGCTGTATAAGGGATGATTGACAGGTTTGCCTTCACATCGACACGAAAACTTTCTGTTGACTTAAGTCAGGAGTTCCCAAACTTTTCAGCTCAGGATCTCCAAAATAAAGGTGCCAAAGACTCTCAACTAACCCCAAAGGTGTTTGAGCATACGCACTAATAGACCTATGCAAACAGCCAAATTTAAATTGATCTAAAAGTAAGCTGCTATTTATAAAGTGTAGTACTATCTTGTCCTACTTGAAGCAAAAAGTGTATTTTGTCTTTCATGTACTCACAAACAGGTGTCTTGAGTTCTAGATTGGTTCTTTTACTCACTCCATCAATTCTTTGCGACTCCAGAAAGCAGAAAGAGACTGCTACGTACATCGAGTTTGAAGCTGACGGCAACTGAAGGTTAACAGCAGCACAACTGTCAAAAATGTCTGTTTACAAACTCTCTGGCACATCATCCACTGTATCCCATGTCCTTATCCAGCCGTATGATCAGTCGTCCTCAAAAATAGTAACATTTCCAATCCAGCGCCATTCATTTTGGGTGAAGTATCACTATAAGGAAAAAATGAAGAAGGCCTTTCTGAATTGTTTATTTATTTATTTAAAGTTGTTTCTATATTGGCTGCTGAATTCAGAGTTCACTCAAGCAGTAAACTGATGTCCCGTGAGCTTAGCGTAGCATTAAAACTGTGCTAAACACTGCGTAACGTTCACATTGGATTTACATAACTGGAACTTGTACTTTTTCATACTTTGAATTCTCTATCATGACAAATACTGAAATCCAGTTGTGATGAAAACGTTCATGTTTCTCAATTCCCGAATGCTTTTCCGATTTTCAACATTAACAGCAAATGTTAGCTATCAACCTCAGCTGCTAACATGCTGTTAGCTACAGCTGCTACAACGCACTCTCAAGTACAACACACACACATCAGATTTTCTCTATATTTGGTGTTTTATGATATAAAGTGTTTCTGCAGGTTAGATGTGCTGCCAGGCCAACTTTGCGTTTCAAGTAGTCTCACCCAGATGTGCTCTCATGTACTGACTTTTGGCTCTTAATGAGAATTTTGATGATTTTTTAGAGTAAAACTATCGTATGATAGAGTTTTAGTGCAGCTGGAAGGATAAAACGTTAGCGAATATTTACACAGGCAAGTTGGAAGATACTCAATGTAGTAAAGACTTGGAGGATGGGAGGAAGAGAGCAGTGTAACAAAATGTTCACCATAAAAAAAAATACTTGAGGATAATCTGATAACACTGTAGTCACACAGAGAAGCAATAAATAGTGCATTACACAAATTAATGGGGGGGGGGGGCACACTCGTAGAAGGAGAATTGTAAGACGTTAGAATTAAAAATATGCCTTCTTTCTATTCTATGAGCAGTAACAACAAGCAATTTATGACTGGAGTATCAGCAACGGTAACAAGATGACCGACCATGCAAGAGCCAACTACGGCCAAGTGGCACAGCTCGCTCTCACAAGACCAGAAAAACCCATCCGGCAGGCTGACAGAGAAACCTGATACTTTAGCACATAAAAACTCTCTCTCCTGGAATTTAGCAAGTTAACTTGAGACTTACAATCATGTTATGCTGCCTCGTCATAAAGCCAATTTCGAAATGTAATCGCACTCAGGGCATCTTTCTAACGCCAACAACAATGTTTGTGTGTGTGTGTGTGTGTGTGTGTGTGGGTGTGTGTGTGTGTGTGTCTCTCTCTCTCTCTCTCTCTCAGAGAGAATTGATTTCCTCACCCTTCACCCCTCCTCTCTGTCCCTCAGAAACTCTGCCTCTCACTAGGGTTTCTCCTGATCTCCCTCCTCTCTGTAATTTGGGCACTCCCACAGTAATGGACACCTACTCAGGGGCAGCGAGTGGGAAACAAGCCCTGCTGCTTCAGCTGCTAGAATCCCAATCAGCTTCTCAGATAGCAACCACTGTAGAGGCTTTTTGGCATCGACTAGAAAGACAGAGGGTCCTAGAGTACAAGGAGAGTCGAGGGAGCTGAACTCTCTGTCTCCTCCACCGGTCACATGCTACCAGCCGTGCAGTTCCTGCTTCCCCTACAGCTGTGGGTGTCAGGGTGAAATATAGCATCTAGCCCTGAGCCAGAGATGCACCAGGAGTGCCATTTTACTGCCCCACCTCCTCCTTACTGTCAATCAGCCTCCACCGGGGCAAGGGGGTCCCACAGAGTGTGAGCACAGTGCCATTAAGCATATTAAACTTGATGAAAAATCAGTACCAGCAGCAACTTGGCTGGAGTTGCTCCGCAGCAGCGCTGACGGTGCAAAGCTGGAGGGACTACCTGGGTGCAACAGCGGTGCTGCTGACGGCCTCAGGTTGTTGAGGACAGCAGGATTACATAACAGACAACACTCTAACACCTCCGATCGAAGAGAAGCCTCCTCCAGCATTCTCTGTCCTTCTACAACATGATGCCATGTCATTATGTGCCGTGGATCCCATGACTCCCTCACCTACAAACCATCCCATCATATCCATCCCTGGTCCTCCAAAAGGTGACGGGAACCGTGGCTGTAACATGCAGCAGCGGAGGATAAACATGCAGCCCTATGACAAGCAGCGCTGTTTATTTTCTCAATTACAATGGGTGAGTTTGTGTCAGCAGCTCTGGGGTTTTGCTGTGGTGAGAAGAGGGAGGAGGAGGGTATCCTCTCCAGAGGAGCAGAACTTTCTAGATGAGGAAGCAGACAATACTATGCTACTGAAAGATACCCTCGTATGGAGGGAGGAGGGGAATGTTGGCGCTACAGATAATCAAATGTTGTCCTCCTGACCTCCTGATTTATCTTCAGCTGTTCACCCACCATGACAGTGAGACAAATGGGACATATGATCACCTCACTGGCGTTGCAGTGCATCGTGGGTCGGAACAATATTCAACTTGGAGGATTGCGAATGCACTCCCCAGCAGTTCAAGTCACATGACATGAACAGAGGGGCCAGCATTCTTTCCTCAGTCAGTCAAATGTTACCTTTTAATAATACAATGAGTCTTTTGATAATAAACACGGCTGATCCCAGCTGACAGATTCAAGGGGCAAATCCAAGTGTTTCCTGGTTTCACAACCAGCTCTCCTCTTCTGGTTTTTCTAACTAGACACGTATGCCTGGTTGGGATGTCATCAGTTAAGCATAGAATTTGACAGAAACCAAAGTTATAGAAAACATTCCAAAGTAACGATGAGCAGTTAAGGGATCATGAGTTCAACTGGATGGCAACATAACGGCCTATACCAAACGATGCGACAACCTGCCACAGAGTTTGTGAAGAATTTGGAGCTAATTAAGCCGGTAGATGACGAGTAGAGGAACAGAGGATCGTCACAGACACTAGAATTCACTGCCTGGGCAGCAAATTTTATGATAGTTTCAGAATGTAGTAACGTGTGAACGAACCGACAAACAAACTGAGACAAACAGTGTCAGGGGCCAAGCTGTTAGCCTGGCAACGGAACAATTGGATTCTTGGTTGTTTCTATACTACAGGTCAAGTTAATTACAGGCAATTATTTTTCCTCCATTTCTGTATCAACCCATCATACAGAATATACACTGCAAAATATAAAATTACCATTTTAGTGCTGCATGCAGTTCAATGCAGGCTTGGCAGCTTCCTAATTCAAGCTCACACCTAAAAGATACTCTCAGTAGAGTCGGATGAAAATATCGTCCCAGCTGTTCAATACACCCCAGGTTCAATTTGCACATGAACTGGAATTTTTTGGTTCCCTCAGCAAACGACATTTACATAAGTTTATATCACACATATGGAAGTGCAGAGAAGAGCAGGGGCACTAAAGAAGCAGTAACGACTGTACTTATTTATGTTATTTATTCATTTCAGCTCAGTACGGGTGTCTCTATGTTTTTCGGTCATTTGCTCGGGATGTTTTTCTACTCATTGTGCAAAACAAAACGAACCAAAATCTCGAACCCCCAAAAAAACACAATGAGGACAAAACCCTGGCCTCGTAGAACCGTTGCACCCCTCGTTTCTAGAACTGTTGATTCAACATTTTTTCACATTGTTTCAGTTTTTTTTGCTTTAAAGAAAAAAACCAACAAAAACATGGTATAATACTGAATTAGAACATGAGTGGAGTAGAAATTTAAATCAAATTGTGAAGAAAGCGTATCATCCCGATTCTAAATGGGCTGATTTTCTTGTCTAGGCCTTTGTTCTTTCAGCTCTGTACACCACACCAGCTTACCAGTAGAATTAGCTAGACTCACCAGATGTGGACCCCTGAAATATTTACCAACTACTGATTCCCGCATTCCTTCTCTCTCTTCCCCAACTGTTACCATTTTCGAAGCCCTTGTCTCCATAAGAAATAAATTAATTTACAATCCCCTGGGGAAATTCCCATGGTTGCTGAATTTAATTAGCCATGTGCAAATTTCAACTTGGTACCATCCCCCTGCAGAATATATGAGAGCGCTTTGCAAAGTTTAAATCTTTTGGTAAGTTTTATTAGTTTAACAAAACCAAACAATGAAGAAGGGCATTTGCTGTGGGAACAATAACTGACCCCGAGAGCCCTTTCTGCTGCTATGGATGTTAGGATCCGTCTTTGGTCTCGTCTGCTGGCGTTAGGCTAGAATATGACAGTCCGTCTGATGTTATTGAAGCACAGTGGTAGCCTGTGTCCCGTCTAGACCAAGCTAGGAAAGTTGTCTGTGGGAACGCTCAAGCAAATATTGACCTTCAATTAGGTGAAACAGACGCCCTCGCTTAGGGGCTGCAGTATTGATGCATCAGCAAAAAAACAACAACAACAACAAAACATATATATATATATATATATATATATATATATATATATATATAAACAGCTTTGGGAACATTGACATGGAATAGAAAACAAATGTAAGCCTTTTAAATTGAGTTTTAACTTCATAAAGCCACCATTAAAAAGAACGCAGCTTAACCCCGACACACACACCAAAATCTGTTGAGTTTTGTGTCCTTTAATAAGATGAGGAACAAATGACCTTCCCAAGTGATGGCAGTCGACCGCACAGCTGCATAATTAACGGCATCTAAAATGAGGCATTCTTTCCACTGACCTTACCTGACAATGTCAGGGCACAGCTTGCCGAAGGGCACTCACCGACGAAGGCGACAACAAATGCACAAGTGTGCTACCCACACTCACACCTCGCCTTCTACTTGGTGGACTGGACTATTTTCATGTGGGGCACAACTGATAGAGGGACTAATGCTGATGCCAGTTTGAGAGAGTGAGGTATTATAATGATAATAATAATAATAATAATAATAGAGAGAGAGGGGAGGCTGTGCTGGAGTGTGCTGGTGGTGTGTGTGTGTGTGTGTGTGTGTGTGTGTGTGTGTGTGTGTGTGTGTGTGTGTGTGTGTGTGTGTGTGCGTGCGTGTGTGCTGGAGCATCAGCTTGATTTGCTCAGTGGATCCCAGACAGTGTTGGAAGGACTTTCCCCAAAGTGCTCTTAACCTCCCGCAGAGTAGAAATCCCCTTCAATCCTTACGTGCCGTCTCGGCTTGAGCTACTGCAGGGATGCCTCCCACAGTAACACAAAGACCCTGGGATGAGGATTGGAAAGGATGAATTTATACAGAGGGAGAGAGACTCAGCAGTGATGGGTGCAGAGGCCCCAAAATAAATGTAAATAAACATCCGCGCAGTTGTTTTTAATGCAGATGATTGCGGAGATCATGATCTAAGCAGCTGCTTTTGTGAAGGGTGTGGTTCGAGGGTATGTTGGGACCCTGATGTATCAAGACAGAGGAAGGAGGGAGATTTGGAGGAGCTACTCGTGAAATATAATACCTGTTCTGCTTCACTGATCAATACACACAAGGCGTACATCTATCTTTCAGGACGGCACTGAACTGGAGAACTCTGCACTCCCCTGAAACCGAGGTTTTAATCCTTCATTCAAACCTGGATTTACAGTCATTGATAAGCTGCTCCTGCGCGTGTGCTATTATTTTTAAGACAGCCGTTGGCCTCTCCTCTCCATTACACAAATCTCACCCATGACGGCCCAGCCGAGCCCTTCCCAGACATACCTGTGGTGTGTGGCACAAAAGCTTACAATCGTACTATTACACAACACTGGCCACTGTGGAAAGTGAACACACAAAATATCCTTCACAGCAATGACAAATATATACAGTAGAACAATAGAAAATAGTCAGAAATACAGTTGCCAAGGGGTAGGAGGTATCCAGTGAATTTGTGTAAACGTAAAGGAAATTATCCACTGGAAGTAAAGCCTTTGAATTTTTGCTATTTTTACCTTTTTTGCAAAAGAATAGAAAAATGGATGGAAATATAGAGGAATTTATACATTATAGGAATTATTGTGAATAAACATGAATAAAGCAGACATTTTGGCGTACTTCATATCAACTCTCCGGTATTCACAGTTTATTAACACTGTGCAGGCTAGCAAGGCTTTTGGGGGAATGTAACTATCTGACCCCAGTCAGGTAAGCTTTGATGATATTACTGGGCTAAGTGCATTTGATCAATGATATGTAAGTCGAAGAGCAATTACAATTTAACTTGCTAATTTTCACTTTAAATTAACATGATGATTAGCGTGCTAGTTTTCTGTTTGACTTTTAGCGTGCTAGTTTTCTGTTTGACTTTTAGCGTGCTAGTTTTCTGTTTGACTTTTAGCGTGCTGGTTTTCTGTTTGACTTTTAGCGTGCTGGTTTTCTGTTTGACTTTTAGCGTGCTGGTTTTCTGTTTGACTTTTAGCGTGCTGGTTTTCTGTTTGACTTTTAGCGTGCTAGTTTTCTGTTTGACTTTTAGCGTGCTGGTTTTCTGTTTGACTTTTAGCGTGCTAGTTTTCTGTTCAATTTAACTTGCTACTTTGCGTTCGGTTTAGCAGGCTAACTCTTCAGTGAGTGACACAAGACTTACACTTATAATTTATGTACTTGTGTACTGTATTTTTTAATATGATGTTTTGACAGCTATATTTAGTGTGTTAAGTCATAGCGTGCATGCAAATTTAATTCTATCACATAGGAACAGAAATTCTGAATGACATAGTTTTGACTCAGGTTGTCTGTAGACTTATTGATAATGTAAACATTATTAGACTACCCACGTGGTACACAGCAAAATTGGACTTTAAAGCACTATTTGAAAAATTTCAGTTCATTGTGTAGAGCGTCACAGTATTTATGTTACCATATTATTATTATATTGATATATATTGTGATAGAATTATATCATGATCCATGTATGGGGTCTGTATCATGTCCTTGCCAATAGCCAGCTCTACCCGTGGCGTGTTCTGATTGGTGTTGCGAGCACTGAAGTCGGCGACTGTGCTGAGGTGGGTAAAGATTAACTCTTATCACGGGAGTGTTTGAATCACTCAGCTGTGTGTCCTCTCTCTGCACAACCAGTGCTGCCTGCCTGGTTATACATCACTGTCCACATATATCATTACATAACCGGAGGTGGCACACATGGGAGAGGGCCAGGCAGCCTCACTAACACACATACGGAGTAGACTCTGCTCCCTGGCAAACATGAGGATATTCTATCTCCAGTTGAAGGGGCAGCCAACACACTGGCCGGGACTGAAGTTGAGTGGAGGCCAGACACGGACATACACACTCCAACATACACTGACCCCAAATGATACAAAACCAAACATGTAAGACTTAATAACAGAAATCATCCTCATAAAAGATGTATTCATAGTACATTACAATGCAACTGAATAAAAATATGAGGCTAGTGGGGCATTTGTTTGTGTTTGTGTGCGTATCCAAGGTTCCTGGTCTCCGAGCACCACAGTGGGTCTATTCTTCTCGGGCCCTTCAGAGAGCAGATTAATGACCAGCAGCAGGGACATGAAAAAGTTGTGTCCACCAGCCACTGGGATTTTACAGCCTGGGCAAGCATGCTTGTGTTTTCTCTTGTAGGAGTCTCATAACAATGCCATCTTTCTTGCATCAAAGAAAACACAACTTAGACATGCTTGTACATGCCATGTAATACTTGTGTCAAGCCAACAGTCACGCGTGAAGTCAGCCAGACTGCCATCTAACACCCTTGCTCACTTCTTTAACAGAAATGACACCTATAACAGTCCCTCTTTCTAGATAACACAAACCCTGCCAAGTAGTCCCTGAAGTTCAGAGTGTTATCAGACCTTGTTATCTGGAGGTGTGTCTCAGGAACTCCACATGACCCCCTCAGTGCTGTTGGCATTTCATGTGTTCAAATCAACACGTCGCCACCTGCACTCAGTGTGCGAGAGATGGAAAAGCAGAGAACGTTTGCCAGGTGAAAGTTGGAATATAGAGTATAAAGTGTTGAGTGGTGCTATGCTAATTGGCAGTAAACTACCCTTTTCCATCTGGGGTGTTGCTTGCCAGAGACAAGCAAAGAAACATACACAACCTGCCTCAATAACTGGCTAAGGTCTACTGTAATCAGTGCTGGAGCTGACAAGAACTGTATTTCACTTTTATTGTACCTGAGCAAACTCATTGCGCAAGTCAACAGCTACAATACTGAATACCAGAGCTTTTTGTAATAAATTGGCTTAGCTGAACTGTTGACTGGTAGGAAAACAGGTTCTACAGCTATACAGCTAATAGCACGCTCGTTTCCAGCGCTTAAACGTAGTCATTATTCTTAACAAGCTACTTTCTAATGTTTCTGCCAATGAAATAAAAATATCAAAGGCTGTCTGACTCGCAGCTTTCATCCCCATCGAACCATAAATGGCAGTAATCCCCCAAACCTAGATTTTCTCAACGATCCAAATGCTTCATGATGTCAAACTCTCCGAAATGTGCAAGGAAATGGAGCAGCGCTCTCCTTGGGTGCCTGCTGAGCTAGCGCCTTTCCTCAGCCAGCACCACAAGTGGTCTTGATCCAGACCGGAGTGGAGCCCTGTAAGGCTGCCACTTTGTGCTGATTCAATAAGAAATAATTGCATATTGGCCTCTCTCCACTCATCCCGCTTCACCGCTGTGGCCTGACACTTTAGAGTAATTTCCAGTTCAGGCGCAGAAGGAGCTGGGGAAGGACACTGCAGCATTGCCACTAGTATTGTTCTTTTTTACGATGAAAAAATTCCCTTGGACTGGGTAGCAAGTTGTTTCTATGAACCTGCACTTATATAAAAGGCACTTCTCAGCAGCTTGTGGTCTTCCACCGTTCAAGAACTACCCTTAACCCACTTCCTGCCACACTGGCACTACAGATGCAATGACTTAAAAGTTCACCTGATGTGAGATGTGAATTATATACAGTAAATGAGCTGTAATGTAGTAACGATGGTTACAAAAAATGAGAACCCAGTCACCAGCGAGACTCTGACTGAGCAAAGAAGTCAATAATATAAAAGATGTTGTTGATAATTTGTCTTGTTTCCAGTCTGACAAGGATCATTTATATTCATGAACTCTCTAACTGAGCTCTGTGAGTTTCCAGCAAGGAATGTTAACCGAACAACTTTTTGAAAAAAATATTTATTTACCATCCTCTCCAGAGCCAGACAAGGAGATAGACACCTTTATTCTGTCTCCTCTGTGTGCATTTTGGAGCTGAAACCTAAGGAGACCTGCCAGTTAGCTTAGCACAAGGAATGTTGGTGGATGGGTAGGTTAGCATGCCTCGGTCTCGCCTGCTTGTGTTCCAGAGGTCGTCCTCTGTGTGTTCTGATTCTCATAGATCAGGTTGAGGATGTAGGTTTGTCCAGCAGTAATCCTCCTCGTCCTCTCTTACAAAATCCATGATTAGTAGCAGCAGTCGCTCTTCTAGTCGTCAACAAAGGTGCTGCATCACATCACTGCACCCACTCATTAGTTTCAGCAGTACATCTGAATCTGTTCTACGCTGCAGTTCTGAATGTCTGTCTCACAGTGAATGTTACGTACGATACAAGTTATCTTAATGCAGGCAAAAACCATTTAGAAAAGAAAAGGGTATTTGGTGGCTTTTGATGGAGGTATGCTAACCCGCCCACTCACTACCCTTCAATGTGCTAAGCTAACTAGCAGTCAGCAAGTCTCTTGAGGCTCTCAGCCATTTACTGCACCACCGAGTACAGTAGTTATTATTATTATTATTTCTGAAATTATAATAGCAAGCAAGATTTCTCGCAAAATAAGCTTGTCAGTTTCAATTGTTTCAATCACGATTCTCATAAAAGTGCACGTGATATTTCATACCCAAGCAGATATTGTGATATAATGAAAGTAGAGCTTCTAGAATATCGGGATATTCTTTTTTTTTGTTTTCGCCACATCACCCAGCATTAGAAACATTAGAAAGGAAGAGGTTTAGAGCTGAGTACCAAACTTTTATGGCACCGATCTAATTGCTTCACAAGGATAGAAAAATGCAGTGTCATTCAATAGCACATTTCAACTGCTGAGGACTAAATCTCCAAGTTATAGTTAATCTTTTGATGCTGCAAAACTCCTTTAAGTGAAAATAATGTCAATGCACTGAAAAATTTAACGAGTTAAAACAGCCAATAGACTTAAATCAAATTTTAGCAAATTTTAATTCTAATGAAATTGTTTGTTCTAGCAAGTTAGAATCCAAAGTTAAAAAAGTAACTTATTATAATGTAATTTTCATTTGATAATAAGTTTATTTTAATCAGTATCTGAAAAAATATCGTTCAGGAAGTCAAGGTATGGGTACGAGTGGCGATATCCAAAAATTGTGAATGATGGCCAACGTAAAGATGGTGGGACTGCTCTGCACATACAATACTACAACTTCTGATGAGACTGTCTCACACACGTCACACACATGGATTGATTTCAACAATAATGTCCATTACCTTAAAATGAAACCAGTATGAAAATCTACAGAGAACCAAAACCAGCCTCCCACACTGGATCAGCTGTGTAAGAAAGCATGATGTCACCCTCTAAAAATCTGGCAAGTGTAGGTGTAGCCCGCTACTAATAAGTTCCCAGGCCTGATCGTGACATTCCTGCTGGTTGTTGCTCCCTCCAGCTGCTACATTAATGAGGACGTTAGCGGTGAATGGAGCTGTCATTCGTATCTGCAGCAGATGAAGCAAATAAAGCCGCGACAGTCCCAGGAAGACCTGAAAATGGATGCTACCGTTGTACGGTGCAGACCATCCGCTCCTCTCGGACCACGTTTCATTTACACACCGACTCAACTTCACGCTGTGAACACACCAGAGAGCCCATGTCTTCAGCCTCACACCGTATCACTCCTCACACGGAAACACCCCTCTCTCTCTCTCTCTCTGTCTCTCTCTCTCTCTCTCTCTCTCTGACAGCCGCTGGTCTAACCCGGCGATGATATGACGGTTCATATTTACCAGCTTGCTACAGCGCGGCCGCTGCAGCCATTTATCCCGTAGCGAATGAGCCAAGAGTCCGCATTTCCTGGATTATGATGCGCCGCCGGATGGAGCCGCTCTCGGTGGCCGGGCTTCAGGCGAGTGTGAGCCGCAGGGCTTCGCAGCGCTTCCCGCTGCTGTGTCAGACCGGACAGTGACACGTTCAGCTGATCGTCACAACAAAACAACATTACGCAAAGCACCCTCCACTGCTCCGAACCACCCCGCACGGCAGGTCCAATGGGCCCCGCCCCCCTCTCAGCCTCTGCCAGTGGGCTGGCGCGATCCGGCCCGCCTCATGAATATTAATGAAGTGTGAGCTGCAGCCATTGGTGAGAGGACTAGTTCCTGGTTAATACAGTTAATTGTAATTAGCAAAGTCATGCGGTTTATTTGATCTGACAAATATCTTTATGATTCTGCTACACTCACTCACACACACACAGGTTTGCGTAGCTATCCTTATTAGGACATTCCACTGACTTCCATTCATGTGAATATCCTAACCCAAACCTTAATCTTAATCCTAACCCTAACCAATTGATGCCTAACCTCAACCTCAAGCTAACGCCAATTTACACTTTCACTCTAACTTTGACCAGGTGTTCATAAATTAAGTTCTACCGCATTAGGACCGGTCTTTGGTCCCATGAGGACTAGGGGTCCTGATAAGGTTAGTGTTTATATCAGAAAAGGTCTCCAAAAGACAACAAAAAGCAAGTACACACACACACACACACACACACACACACACACACACACACAGTGTGCAGCTATTCTTATCAAGACATTCCATTGACCTCCAGTCCTATTGGAAAACCTAATCGCAGCCCTAATTCTTATCTTAACCCTAACCAATTAATCCCTGACCCTAACCTCAATACACACCTCAATTCCAACTTCCACCAGGAACTCAGAAATGGTGTGCAGCATTAGAACCCGTCTTTGGACCCCATGAGGACAAGAGATCCTGATAAGGTTAGTGTTTATACCAGAAAAGGTCTCCAATAGGGGGGAGCAAAAAAAACAAACAAACAAAAAAAAAAACAGGTAAACTCACACAAACACACACACACGGGCGCGCGCACACACACACACGCACACACACACACACACACACACACTGACTTACTCTTTCTGCTATACCTCAGCAATCCTGATATTTATAATCATCTCACAGATGCCAGGCATGTTTGGAGCTATTTTGGAACACTGTGGTCCAGATGTGGCCCAAATATAAAGACTTGCGTCAGATACGGAGCATTAAAGATGGACCAATGCTGGTTTAGCCAGCAGCCCACTGTCATTCAAGGCCAAATGCAGAGACACACATGCATTCCTTGCTATCTGGGGGTCAGTTAATGTAACTGAAGCTACACTCTCCACATGTATTCATGATACACAATTCTTTTTGGCATTATTATGACGTGTGTCACATCATTGGTGTAGAAAACAGCTGTGATTACCACATTATAATCATGGTAGTTTTGTTGCTGATTGTTGTTGTTGTTGGCTATTGAGAGCCATTAGCTTCAAGCTAGAAATACGTGGCTGGCTCTGTCTGCATTCTGGAGTCGCGAAGAAGTGCTGCAGACACGTAAAAATATTTGTAAGCGCCATACTCCTATTTATGAGTAACTGAAAGGCAAAATACACCATTTTGGGTGAAGTATATCTTGAGACTACATATTCACTGAGCACAAAGGAAACTTTCACTTTCGCCACTGAATGTAACATCAAACTCTGCACATCCATCATTCTACACAGCTCAAACATTCAACTGTGCATCAAGAAGAAAAACACATTTTGGACTAGAAGTTTACTTTTATTCTAACCATTCAGTTTTAATGCTGACCTGATGACTCAACCAATCTGGTCCAGCTGTACCTGAGCGACCATCAGAGGTGGGATGGTGATGGTCAGATAGAGCGACGGCCACGCAGAGGCAGCCTGGGTATCCTGGAGATGTAATGTTGCTGTGAAGGCCAGCGGACATCATCCTAGATCCCTGATCCCAGGTGGTGGTGAAAGGAGCTGCTTACCTCATCTTTACACTTAGCTTTGTTCGTTATGAGCTAATAAATTTAGTCCAAGCATCTTTACACCTACCTCAGAGTTTATTCATCCCTTATTTAGCAAGACTGGTCTCAATGACACGCAGGATCTCTTCTTCTTGGGAATCATGGTCATGAGTGACGTGACACAGAACCGCCATGGTGCACAAAAGGAACCCAAAGCCTAAATAAAGGAACATGATAGCCTTGGGGGATTATAAGATTTCCAAAAACTGAACGACAAGTCTCACAGTGTCTGCTAGAGAAGTGCTTGATGTAAAACACACACTCTGGATGTAAGTGAACAGCATCCATCCGATCAGCCAGAGTGTGAGGTAGGCCTCCCGGGGGGGGGGGGGGGGGGGAGTTGAGGGGGGAGTTGAGGATCAAGGTGGAGAACTGCCTTTGATTTGGTTAAAATTATATTTTATAACTACTCAGAAACAAACAAGGAGTCAAGACAGACAATTTCATGTGTACTCGTGTACTCAGAGACATTGGAGCAAATAACTTAATCGACATAATAATCTATTTTGAGGCAACAAGTTATATTCCTTCAATTTGACCACTCGAGGGCTCCATACTTTAACAGACGATAAAGCAATACTGTTTATTGTTAACACCTTGCCAACAACAGTCATTGACCATAGATGGGACATTTTCATTCAGCTCAAATGTCCACCAGGACTGAATAGGAATCCAGAAACAATATAAATAAGGCCAAGAGCGCCATATTCCAACCTCCATCTAAGCGGAGGCCCACCAGCTAAGCCTTTGTCCTCCAGTGTTGACAACAGCACAACGGCGAAGAGGAAGGGGAAGGAAAGGTGGGGGGGAGGGGGAGGGGTATAGGTAGAGAAAGTTGTAGGTAAAGAGGAGAGTGAATAAAGACAGTGGGAGGAAGTGAGAGACGGAGCAGGGACACGCTGTGGTGTGAGCGAGCGCTCCTCACTGCTACAATATGACTCTGACAGGCTTATGTAACCAGGCCGGCCTGGCATTTGGCTCACAGCAGACGCCGGCTGCACTCACTGTTATATAACAGCATCAGCTGCTCCTCAGAGCTGGGGGGGAGCATGCGCACAAGAGAACCCGACACACACACACACACACACACACACACACACACACACACACACACACACTTTTGGATTTCCAGCTTACTCTGCAGTGAGGGTTTACGCGATAAAAGAAAAGGAAAAAAAAGTGTAAGAAAATGAGAAGTTCATTAGGTTAACAATGTCCACTGACAGGCATCAGCATCATCACGTCCCCATTATCCAGTAACAAGTCTCTCATCCTGAAAAGCCTAATTGGGCCTTAATGTTTGCTAAATGTTTCCCGTGCACATGCAGTATACCAGCAGGGCCCAAACTCAATTAGCTCCCCTGCATGCAGCATATAATTTAATGGGCCTGGATCCTACTCTTAAAACCCAATTACACCTCAGACAGGCATTTCCAGTCATTTTGTCAAACAGGTGGAGAGGGGTGCACAAAACAGCGCCTTTCCAAATCAGAAGCAGGAGAGGATCATTTGTCGCAATAATAAAAAGCGCTGAAACATCACGACAACACCGTCGCGACCTTCTAACTTCAGAATACGCTTATATGTTGACATTTTCCCACTAATGTGGGGAAAGGAGAGGGATAAGGTCAGTGATGGACCTAACCGTTCAGTCAATCCGCAATTAGCAATCCCAGGAGGTCTAGCCAAGCATGTCTGCAGAGCTGTACTAAGTGGTTCATAATCAGCACATTATAGCCTCTGATCTCTTATTACAGCGACAAATTGCCTCTGATGATAACAGAGGAAATGAAGGCGGGATTTATGAGAATGGAACCAATGGGTAAAGAGGATGAGTGTCTTAAATCTTTGAGAGTTCACAATTGTTCTTCGGATGATAACAAGGGAATTTAAAAAAAACGTGATTTATGAGGCTTTGCTAATTTGTCGGCAGCATTCAGAGGCTGTTAAATTCCACGTGTAACTGATACCGCAAAGCGTTCTTTAGTCTCGTAAAACTTAAAGACGTGAGAGAGGTTCCTTAAAGAGTCAGATTATCTCAGCAATTAAATATGAACCATAAAGACAGAACAGAGATTTGGAAGAAATGCTGCCGTGTGTTTTCCTTTTTAGAGGAGTGACATCACAGCCGGTGGTGAGATTACAACAGTGTCTGAGTATTCGATGATGATGATGATTGTGTTTACACAAAATTGGATGCAATGCGTCGAACCCATGAAGCCATGTGTCAGTTCAACTCAGGTCAGGTCAATAAAAAAACGAAAGAAAAAACAGACAAGAATCTCTTTCTATATTCTACAGCCTGAAACAGAGATATACTTTGTCTTGGCATTGCTTGTACTGAGCACGACAGTGTGACTGCGCTTCAAAACTATAACAACGATGGAAATAGTTCTCAAACTACGGAGCCCCGGAGTCGTCGTAGAAAGATTTTATTTTGTGTGTATGCAAAGAAACAAAAACAAAACAAAAAAATGTCAAAGCCACAAGGTTGAACTTGCTCCCTCAATTTTGCTATTTTGAGGCCACAAGATATAATTTATTCCTTCAGTTTGACCTACAAGTGCTCCTTACTTGGACAATAAAGCAATACCGTTTATTCTTAACACCTTGCCAATGACAGCCATTGACCGTAGACGACTGTCTTCATATATGGGTAAAATATTCACACGCACTGGAGGACAAAGTGATTCGATTTTAGACACACAATACATGATGAAATTTCACATTAATATTTAAATGGCATTTTATATCAAAACTGATCAAACTTCAATGAGACGTGTAAATAATGTCTCTAGCTGTATTCGTTTCATTTAAGTTTTTTACATTTTCACTGTGTAGATCCCTCACTTTGTGTTTGGGTTTAAAGCGCTTTAAAGTATAAGTTTAAGGAAATATTTGCCCTCCTCTCTTGCTACAGAAGGATTGAGAATTCATCCTCATCATCACTGAACTGTGATCAGCAGACCTGGCAGGGCCCAGCGAGGGGAGGTGTTGCGGGTGGGTGGATGTCCATATGCAGGAGGTAGTGTGCGTCCTGTGCAGCTCCAGACAGTGCCAAGTGGATTGGGGGGACCGTGGCTGCCAAAACCAACAGACCCCCGTCTGCCAGCCAGGCCAGAAGGAAATAACACAGAGGAGCTGCAAGCAAGTACAGGTCTGTGTTTCTGTGGCAGAACGAGGGACACGTCCAATCCAGGGATTGACTTCATTTACAGCCGGGTAACAAGTGAAATCCGGTTATTCAACTAAACTTCTGTCACTGGAGGATAACTAGCAGAGCAAAAGATGACAAGACAGTGTCACCAACTGCCAGGAAAGAGTCATTACAGAGAGTGCAGAGGACTCCAGTGAGTACACATGGCGTGGGGGTGGGTGGGGTGGGGAGGCTGGATTCTACAATAATCAGTTGAAAAGCACTCACACCACAGGAAAGTGTCAAGAATGTTTGCCTCGGTCACAGCCAGCACCTCCCTGAGAGTACAGGACGTGCTGTGACGAGTTTGCTAGCCCCTCCTCAACTCTGGTACCTCACCACCCAAATCTGATTAGATGAACGGACACTAAAAGGATGAGCTATCACTCTGGTGGCACACTAGAGATTAATAGCGTCCAGGGTAGTCACATGACTCCTTAAATCAACTGTACATAAACAAACAACAACAAAAAAAGGACTAAAATTGTATCAAATATTTGGCTTCCGCTTCACAATGCGCCTGTCAAAAATAGTCTTATTCAGTCCATCTACTGGGCATAAAACATACATCTAAACAGAGTGAGAAAAAGAGCTTTATTAAAATCAATATGTATACATTAATGTCCCGTGTGTCTTACAGCGCGTGTAAGACAAGGAAAATAAGCAAGTGACTCATTCGCATTGAAACCTTGGACAACAAGAAGGCACTTGATAACCTTGAAATGTTACAACACTGCTAATTCTGTCTCGATAATCCTTTGTTTCAATTCTAAATGTTAAAATGTACATTTAAAACGTTTGTTAAAAAAAATTATTTTAGATTACCACAGAAACAGACATCCGATTCATTGACATGAATTTTACAATAATTGACACTTGAGATATACAAGGATGATATTTGCAGGATTGTATCAAAACCCTTTCCCCCCCATAAGTACACAATATACTTATTTCATTGTATTCCATTCATACAGAGATTGAGGTAAGTGCTATATAATGCATAAAATTACTGTACCATTACAACCATAAACATACTGTACGCCGAGACGAGTCACAGCATTTCTGAAATGCTTTGTTATAGTTTTCTACATCTTGACATTTAAGAATTTTTTTTTCTTAATACCACTCTTAATACCGTACAATGTCTGGAAATAATGGCAAGTGTGAGAGCGCAGGTAGTGTTAAAGATCTCATCATCTCCGTCTGAAGATTCCTCAGATACATGAGGGTAGGTTGGAGCAGACGAGGAAAAGCTGAGATTAGACAGACTGGCGGTCTCGTCGGCGTTTCAACGACACAGGTTTTGCATACAGTTGGAGCAGTTAAAGGAAAGCCCTGCTAGCATGTGGAGGGTGGGCCCCACGAGTCTTATCTAACGCTCACACTCACCTCTTCCTGGGGTTCCTCTGAAGGGTTTCCCCCCTTTCGTAGACCCCAGGACTAAAATAGTACGGCTAATCAGGGGGATTCCAGACCTGGCCAATCCGAGAAGTCTGATCTTACTGGTCTTCAACTGGTAATCTGAAATATCTGAGGTATTGAGAAAGTGCCTTGTTTTCTGAGTCTCTGCGACAGTCCTAAAATTCAGCAAAAACCAGCACAGCTCATGCAGACGCACCGTAATCAGGCAGAAGGTCGGTGAGTCATCGGCAAATAGAACAACTTAAACCTGCCTAAGTGAGAAACCTACGGACTTAATCATCATCACTCTGAAGAGTAAAACAACAGATGTACAATAACAGTAAAGGCAGTTTACAGATTTGACAAAGTAAATAAGGATTGTCATGGATTTCCTTTGATAATACCCTTCACACTTCGTTTATGGTACGCTTTACGCGAGGCATGGAGACACAAACATAAAATCAAACATAGGTAAAAAGATGCTCAGCTGAAATCTCTGTCAGGGAAGAGGAGGGGGGCAACCAGGGTCCACAGGTAGAGACCCAGGCCCAGCCAGCTGGAGGTCATCTTCACCCACACGGCCGGCATGCTGCTCTGCATGGCTTGGGTGGTGGTGTCTGGTCTGCGAGGAGGACAGGGAGGTAACAGTCTTTATTATATTGATATGAATATTGGAGTGAAAAACAAACAAAAAAAACAACAACACTTTTTCAGTAGCTTCCAGGTCATGTGACCTGGGGATTCCAAATCAGTACAAGACTCAAGTGTGAGACACACACATAATTTGGTGCAGTTTTTTTCTATGTACAAGAAAATGTTGTTTTTTTCCCCTGAGTACCAGGGACCAGATATCAGCACTAGACTGGAATGCATTCTTTTATTACATCTCATTGTTTTATACTCTGATGCACCCCCCCCCCCATATACCGCAAAATGCAGCCTTTTCCCCTCCGACAGCTTCGTTGTCATGTCGATATTTGTCACAATGCTCCTGACAAGCACCACAACAGATGAGGATTTAGCGGAGATGATTTTGGGAAGTGATATTCAGGAGGTGTGCGCCCTCTGGTGGTTGTACCTGATAGTAACAGCTGTTCATTTTGGACATGAATTAATTTTAAAAAAAAAAGGGGGGGGGGGGTATTGCATAGTTTGGTGACAACTTAAGCTCAGACAGAAACATACGTACTGGTACCAGTTTGTGAGGGTCATCATGATGTACAGGGAGGCCAGACAGAGATGAAAGTGGAAAAATGAGTAGCTGTAAGAGACTTTCTCTTCCTCGTTGTCCACGGCCCTGCGTATGCCATCCTCGCCCACCACGCCCTCCCCGCTGGACCCTTCGCCCTCCTCTGTCTGCATCAGCTTGTTCACCTGGGTGTTACTGGATGAACGGATACTAGCGGGAAGGGACAACAATTGAAAAGATTACAAAACTAGAACCAAAAAAAAAAAAAAAAAAAAGTGTAGCAAAGCTAAAACCTACCTGGCATAAAGAGTGCAGAAGAGGAAGATGACCAAACCCACGATGCTCTGAGCGTCCCACCACTGCAGCTGTCCTGGGGGGCCGTCGCCAGAAGGTTCCGTCGTGTTGATGTTGGACACCAGACTCAACAGGCTGGGGTTACACTTCCGATCTAAGACATCCAGACACACACACAGACACACACAAATTTAATAGCGTATAAAAGGCTATGGATATTACAGATTTACATGATTAATACCTACCTGCCGAGAATTGTTTCTATTGCAGAAGCACGACTCCAAATGCAAAATAAAGTTTCTTTGAGACTTTTGAATACGTACATGAGCAACTGCTCATCATATCAACATACTGACACTAACATCCATCCGTTGAACCGGAGAGGGAGAAAAATAAACAGACTTTTTAAAGGTTCATTTACATTTTTCAAAGGAAAACTAAATCCAATTCTATGATGCTTTTTCAATACAATTCAAATATTCACTTGAACAGGTAAAATACAGCGAGCATGTACACTAGCAGAATAGCCTTGATACCAGTAGATCTCCACTTCTATAAGACTGCATCGTTCAATGTTGATCACTCACTAACAGGTATGGACGCATAGTCACTTTGTTTATTTTCATGTGTAATGGAAAGAAATTCAACCCAAAACATTTTGCTGTTGCCTCTTGCATAGGAATTTGAGATTGAGACGCATATGGTGATTGATATGACCTTCACATGAAAAATCGTTTTATGTATTTCAATCTTCAAATAAATCTATGTATCGAAAAACGATCAGCTGCACAAAAATAGAAAGCTTTCCTGCTGCAGTTGCTGTGTAGCAGCTTCTGTTGATTAGAACAGAGGCGGCGTGCAACAACGGGTGATTTTCCTGCGCTCGTGCCCACGGTGTATTCTAGCTGCTAGCTTACACACACTGACCAAGTGTCTTTTGCGTTAAAGGCAGATTACCAGACAAGGATGGTGGAACAAACTACTAGCAGAAAGCAACTCTGTGTTCCTACAGGGTTTCCACTGAAAGACTCACCGGTGTGATCAAAATGCTGCGGCAGATAAAACAGCAAATTCATAGAAAAGGTGACGTTGACATTAATTCCAAAGGAGAACAACACAATCGTTAAAAGAGGCAACAGGAAACTCACTTGGATTGTTGGTCATGGCAGACCAAGTGACATACATGGTGTAGAGGGAGATGAGCGACGCCTGGAGCAGGCCAGAGTGAGGCTGGGCTTCCTGAAACAAACATGACGAGTGCAGATTTTCACATGCAGTGACACTGAGCTCCATGCTGTAAAACCACACCATGAAAATAATCACCAATACGTTGCTGAATGCTCTGATTCAGTCGACTGTACAATCACAACTTCTACCCTAAATAAAGTCAATGGAAGCAACTATTGCTTGAATGTTGTATTGCAAAGGAAAGCTAGACGCTCCTGCTCAGGCACGGAGGGGTGAAGATCATGATTTATTCCTTCATAAAACATTTTACTGACAATGACAGCAACTTCTGATGATGAAGCAGTAATCCCTTTTCCTCGGAGGAGCTAAGCTACGCACATGCATAGGCTAATAAACATCAAAAAAAGGTTGTTTCTTCTAATCAGTTGCTTTCTAAATGCTTATGAAAAAAAAAAATCTCATGGCAGAAATGTGGATTTGGAATCTGTGAGTTCATGTAGTCATTTAACTGAAAACAAGCCAACAGCAGAATTTGTCTTCTCAAACTGAGAAAAACCAGCAGAATGTTGACTGACGGCTGACCCTGCTTTCCAACAGCTAAACTTTAGGTAGAAGTTTCAGTCATTCCTCATATCTAACAAAGGCTGAGGTGTCAAAAAGGCAAGGAGACGCTTGTTCGGATTAATCTGCATTAGCATGACCATGAGAGAAGCTGGGCCAGTAAGCCGTACCTGTATCTTGGGTAGGATGGAGACAATGGAGATGATGAGACAGAAGATGAGGTTGAGGCTGATGAAGACCTTGTGCTCCGTGCAATCATTTGGGAGTGTGTAGTACACGTAAAACAGCACAACAGCAGTGATGGCCAGGGCGTAGTGGAGGATCGTGAAGGTCAGCAAGCCTGGGAAAGACATGAGAATAAATGCACATTAATGGCCTCAACCACAGAGCAGGGCTGAAAATAACAAGGTCATTTATATGAAAAATTATTAGCTAAACATCTGTACCTGCAAACCAGCATTTGTTGTCATTATTTTCAGCATTTCCTACCCACACCTTGTTCCAGGAGTGAGCAAAGTCGATGAGGAGAATTAGTTGGATTAGAATGAAGATGAAGGATCCCACGGCTCCAAAGTAAAACCACACTGGAAAGAGACATCGACACATCAGATATGTAGAAGTAAACTGCTCATAAAGGAAAGACAAAATTGTAATTTAACTGATTATATTTGTACCAGTGTGAAATGTTCCATCCGGGATGAAAAAGGCTCCCACTGTAATGCCAATGAGGATCAGAAATTTGAAGAACCAGAACCTGAAGAACAAAAAGGTCAACCCCGCCCTCAGGAAAAAGACAAAAGTGGATCATGCAACTCTAAAAAGACAAATAAAGCATATAAATACCCGTTCTGAATAGCTGCACGTGGGTCTTTGCTGCTACGGACGCCAATCATGATGGCAGAGAACAAAAAGAAGAAGCAGGTCATGGCAAAGCACATACGGTACACCGACTTGTAGCCCACGATGACATCACAGTTGACCTGGTTCTCTAGACCAGGTATTGATGTTCCTCCCTGGCAGAATCCTGGAATCTACAAAAGATATAGGAAATACATAAAATTAACTCCTAAATAAGATGATCGAGATAGTATTTACTCGAAATAATCCACAACAATCTTACAACGCAACAAGTCATCTTGCTACATATTTCAGTGCAAGTTAGCCATATTACCATGTATATACACAGTCAAAAGAGACATCTCTTTTTCAACAATTATTTACTAGTGCAACAGTCCTTGATGTATCACACTATCTGTACAATAAACATATGCTTCAGTTTGCTAAGCAAATGTCATGTACAACGCAGTGCTCTCACTTTGCGGAGCTGTGCCTCCATTCCAGGAAGGATCATGATGACAGATACCAGGGTTCCCAGTAGCAGAAAGAAGGAGAACACCAGTCGTGTGATGGTGGAGTTATTAGAGGAGGGACAGCAGCCACACAGAAGACATGGTGCTGAGCCGCACAGACAGGAGGCCTGCGGGGACGGAGCCCAGAAATACAACAGCATAAATGCATGGACATGAATTTCAAAATAAAATTACTACTACTACTACTACTACTACTAATAGTAATACTAATAATAGTAATAAAAATAAGCCAAATGCACGACTGTAATTCTTTAGCTCAATACATAAATAAGCTTTGCTCAAATGAAGAGGTACTACGCTGGTGATGCATTAGGGATGGGGACATTAAACGTGAAATGTAAGCTTCATACACATTTCTAATGGGAACACCAAATTCATTATAGGCTATATTCACAGTCCCTCTTGAGCTGGGTTAATCTCTTAGGGTTAGCAGGAAAAAGTGAATCATAAATGACTCCAGGGTCAAAGAGAAATAAGACACCGCCTTCAGAGACGCCAGCAGAATGACGAGCCTGGTGCCTCAGCGGCCTGACTGTGGTGACATCTCCGAGCTTAGAATGCTAACTTCCCATAAATATATCACGTCCGGCTTACGGCAGACAGAGGATTTTAACCTTTTAACGGACTCGTATGTCAAGACACAAGCAGTATTTACTTACACGCTCATCTCTACCTTTCTATCTTAGCGAGCTTTAAGTCAACCTAACGCGAATGTTTGGTCAAAACCATTGTTATACAGGAAACATGAAATAATGTTAGCCTACTTACGCAGCTTGCTAAAGAGCACAACGCAAGACAAGCTCCCATGGTGACATACAAATCCAGATATTAACAGGCTGGTGGTTCTCGTCGTGTGTGTTTCTTTTTAGACCTCGACAGATAAATATTCTGTTCTTCTTTTAAATGGCGGCGAGCAACCAGCGTTTATGGGCACTGTCGCCACCTACCAGGCAGGAGTGTTATTGCTATACTTAATCTACAGGCGTCCCCCCCGTCTCTCCTTAGTTATTCCCCATAAAATAATAATGATTAGGGCCTGAGCCAGAAGGTACTTCAGGCGAAGACCCTATTAGTTTTGCTCGACACACTCGTTCTTTTATGTTTTTGCCCCAATGTCATGTGAAGTTATAAAGCTCCTATCTGTGTCTAAAATCATTTGTTCTTGACCGTTTATCAAGCTGGAACCCACATATATTCAAACAGAAAAGACATGATTCTGCTGCAGCTTTTCAAAACAAATCCCATCATTAACCCATCCATCCATCCATTGTTTACCGCTTCTCCTGTTAAGGGTCACTGGGGAACTAAGTTACAGCAAGTGTTTCTATGTTGATATACACAGGAGATGTATTTTCATGGTTAAGTTGTAGTCACTTGATCATTCATCCATCCATCCATTTTCTTCCTCTTATCCTACAAAGGGGTCGGGGGGGGGGGGCTGGAGCCTATCCCAGTGGCTACGGGTGAGAGGCGGGGTTCACCCTGGACAGGTCACCAGTCCATCACAGGACCAACACATAGAGACAGACAACCATTCACACTCACAGTCACACCTACGGTCAATTTAGAGTATCAATCAGCCTCGTCCCCTCTTGATGTCTTTGGACTGTGGGAGGAAGCTGGAGTACCAGAGAGAACCCACACAGGAACAGGGAGAACATGGAGACTCCACACAGAAAGATCCTGTGATGGAGCCGGGACTTGAACCCAGAACCTTCTTGCTGTGAGGCGACAGTGCTGACCTCTGCACCATTGTGCCACAAAGACACAAACTTTTCTCCAAAATTATGTCTGTCTACATTAATATAACTAGGGTTGTGTGTAACATTTTTAATGAAACAACAACCATATATACGGCCAAAACTGCTTTTCTAACTGGGTGCAGTGATTTATGCAGTATTTTAAAACTTTTGGTGTTTGTTGATGACTAGAAGAGCTTCTATGGTCGATCATAGCCAAATGCGAAAGAGAGGATGAGAACAGAAAAGCCAAGACCTGGGACATTATCTACTAGAACCAGAATACCCAGAGGAGGACTAAAGAATTTTTGGAAGCAAAGATGGTTAGACACAGGTATGCTAACCTACCCAACCGCTGCCATTTATTGTGCTAAGCTAACTAGCGGTCAGCTGGTGTCTGTGGGTCTCAGCTTTCTAACGCAGCACAGAGGAGACAAAGTTATCTTGTCTGGATCTGGGGAGGAAGAACACTAAGCATACTGACCAGAGAATTCATTTTTTAAAAATGCAGTTTTCTTTCTTTTTTTTTTTTTAGTTCAGAAACACACAAATAAACAAACGAACGGTTTTCATTTCAGAGATCTTGATGGGCTGAATCAGCACCACGGAGAGCGACACACAGAGCAGGAGAGATACTATTTGATTCAGTAATATTTATGTTCAAAGACCAGTTTACTCCACCATCCCCGTGGGTTTCTCGTTCCTGTGTTTCTGCTCCTTTCTGAACAACTGCTGCAACCAGGGATGTATGATATTAGAGGGTTTAGCTGATACAAACTGAGTTTTTTTTCATCTCTGTACATAAAAAGTTTCTATTGTTATTACATTATGTAGCTACATACTGAAAAACATATGTAAACAGTCAGAATTTGGAAAACACTTGAAAAAAAGCCCATAACTCATACATTTATTAATTTTTTGATGATGAGAAAAGAAGATCTACTTTAAAGATGATGGATATCTGCCAAGGGCTGCACGGTGGTGCAGTGGTCAGCACTGTGGCCTCACAGCAAGAAGGTTCTGGGTTTGAGTCCCGGCTCCAGCACAGGATCTTTCTGTGTGAGTCTCCATGTTCTCCCTGTTCCTGTGTGGGTTCTCTCTGGTACTCCAGCTTCCTCCCACAGTCCAAAGACATCAAGAGGGGACGAGGCTGATTGATACTCTAAATTGACTGTAGGTGTGAGTGTGAGTGTGAATGGCTGTTCGTCTCTCTATGTTGGCCCTGCGATGGACTGGCCGACCTGTCCAGGGTGAACCCCGCCTCTCGCCCGTTGACGCTGGGATAGGCTCCAGCCCCCCCACGACCCTTAATGTGTAGGAGTAAGCAGAAGATGACGATAGATGGATGGATGGATATCTGCCAATATCGAGCCTATATGTGGATCCCCAGCTCCAAGCACAGGACCTTGCAGTGTCGGTGTGGAAATCTTATAGTATGGTTAGTTTAGATTAGGTTGACACCAGCCGCATTTTTGAAAATAACTTCCACGGGTTTCCAACTGCTGCAGTCAATCTAAATCTACATCTGTTGGGGGTCGTGAGGGTGTGCGTGTGCGTGCGTGTATGTGGGGGGCGTGTCACATGTTGAACAAGGCATTTTCTTTCCATAAAGCAACCTTATTTGACACTGCAAAGACATTTCAGTCCGTTGGTGCATTATCAAGACAACAACAGGGAGGTCAACCTTGAGCAATTTATCCTAGCAATGGTAAGACATTAGGATGCTAACGAACCTCGGCCTGATTTGTTTTAGACAGATGAACAGCATTAAAACCATCAGGAGGTTTCACACCGCGTATAAAAGAACAGCCCTATGAGCAACCCTCCTTCTGGAAGGTCCTGGTGTTCAGTTATTATCGAAAATGTCTGAGAGATGAGCTCATTTTTGGCTGTAGTTTATTGGTGCTGTGGCAGCTGCTCCTAATATTTTGTCATTTTTCATTCATATTTCTTTCATCAATTAAACCTTTATTTAACAGCAAGTCCCCCGACATCTCTTTTTTCGACGTCAGCCGTTTTCACATCACGGCTGCTGGGTGAGTACATGTCAGCTTACGTCTGTGCCTGTTTCCCTCCTGACTATTCTCTTTGAACGTGAGCGTGTTTAGGAATGGTTTTGGTTATCCCTACAGAGCTGTTTTTAACCAAACAAATTACGTGTCTATTAAAGTGGGAGTTCATTTAAAGGAGAAGAACTTGGACTTTTTGGTGAACAATTTAATTGCACTTGCGAAATCTTTTATTCATGGATGCAAATACCTCAAGGCGAGGCCCCACATCAACGGATGGAAGAATCTTCTCCAAAAAAAAAAAAAAAAATCCTTGTGTTACATGACTAACAGTAATGCCCAGAGCCTCTTTTCTATTTTCTTTAATGGACCTTTTTTTTCTCTTCTAGAATGAGACCCTCACAGTCATGTTTTCTTTCTGTTCTCCTTTTTATCAGTATTTCTTTTCTTTTATTCCTTGAAGCTGCTTCAACATCTCCTAAGTTCATTTGTCAAAATGTGCCTTAACTGTTTGTATTTTGAACGACTTGAAATAAAGTTTAAAAAAAACACAAAAAAACATCTCTGCCAGTTTCCTTCCTGGCGCTAAGATCAACAAGCGCACCTGTGATTGGTGGATTTGGTCCAATCAGTGTAAATAATGGCTGTGACGTAAAGCTGGGTAGATTTTTTGCGCGAAGATACTGAGGTTGGCGGTCCGGACAGAGAGAACAAGGAACCCTGCTGCCGTGCTGTCCACTCGACGGTGAGAACAATGGTTTTATGCAAATGCGCTAACAGGCTTTCATTCTTTTTGTTAATGGAGTTAAAGGTGAATTCGCGCGTTTAGCAGCTTTCAAAGTTTGTTTCAACATCACCGAAGTCAACTTAACGGAGTTTCATGGTCCTAACCGCCGCACAAAGGTCGTTAGTGGACGATGCGACACGTGATTTCAATATGAAAACTCTTTGTATTCATTACAGTTGGTTTCAGAATCTTGATCATATTTTTCCCGTCACATATATCGGGTTATTACGGTAATGGAAACCTGGAAAAGTTGTTAACATGAAAACAGCAATTCCCAGGTCTGAAGAAGTGGCAAACTAAATTTAGCCAGAAAATGTAGGGAAAGCAATAGATATTTGCATCAAAAACGTCCCTTATCAGTTTACGTCGAATGAGAAAAGTACAATTTGGTTTACATTGATGTACTTTGATACGTGTTTACGTCGAATCGAAGCACATCTTTGTTACATAACGTTACAGTCAGTTTTTTTTTTCCTTGAAAAGTCTATTTTGGTTGTTATTGGTTTACTTTGTTTCTTTATTTTCCGTCGAACCACATTTAAGTTCGACATTTATTTTTCATGTGTAAACAGATTTTCTAGTGAATTTTACGATTTGACTGTAACCTTTAGAAAAAGTCAGGCACGTCTTATAATGAACCCCATTTGAAGGATGTTTTCAGTCGAAATTACATCAATAATAATGTCCTTAAATCCCACTTAAGAGTTTACACTAACTTATGTATTTCAAGTGTGCATACGGGGACTTTTCTCTCTCCATATATACTGTATGTGTTGTTGTTTTTTTTACTTGCATGCAATTGTGCACGTTTTAAATGTTAGAAACTTTATCTGTACTTTTGTCCATCTCCTGCTATCATTTAGAAATAGTTGAAGCATCGATAAAGTGGTAATGGCGTGACATGTTGTGACTGGTAACAGATTTTTGTCATGTTGTAAGGGCCGCTGAGCAGTTGTTGGTGTTTGAGTAGAGCGGTTTCCTCTGCTTGTGTTTGGCAGCAATCAAACTTTTCTCAGGCGTATTTATAGAAATGAGCGATAAGCGCGGGGTTGTGATTCTGTAGAGAACTCCAGTAGAAGAACTGTTTTTGTTCCCTGCATGTCTGCATGCTTGATCAATGTTCTAGCCAAACACGATCGCTAACTGTCACATTTACTACTCCTGCTGCCGCTGACAGCTGGTCCTCTTGCTATAAAATTATATCTCGCATGATTCTAACTTCTATTTTCATTCCTCTATTACAGAACTCAACTCAGCTGAGATGGAAACCGTTGGAGGTGGGTTTAAACTCCTGTCTATGCTAATAACCAGTATTTCTGGAGGCAACCATACCTGGAATTCAGTTAAGAAGGATTCCGATTTTCCTCCACTTCAACAAGCAGAATCATCAAACTGTCGCACCATGAAAGGCTCTCATTTGAGCAGTTGTAGAAAATGAAGTTACTGTGGTTAGGAACTCTTGAAATCATGCCGCAAGATTAATTAATCTATTGTAGTGAGTGATTTGATTTTGTGGGTGCATCGTGTGGCACCAATGATATTCACAGCAGGCCCCGGTGGTCCTGTCACATGTTGTTTTCCTGTCGTCCACAATAGAAAATCGCCAGGGTGCCCCACACTTATTGGGATCATTATTTCCTTTTGACCTCTCGGACAAAGCAGTGACCCTGAAAGACTGCAGGAGGAGGGAGGGGTGGGGGTGCAGGTTAACCCTGTCATTACCCACAGCAGGACATGGATGCACCATCTCAGTTTGTTCCATTAGCGAAGCGCTTACAGATGTCTCATTTTTACAGAAATCCAAGTGAAGGAGCTGAACAAGCGGGCGTCGGGTCAGGCATTCGAGGTCATCCTAAGCCCCCCAACCCCCGATGCCAAAGGGGATTTTCCTCTGTCCCCCCTCAAGAAACGGGAAACATCGATGGATGAGATTAAGAGGAAATTGGAAGCTGCAGAGGAGAGACGCAAGGTATCTTCAGGATCAGTTGCTTCCAGAGTTTAAAAAGGAAAAAAAAAAAAAACCTGAGAAATTCTTGCTGCTGAAGGTCTTTTTTTTTTTTCTTGTCTTTTTTCATTTTGGTCGTTCATTGGTCAGAGTAAGGAGGCCGTGGTGCTGAAACAACTGGCCGAGAAACGAGAGCACGAGAAGGAAGTCATCCAGAAAGCTCTGGAGGAAGATTGCAACTTCAAAAAGGTGACACAAGAGAAAATGACTCAAAAAATTGAGGCGAGCAAAGAGAACCGCAGCGCACGAATGGCTGCGCTCAATGAGAAATTCAAGGAGAAGGTAAGATGGACGCGGGCTTCGTCTTGAATGTTGGAGGGGGGCGGGGCCTAAAAGCAGTATTAATTTTAATTTTTTTGTTTCTTTAGGACAAGAAGCTGGAAGAAGTGAGGAAAAACAAGGAGAACATGAAAGAAGGGGGGCATTAATTGGTTCTTGAACTTGTCCCATCTCCAAAGATAAGCTTTATTTTTCTAACTGATGTGCTGTGTTTGTTAGTTTGCGTGGTAGTGAAGTATTTCACTGTGTGATGTAGCCTAGATGTGGAGCGTCCTCGCCCTTCTCCTGGATTTCTCTTTGGCAGCTGTTCGCTGAACTGTTGAGGTATAAACTATTTTTCAGTCTGGTGTTCCACCGCTCGATTTTGGAACATGCTGTATCATTAAAATCAATTTTCACAATTTGATGTTGTTCTGTCCTGGTGTGTGTGTGTGTGTGTGTGAGGTGAAAACTAAGATGATTTGATGTTTGTAACATTGATAAAACGACCAGTATGTGGATATATGAAGTTTTAATGCGACTGCGGTACCCTGCTGCCACAGGCTGGAGCGTCAGCCATTCATTCTGGCCTTGAGTTCCCCTGGTTTGCCCTCAGTTTGCAATTTTAGCAACAGATCAATCACAATCTGGCCTAAAGCAAACCCTGATTTATTGTCAATTGTCCTCGATGTGGGAGTGTAATTTACATAATGAATGCCGTGCTGCTTTAAATAAGACTAAACTAGTTACAGAGACAAAAAAAATCCTTCCATGAAAAGGTAATAAATCAAGTGATGTCATTTTCTGATGGATTTTCATATAATCAGACTTTTTTTTTCTTTTGAAAATACAAGTCGCCATCTGTTGGTCAGCAGTGAGAATGCAAATCCCGAAAATGCAATGATATTCACACTGCTGCCATCTAGCGGCGATTCTTTAAACAAAAGTGCATGGCTGGCACCATACTTAAACTTGGCATAGAGAAAAATCATGAATCGATAGATAACATTTTTTTAATTTGTCAAAAGTTTACAAATCATGGGCCCATAACCTGTGATGATGACCAGTCATCAGAATGATGAGATTTAGTCATAAGAGTACACATCCTAGTTTTGGGCTCCTCCTTTAGTTTATTTTGATCGGTTTTAAAATCTCAACTGCATCTCTAATGTCTTTGAAGCACCTTGGAGATTTTAAACTGCACCACAGGCAAGATTAATCAGCTGTAATTAACACAGTGGAAGAAGACAAAGTTGCAACATGCACCTGTAGCCAGACTTGTTGGAGCAGACTTTTTTTTTTTTTTTAGCTTTATATACCAGACAACAATCTCGCAGATCCAGCACTTCTTCATCTCTTCTCATGCAGACTACATCAAGTTGAAATGATTCGTGTCAGTACCTGACATCGTTTTTTGTTTGTTTGTTTTTTTCACAAATACTCTGAATTCTTAGGTGCAACAGAACCTAGAATGATTTTTCTCTGGGATATGAAACACCTCCTGAGAACACCTGAATGCTACATGATCTGCAAAGTAAGCAGTCAGACTTGTCAGAGCTTGTGGGCTTGTTTACTCGCTGGCATCTGCAGAGGCTTGTAGGCAGTGTCAAACCTGTCACGCCAAATGTCGCTCAGAGCCGCTCGACAATTTCATCTGCAGCGCTCTGATGTTCGTTATTACAGTCCTCTAACATATTTCGACAAGTTGCAACAACGGGAAAAAAAAAATAATTCCGTGCTTAAACCCTACAAACAGCAACGCTGCTTGTTTGTGAACTTGCCGTCGCCATCCTAATCTCGCGATCTGGTGGTGTGTTTTTTTTTTTGTGATGGTACACTTTGTATTCACAGTGCTGTTTGACTTGTACATGCATAAATATACTGGTTCGTGTCGGGCTGCACAATCTTGTCTTTGTCATGTGTTTGGATGCAGCTGGACTCACCAGCCCAGCCTGCTCACTCTGTGACGCTCAGGCGACAAAGGCCAGCTGAACTCCAAGGCTCCTTTTCCCAGCCGGTGGTACCATCTTGCCCATGACACTGACATTTTTTCCCCTTCCAATTCTGCTTCCTCTGTTCCGTGTCATAAATCCTTCAGTGAGCAGGTGTTTGGGGTTTTACACACCCTGAATCCTGTACTATTCAGTCTGTGGGACGTTTGAGCGAGGGCCCAACGCAGCTCCTCTCCGTCTGAGCTTGATAAAGGAGTCATTGTCACCGAACGCAAAGACAAAGGAGCAACACAGGCTGTGGAGAAGCAGTAGGATTCCACCGTCATGTGGTAGGCACAACCCAGAAATCCACACCTCCGTCGCACATTTCATTTAGAGCCTACTGATGTCAGAATGGAGACATTTTTAAATCACTTCTATTTCGCCTCTGCCATTATTTTTAATGCAGCGCAGTGTATTTGGACCCTGAATGAAGCCTGATTATATTCCCTATAAGGCACAATACTCATGTTGTATTCAGTTTACGTTCCAAACGACTGCAGCAGGAACTGATTAAATTATCCAACCTCGACAAACAACTTCCAGCCTCGCTTTGCAGCTCCGTCCCAGCCAAGTTGAAGAGATGTTTCATTAATACTCATCAGCACTACAATTCAATCACACCTCATGTTCTCAGCCTGTCACCTGCTGCTTCTTGTTACCTTGCCATATATTTGTGTTAAATGATTGTGACGGGTGGATTCATAGTGCACTTGCTTTTCATATTCAGTTAGCGTCTCATAAGCCCGCACAATGGTGTCGGATGTAGCGCATGTTCCTAGTAACATTAATATCTCATCTTATTGCGTTGAATGTCCTGTGTTCGATGTCTTGATGAGTATGTGACTACGTTTACTGATTATTTGTCTTTCATTTATTTGACCTCCTCAGTTCATTTGCATCCGTAGCCATCGGGCAGGAGACAGGCGCAACATCTCAGACAAAAGAATCCCTGCAATATTAAAACAGTCACAAAACAATATGTAATCACGGTGAAAAAACATCTACATTTCACGTATAATAACAATAAGATATCAAAACAATTGAAATATGACAGCAAGAGCAGCTGCCGTGAGAGTGAGTGAGGTGGAAAGGGTGTCAGGGTTGTGCAACAGATCGTAGGCTGTACGGCTTGAGCAATATTTCATCTGTACAATACGTAGCCATATGGGCTGTTGCAGTGTATGTGTCATTATTTCTGCAAAAAAAGGGCTTTGCAATAAATCTCCATCAGACGCCGTCATTTTTTTATGGCAGGCGCAAAGGTGAAGTGTCTATCTATCTATCTATCTATCTATCTATCTATCTATCTATCTATCTATCTATCTATCTATCTGTCTGTCTGTCTGTCTGTCTATCTGTCTGTCTGTCTGTCTGTCTGTCTGTCTACCTACCTACCTACCTAACTACCTACCTACCGACCTAACTACCTACCTGTCTGTCTGTCTGTCTGTCTGTCATCTATCTATCTATCTACCTACCTACCTACCTACCTACCTACCTACCTGTCTGTCTGTCTGTCTATCTATCTATCTACCTACCTACCTACCTACCTACCTCTCTGTCTGTCTGTCTGTCCGTCCGTCCGTCCGTCCGTCCATCCATCCATCCATCCATCCATCTATCTATCTATCTATCTATCTGTCTGTCTGTCTGTCTGTCTGTCTGTCTGTCTGTCTGTCTGTCTGTCTGTCTATCTATCTATCTATCTATCTATCTATCTATCTATCTATCTATCTATCTATCTATCTATCTATCTATCTATGTGATATGCTGTCCTGAGTGAGGATTCTGTCCCTATAAATGTTCTCATTTATTTTTATTGTTTTTAATGATTCATAATGATTTCACTAACTCAAGCTCAATCTTATATTTTATGTTTTGTGTTTAAAATATGAAAAATGACCTTTTGGTATCTACAGCAAATATCTATCTGTATATATATATATATATATATATATATATATATATATATATATATATATATATATATGTATATATATATATATATATATATGAATGTGCATATATACCTGTTGAATACACCTCGAAATAAATATTACTGCCTCGCCTTGTCAACTTTAACAATTCTAAGTTAAATAATATACTTGTACTGCTTCTATCCTGGAACCTGAGATGAGAAATGGCCTTCTGACTTTTGACACTAAAATCAAAGGCATATTTAAATGTAAGAAGTGCGCTCTTCAGTCAAGAGGCCGTCCCATTTATCCTCCGGGCGGCTGCCAACGTCACAATGCGCTGAGCTCTTGTGGTTTTTACTGATGGAAAGTCAAGCTGGCAGGAAGAGATCCCCTCCTGCTATCTGCTTCATTTATTAGCGTGTTCTCATAAAGCGGATGACTCATGCAAGCGGTGTATAATCAGTTGGTGGAACCAAAAAACAACCACAACCCAAATTTAAGTGGGTGATTAAAAAAATAACAACTGCAATCTTCAACAAACTGTCATGTGAATGTACTCCATATATGACAAGATCCAGCTTTCACTGTGTGCTGTACGATCATCCCTCCCTCTCTGAAACCAGCAGTTTTCTATTAGAAACCGCATGTTATTCATTCAATCGATCAATAAACCAAGTTATATTTATAAAACTTGAATTCACTGAAAGGCGGCACGTTGGTGCAGTGGTCAGCACTGTGGCCTCACAGCAAGAAGGTTCCAGGTTCAAGTCCTGGCTCCATCACAGGATCTTTCTGTGTGAGTCTCCATGTTCTCCCTGTTCCTGTGTGGGTTCTCTCTGGTACTCCAGCTTCCTCCCACAGTCCAAAGACATCAAGAGGGGACGAGGCTGATTGATACTCTAAATTGACTGTAGGTGTGACTGTGAGTGTGAATGGTTGTCTGTCTCTATGTGTTGGCCCTGTGATGGACAGGAGACCTGTCCAGGGTGAACCCCACCTCTTGCCAGTAGATGCTGGGATAGGCTCCAGCCCCCCGTGACCCTGAATAGAAAGGAATAAGCGGAAGATGATGGATGGATGGATGGAATTCACTGAAATCAGAGTTTTTATTAAACAGCCTCTGTCCTTAGATTCTTAACAGTGAGGAAAAACTTCCTTAAAAAAAACTGTTTGAATGAGCCAAAAAGGTCAGAAACTAAGAACACGGCAGGTCAAACAAATTACACATTTTGCAACAATCGATGACAACAGAAGTTACATTTGACGGTAAAGGATCCTGATGTTGAGGAGCATTCGAGGGCACAAAATCGGCCACGGGTGTCAGACCCCACTAAGACCAACCCAGAGAAATGGTCCTGACACCAGGGTCGAGACCGTAGCGGGACCACGGGCATCAAAGATAAAGGTGAACAAAAGGGTTTTCATACTGGATCTTTAGTCCTCAACAGAGTGAGATGTTATTGGTAGGAGATTTTAATTTCTTGATAACTGTCTCTCAGCCTGCCTCATCGTCATCACCTAGACAGGAGCCACGCTGTTGCTTTAGCTCTTTTATTACTCAGGCATGTACTCTCTCTTCTTGAGGCTTTTTATTTTGTTGAAAGAGGTTTTATATGATTCAAAACTACATTTCTGCTCTTCCATGTTCTCCGCAAGCTGCATACACGTGCATTGCGTCTTCAGTCTTTGCTTCAGTGCTTGTGGTTGTATCACTCATCCCCTTAGAAACCTGGTTCATAACCCAGGTTCTTACATTCGACCCATTCTGGCTACTCGTACCCCCCAACATAGCTGAGCAACTGTGACGCGACTACAGTAATTCATTATCTACTTGTCTAAACAATGTAGCACACTTAGCACAGACTACAGCAGTGACCACTTGGTGTACCCACACACGACTCCATCTTTGGCTGAATTACACCGTTACCCTATTCTTCACCAAATTCCACTCAATACTCTTTTGATTAGTTTTAAATCCCCGCGTTCTTGCTCCAGACCGTCCAGGAATCTGTCTCTCACCCCTTATTCTACCGTGTGACCCCTCAGATAACGGAGTCAAATGTTGAAAGGTCCACATCAAGGCTGAAAACACAGAGAAATCATGCTTTTATTTTTTTCAGCTGTTATTTTAGAAACAAATCATATCTTCTCAGTGCCTCAGTGTAAGATTTTATTTTAAACACCTGTGCAGAGTGGTTTGTATATTTTAAAGGTCCACTCAAACCTTATTTATCTCTGACATTACAACATGATGGGGCAGCACGGTGGTGCAGTGGTCAGCACTGTGGCCTCACAGCAAGAAGGTTCCGGGTTTGAGTCCCGGCTCCAGCACAGCATCTTTCTGTGTGAGTCTCCATGTTCTCCCTGTTCCTGCGTGGGTTCTCTCTGGTACTCCAGCTTCCTCCCACAGTCCAAAGACATCAAGAGAGGACGAGGCTGATTGATACTCCAAATTGACTGTAGGTGTGACTGTGAGTGTGAATGGTTGTCTGTCTCTATGTGTTGGCCCTGCAATGGACTGGTGACCTGTCCAGGGTGATCCCCGCCTCTCGCCCGTAGATAGGCTCCAACCCCCCGCGACCCTTACTAGTAAGGAATAAGCGGAAGAGGATGATGGATTACAACATGACCCCACCCCTTTTTCTTTAAGGGGCAGGGCCAGGGGTTTTGTGACATCACAAAACCTACCAGTCCGTAGTTGACTTTGATCTTAATCATTCTATCAGAACAGTGCCTGATCTCTGTCATTCTGTAATCTTTAATCTCTGGGGCTTTGATCACCACATACACATTTGCCCAAGACTATGCAAACATGTCATCGAATGAAGTCTAAAAGTCTAATTCTAAAGTCTAATACTTTACTTTACTTGAGTATAATTTTTAATGTAAACTTTTGCTTTCACTTGAATATTAATTGGTCTGGGTATTTCTACTTCTACTAAAGCAAAGAAATTGTGTACTCACACACACACACATTTGTCATCTCACTGATGTTGTTTGATAGGAGTGCTAAGCAGGTTGTATGAGGTTTTTTTTAAAGGTAACTGTCAAAATAAAGTTCGTTTTATTACTATCATCACAGTATGCAGGAAAAACTGATGACGTTAGTTTCCCTGGTAACATAGATCATAGGCAAGATGTTCAAAGACATAAATCAACTAACCACATTTTAGATCTTTACAAGACAAGAAACAGGTTTGACAGCCCGGCTATCAGACATGCCTCATGAAAGTGTCACATCTTGACAGTGGAAGAATTTCTGTGGTGAGTGGGCGGGCTTTACAGCAGACGACGGCTGCCATTGGTCAAAATTACGTACGGGGTCTGAGAAACAGCAGCGCCGTGCTCGCTGATTGGTTGGAAGAGCGGCTCGTCAAGACGTCTCCGTATCCTCCCAGCGTCAGAGCCGAGGGAGCCGCCGGGCGCTGCTGCTCTCTCTCGTCATGGTCATCTCCCCTCCACCATGTAACGCCACATTGTCAAACAATGTTATTAATATTTCCTCTGCCTCTGCATCATTCGTCGACTATTAAATTCAAGACTCTTGGCTGATTTCGCCTTCTAAAGGTATGTCATTCTTATTCGCGTTTTTTCTTATCATGGTATTTTTTTTTTCCCAGAGAAAACAATAAAATGGAGTTTGGAATACGTTCAAATGCGCCTCGAGGCTAAACCGTCAAGTTTTCCATGAATGGGAAGCGTGATATTGCTAATTTAACACCGAGCAGCAAACCGCCGAGCTGTGGGATGCTCACGGGGGAGTTAAGCTAGCCCCCGGGCTCGCGGGTAGAGGGATAATTATTTTCAGATATCAAATTTGAGCAGGCATGTCGATCAGGTGCACATTTGAAGGAAGCATCAAGGCCCACCGAGGCCCTACAGGTCTAATACACAAACCAGTAAAATCCTTCCTGGATACAATAGAGCAATTTTTTCTCCTCTCATGAATATTTCAGGAGGATTGCAATGGTTGTAGGAAACAGGGTGGGGACGTCGGATGGGTTATGTTACGTAAGCTGTCCCCGTTCATCACTCCACGCCTTTCCTCCTTGAACCCCGGCCTCTATTCATCACCTTACACACGCATATAAACACACACACACATACACATACACCGCTGGGAAATTAAGAGCATGGACTTAAAAAGGTGTGAAGAGAGAAAATCAGTTCCAAACGTTGGCATGATCTTATGCCAACATTAATGTATGGAAGGCAATCAAACCAGCTGCAGCCCCAGAGGCCAGATCTGAGTGCTACGATGCACAGCTCCTTGATTTCCTCCCACTTAAAAGTCAGACCGAGGTTGTATTTGAGAAGAAACTTATCATCGTATCAAACAGACACTGATGCACGTTCGCAGTCTAATAACCGTCGCACTCCAGGGCTCTGATGTCGCTGCTCCTCTGTAGTAATGGCTGAGGAGGAGAGGTCAGGCACAAGTGTGTAAACCGTGGCATCCGCCTTGCTGCTTGCTCTGTGTGTGTGTGTGTGTGTGTGTGTGTGCGTGTGGGCAAGCGTTGGGCCACAGTTTACCGTGGTTGTGTACATGACACCATGAGTGCAAGTCAACTTTATAAGAATAGATTCTATCCAAATGACCAGGTAACCTATCGTGCTAACAAGCTGCCAACAATGCAAATGACAAGACAAAAAAAAAAAAAAAATCTGCAGCACACAAATAAATTTAGGGGCTGGAAACAAAACAAAATAGAAATGCAGGGCTGAAACTATGCGAGTGAACATTTTTCGCAGCTGAAAATTTATTCACAGAGGCTCAATAGTTTACAGCAATGACATAGTTTTGGCAGGTTCAAAAATGTTGTACATTTAAGATACAAAATTCCTGCTCAGTCTGTATATTTATTTGGAAAATATAATTTTTTCCCCCATTAATTCCTTTTAAATGTGCTATCAAATATGCATTACACCAACTGTAGCATTTAGAAAGTACCCAATACCCATCATGGTAACCTCTTTTAAATCCCTGACAGTGAGACTTGGAAAAGTGATTTATTGTCTGTTGTTGTGAGTATTTTGAGCTGCTGATAACAGAGATGTTTTCTCTCAAGGAAAAATGGAACCCATACAGGTAGTCGCAGGCTTCTACTTGTAGCTGGTCACAGGTCAGCATGTTACCAGTATGTTAGATCAGCCGTAACTCATTAACATTGTGAAGTACAGAAGTTGTGTTGCTCTCATGGCTTTGAGGTCCAGTGGCCGTTCGAGCCTCACTTCCCCATGTCCAAGTATCCTTGAGCAAGATACTGAACCTTAATTGCTCGTGATGGCCCTGTGACGGATTGGTGACCCGTCCAGGGTGAACCCCGCCTCTCACCCAATGTCAGCTGGGATAGGCTCCAGCCCCTGCGACCCTTAACGAATAAGTGGTATAGAAAATGGATGGATGGATGTGCTGTTCTCTGGTCAGCATTCTGTCTGCAGTTGATGTTTGTAACCAATGACTGTTAGAACCTGTTAGATGGAGAATGGCTGATCTAATCACAAGTGGACAGTCCCTCCAACTCCTCCATGCTCGTTGGAGGGACCACATGCGACTGCATCTCGCCTCCCTCCTCTGTACACAAATAAACACGCAGGGTTGGCTGAAATGACATTTATACCACATTCATCTTCTAGGAGTACCGTCCCTGCTGTAGAGCTCTGTGGCAAATCAGGACCACATTCTTTTGACCTCATCCCTGTCTTAGTGTGAGGTTCCCCACTCTTCCAAAAATGTATTCACAATATTAATGAGAGCTAAAAAAAAATTGGCGTATCCGTACCAGAATGGAGTGGGTTGTTACATGGTCCAAGCTCTGCTCCTCGCCAAGGTTGGAATTGGTCCTGGTTGATTCTGCAACGCTTACATGTGGTCTCCTTGGCTGAGGCTAGGCTCTTCATTGTACTGTGAATGCTCTTCTCTTTTTTGTGGTAGTATTGTAGTAGTCTACAGTCGCAGATACACACTCAGGTCTGACACCATAGAAGCTCAAACCCAGGCCATTCATTCATTTTTTCCATCCTCCTCTCCTGCCTCCAGTTTGCCATGGCGACGGTGGTGATGGAGCAGATTGGTCGCCTGTTTATCAATGCTCAGCAGCTGCGTCAGATCCCTCAGCTGCTCGAGTCGGCCTTCCCCACTCTGCCATGTACTGTGAAAGTGTCGGATGTTCCCTGGGTATTCCAAGAGCGTCACATCCTCACCGGCTACAGACAGCCGGACCAAAGCTGGCGCTACTACTTCCTCACCCTCTTCCAAAGGCACAATGAGACAATCAATGTATGGACCCATCTGCTGGCGGCCCTCATCATCTTGGTGAAGTGGCAGGAGATCTCAGAGACGGTTGATTTTTTGCGAGACCCTCATGCTCAACCCCTCTTCATTGTCCTGCTGGCAGCCTTTACCTACCTCTCCTGCAGTGCCCTCGCTCATCTCCTCTCTGCCAAGTCGGAGCTCTCCCACTACACCTTCTACTTTCTCGACTACGTAGGTGTGGCTGTCTACCAGTACGGCAGCGCTCTAGCCCACTACTATTATGCTATCGAGGAAGGTTGGCACTCAAGAGTGCAAGGGCTCTTTTTACCTGCTGCAGCCTTCCTGGCCTGGCTTACCTGCTTCGGCTGCTGCTACGGTAAATACGCCAGCCCTGAGCTGCCCAAATTTGTCCACAAGCTATTCCAAGTGGTGCCCTCAGCCTTGGCTTACTGTTTAGACATAAGCCCAGTTGTTCACCGCATCTACAGTTGCTACCACGAAGGCTGCTCCGACCCGGTCGTGGCGTACCATTACTACCATGTGCTCTTTTTCCTAATCGGCGCCTATTTCTTCTCCTGCCCTCACCCGGAGAGTTTGCTCCCTGGGAGGTGTGACTTCATTGGTCAGGGCCACCAGATTTTTCATGTGTTCGTGGTGATGTGCACCCTGATGCAGATCGAAGCGCTGCGAACTGACTTCACAGAGCGCCGTCCCCTCTACGAGCGTCTCCATGGCGATCTTGCACACGATGCCGTTGCACTCTTCATCTTCACTACGTGCTGCAGTGCTCTCACTGCTTTTTACGTGCGCAACCGTGTACGCACCTCTCTCCACGAGAAGGAGGAGTAAAAAACGATGTGCAAAAAAAACCCCAAGTTTAATTTACTTAAACCTGTAATAAAAAGTAATTTAAATATTTGACATCTAAAGTTATCGGTTTGTGACAGTGACTTCTTATTTCTTTGTGTGAACTGCCAAACAACAGTGAACAAAAAATATGGTTTAGTGTGTTTTTGTGTTTTACATTGTGCGGAAATAAGACTCACAATTTTTTTGTAGCAATTACTAGTCACCAGTTGTGTCTGTCTTTACTTTTATTTCACCATTCCAAAAGGTTCTGGGGGAGTGACCAGAAGAATCTGTAATCTAAGCTTTACCTCACTGAAGAAACCTGTTTTTTCCTTTTGAGTACGAACACGTCAGGCATGTTGAGCTCATGGAGATGTTTTTCTTCCTGCTCCACTCAGTTTTGATTCCAGAACGCAGAAATAAACAGCCGCCTGTACTTAACGTGAAGCCAATAATGACCTGCTAACAGCTGTTAGTTGCAGTTGTTAGCAGTCAGTCTCAGTTAGCTTCAAGCTAAATATACATGGCTGATTCTGTCTGCATTCTGAGGTCCCAAAGAAGTGATGCAGGAGGGGGGGGGGGGGGGGGGATCTTTGTGAGCTCAAGACATCGATTTGTGAGTACTTGAAAGGAAAAATGCACTTTTTTTGGGTGAAGTATCGCTTAAATCAAGCTGTACAGTTTCAAAGTACTCAAGCATTTATTTTTTTTTAGAATTTAACATCTTTATACTGCAGTCAGGTACCGATTCCAGTCCAATTTAAATTGGTGTCCTTGATGTACCTGTCTGACTCCTGATTTCTTTTTCATTTTTTAGTCTGCCCTCCTCTTAAGGGATCAAAGTGGGGCTTTTTTAAAAAAAAAAAAAAAATCAAGGCACTGGCACTGTGCAGCACAAAGGGAAGAGCATCGCGCAGAAATGTTGAGAACCCAATTTGAAAACCAAATATTGTACGTCCTAAAAGGAGATATTTTCTTTGGGCGACGCCGTTCTGCTCAATCATGTTGAGGCTGGCACTCAGAACTGGTTAAAAGAAGATAAAAAGATTACTGATGTCTCTTTGGGGAAATGTTAATATATTTTATTCAAAGGGCTGGAACTTCAGCTTTTGCCTTGTCACATCCCATGATGTCAATGCTTTCGCATGCATTGTGTTCATTGTTACTTGATCAGATTCAAAAGCTGTGTCTGTGCTTTTGTATCGTTTGTTGTTTTTGTATGACTGTTTGTGCCTCAAAGCATGTCTTCTGGTATATACTCTGGATTTTAGGGCGTGAATGTCCACCAAAACTTAGCCATCTTTCTTCCCCTTTAACAAAGCTGTGTCTCTGTAGAGAGAAAAAAACAAACAAACATTCAATTAATGTTATTTTTTTTCCCTCTCAAGTTAATAACACTCAGTGATAAATGCCTGTTTTTCCAGGAGCACATTTCTGCTGTCTGCATTATTACTCGGTTCATGTTCGGTGTCCCTTCACTTTGCAGACATTAATAACATCTTTTCATACGGCTGCTCTCTGTGTTTTTCTCCCTGTGCGATGACTTCTGATCTGGAAATATCTCACAGACATGGCTCGCTGATGATGTTGCTAAGTGTTTTGAACTCACAAAGTCTTAAATTATAACATCACAAATGATCTTTCACTCTGTCCATGATGGTGTCTAATGAATTCCTTATTGCATCAGCGATGGCACTGATGAATTCAGAGATGGTCAGACATGATTTGACTGCAACAAGCCCTCCAATATGAATCTTCTAACGGTGAATTTTACTGACCCGCTCTCGTAGACGCACTGTTTGAATGGACACTGTATATACTGTAGCTGACAACACTGGCTGTGTTTACATGCATGGAGATTTCTACTGTTAATGTGAGTATTCTGGTTTTGTGTTGTTGACATTCGCACATGTCTTGAATCACAATGACCTGCGTGGTTGTGCAAGAGGCCTCCTTTTATCGTGCAAAGTTATTTAAGTGGTTGGCTGCGATAATGAAGCTCCCAAATTGTACCTGAGACAAATTTTGTACTTTTAAGACATGTATTGATGTAGGATGGTAAGTTTGCAAACAGATCCTGCAGCTCTTAATTAAAGGCCAAATGATTACTTCTAACTGGGATTACACCCCCCCCCCCATACTCAGAAGATCTGTGACCAGTATTTTTTGTTGTTGTTGACTGAATCGCATGAAAAAAAATGTAACTGGGATATATGCAGAATTCTGTAAAAGTGTGTGTGTGTGTGTGTGTGTGTGTGTGTGTGTGTGTGTGTGTGTGTGTGTGTGTGTGTGTGTGGGGGCCACCCAGGTTTCCCTTCATCTCTTTATTGAAGTTGGGTGAGAGGGATCAGAATGTCTTTTGCCTCTGAAACATGTGTGACTGTACTAATATTCTGTGGTATTTAAGAAAATAAAGTGTTAAAACCACTTGAGCTTCTCAATCATTTTTTCTCTACAGTTTAGGGAAGATATGGAAGGCCACAGTGATTTCAATCTTAATTGTGAAAGTGGATTAGGTATCACAGGGGTGTGATTTTTCCAGATTTTGACGGAAATACGGCTTTTTTTTTTGGGGGGGGGGGGGTGCATAGCCTGGTATGTTAATTAAACTTGTGGAAATAAAATGATCCATAGGCCTCCCTCATGCAGGCAGCTACAGACGGGTGCCTGCCCTACATACTGTAAGACCATAGACCGAAGACGGACAGGCCTGGAATGACGCTCACCGGCACCGCTAACGTGTTTGTCAATTCATGTTTCTGCAAGTAGGCTACTAGAGAGCAGAGCTCCAACCAAAGAGCCTGCAATTGTTGCAGAACAATCTGTTGTGTTAGCCTTTACGAATTTTGGAAGGCTGGAGCGAACTATTTCTTTTTTTAGATGAAGCCGACAACGGAAAAAAGAAGGCAGCCAAAGACTTATTAGTGTCCGCAGCTGTCAGTGCCAAAAGCTTTTTCAAAAGCTTCAGCTGCAGGCATTGAAAAAGCTTGCTGCCAAGAAACAAAAGCACTAGTGTTGATTCATATTGTATGTTTTTGTTTGTCGTGTATTTGTTGTATAATTACGAAGCAGAGACTTATGAGGGTTTAGGACGTACAGTTGCACCTGAAAACACTCTTTAACCCCCCCCCCCCCCACCCCCCCCCACACACACACACACACTCAGCCGTTGTATCCAACCAGTCAGACACATACCAGGTAACTGTTGCTTCTTTTTCCATAGTTCTTGCTGAGCTTCCTTTTCGTTCAATGATTTTCTTGGTGTTGCCAATGCTAGTGGTTTTGTCTGGTTACTCAATGATAACAGTGAACATGGCAGTCTCATTAAAAGCTCAAATTCATACAGAAGTGTTAGTGATGCAGCGAATTGAGGGAAGAGTTCAAAACTAAAAGAGATTTTGTTGTCCGCTCCTTGTCCACATGAACTTTTCTTTACGGCTGCAGGCATTGAAGCTTTCTGCTGAGAAACGATGTACACTGTTTTGCACTGTGCACTGTATTTCAATCAATGTACGTCACTGTGTGTGTGTGTGTGTGTGTGTGTGTGTGTGTGTGTGTGGGTGTCATGTCATGGTAAGCGCACCGTATATTGTCCTACCTTTTTGCCCTTTGCCAATCACACCTATGATTATGGAATATATGGTAAATACGCTCCTTCAATACGCCGTATACTTTAGTTTATAGAAACACAACTATTTATAAGTTTTTAACTGTGTTTGCAAAAAGTGTGTTTACCACTGCAACATTCTTCAGACCGTCATTTTGGATGGAGGTAATTTAGTCAAATTATTGGACTGAAATCAGTCAGACCATTTTTGAAATTCAACACTGGAAAAAAAGCGGAGAATTCAATCCGAATATATTCAAATTCCTCAAATGTCAAATTAGAAAAGCTGTCCTATGTGTCCAGTTATAACACATTTTTCAAATGAACAGAACTTAATAGTATTTGAATCTCAATTTTTTCTTTCCAGGTTCACAAAGTGCAGCATTTGGAAATGAAGGAAAATGTAAAATGTATTTAAAGCCTTATTAGGCTTAGAAGGCATATAAAGACTTTGGATATTATGTTATGCTTAATTTTTTAAAAAAATTCAATTTTCAGCCTCATAGAGGAATCTGTCAAGATAGATTATAATAAATTTACAGCAGTTTGATTGATTTCTCACCCCCCCCCCCAGCTCTACTTGATAGATTCCTCCCGCCCAGAGGGCAGCGTTGTTGTTTGCTATGACAGATACAGGTCGCTGGCAAAGGTGAGAACATTTGTCTCAGCTCAGGTAAAACTAAGGTATTCTCAGGTAGAAAGAGGAAAGGGTTTTATTTTGGTAAACTTGTGAATAATCTGAAGTGCAGTTTTATTCCAAAGGCATGTCATCATAAAAACAAATAGAAGTACATTATAGCCTTGATTTTGACCAGCATGAGCTCTTCATTCGCTCCTGTTACGTGTGCATGATCATAAACCTGGAAATACATTGAACTGACAGAGATGTTAAATCACTTTCATGAGCTTGATTTTAATCCAGGAATCTAAAAGGATTAACTTTTTTTCCAGAAGGGGGCACAACAGATTTGCTCATCTTCCCTAAATTGATACTCGTGCATCACTGTAGTCGAACACTAACCAGCCGGTCAGTCACGAAAGACGCCCCGCTAATATTGGATTATTCATTCAAAGCAATCTGAAAGTGGGATCACATCACCACCACCACTCGCACTTCAAATGAACAAAAGATAATTATTCCCAGTAAATGTCTGCTTCACAGCCGAGTCATGCAAACGTCAGTGGGAACAGTTTGGAGCGCCATGCGCGTGCGAGGAACATATGGTTGATGTGCATATATGCACGCTCTGTATAGATGGGGCGACTTTAGGTGTTTGTTTGTTTTAAACTTTATTCTTGTTCATTTGTTACGTCTTAGTGTGGATTTATGACGCCCCATTTCGTTTTTTGGGGTTTTTATCAGGATCTTTAATGACCCGGTGAGCTCGCAAGTTCTCATTAACGCATGTATGTAACATTTATACCCTTAGAGGGAGAGAGAGAAAATAAACTCACGCGATTTGCTGATTAAAAAGCTCCAGTGTTGGAGGATGAGTGAAATTTAAAGCAGAAGTGAGCTCCACCTTGGTTGTGATTAATTCATAATAGTCTAATGACAGAGCCCGAGATAATTGCCTCAGCCTGTTTCCTGTCCTCCTAACTATCAATAGCTTCGCCCTGGACTCCATCAATCTTCAAACGTCTGCTTCAGGAGTAGCTCGCCGTGCTTCTTCCTCCTCTTCCCTCACTCCTCTCTTGCTGACTTTGTTCCTCTCAGTACCAGAAGTTACAAAGCTCTAGCTCCTCTCCACCCCACCCCCACCCCATCTCCTAAACGCCTCATTTGCTTTGTATGATTTGATTCGAGGTTGCCGAGGTGATGCTGGTTGGCCTCAGTGTGTTATCATGTTTTGTAATTAAAGGGTTGACTTGCAAGAGGGAGCAGCTTTGTTCAGTTATTAAACCACCTTCTCTTTTCACCAGGTGACAAGACAACTTTTCTTTCTTTAAACGAACCTCCTGCCAACTATTTTGTGTCCATTTAAACGTGGCCTCTCGCTTTTCTTGTGTGGTGAAAAACGGTTTGTTTAGTGAGATGAAGTCTTATGAGATTTTGAACACAGCATTATCAGACTGTCAATTAAAATAAATAAATGGAAACAGAAAGTACAATCTTCCATGGCCTCAGAAGGATACAAGAGGCAGGGTAAAGACTTTGAAAGGTTCCCTGAATTCTTTGTTTAAAATGTTTATACGGCAGACAGAGCTAAAGGTGGATAACATTTAGCACTCAATCTATACGCTCAAGCAGGGTTTTGAAACATCTGGCATTGTTTTGGGATAGACTCAAAGAAATAATCTGATTTTTAGAGAACTGAGTTTTTCACAAGGATTTCATTCACGCTCTGTTAAATAAGAAGCAAGTTTGTAGTATTACGCAGACTGGAATCTAATGTGAGAGTTTTTCAGCAAATGTACCTACGGCACCTTTTAGAGCCCACAAACTAACCTGTGTTATGTTTCACCTGCTTTGATGGCGTTAAAAAAAAAAGCTTCATGGGGAGCTCATTTTCTTCTGATTCACCAACTTCCTACTGAGGGGCAGCGTCCCTTGAGCCGATGACTGACAAGAGCTAGAGGGCACAAGTGTTGGAAACGAGGAAATAGAACCAGTGACTCTGGGGAGTTCACATTTGCTGGGACCTTAGAAGGAAAACGTGAGAAACTCTTAGAGTAGTTTCATCATCAAATGGAGTTAGCTTGTAGCTTTAAATCACATTCTCGCCTGGAATTATTTGTTTCAGTCTCCTACAAATTCCCGGTTGAGAGCAAACCATTATAGTTGTTTCCCCCTGTGTTATAGTTTGTGCTAAGCTAACTAACCTCCAGGTTACCATTTCATGAATAGCCAGGACACTGAGCTTCTTCATCACAATGATGCTTTTCTGACACTTTCAGTGGAGGTGAAAAAAATCCATCCATCCATTGTCTACCCCTTATCCTGTTAAGGTTTGTAGGGGCAGGGGCTGGAGCCTTCAGGCGAGAGGCAGGGTTCACCCTGGACAGGTCACCAGTCCATCACAGGACCAACACATAGAGACAGACAACCATTCACACTCACAGTCACACCTACGGTCAATTTAGAGTATCAATCAGCCTCGTCCCCTCTTGATGTCTTTGGACTGTGGGAGGAAGCTGGAGTACCAGAGAGAAACCACACAGGAACAGGGAGAACATGGAGACTCACACAGAAAGATCCTGTGCTGGAGCCGAGACTCAAACCTGGAACCTTCTTGCTGTGAGGCGACAGCGCTGACCGCTGCACCACCGTGCCACCAGGTGAAAGAATATTAGTCATCAAAGGATATGTGACTTTGTCAGAAATATTAAGAGCTAAAATAGTTTCTGGGATAATTTGACCTTATTTCTGCTTTCCTGAAGTCAGAACTAATAAAGGACTAAAGACAAACTTGTTTCATGTATTTGGTATCAACTGAGGTTAGCTAATACAGCAGTATTAGCCTAGCTTGGCTAAATAGTTAGCTATCCTGACATCACACAATACGGAATAAGGAGGTTTAAGAGAGTGCCTTCTTCTAATCGTTGGGTAGGTGTTTCTGACGTAGACCTTCGTCCTGGGTTACAGTTTGTGTTTAGGGCATATTTTAGTCACTCTTCGTATGCACTAGGATTCAGATATAACCCCATAATCATGATCGCAGCTGTTGTTCTTGTCACAATAATTGGATGGTTTTATTTAGCAAGACATCAGCTGTTTGCTGTCTCATTTATTTATTCGTATTTTAAACGTGATCTTTCAATAACTCAAGGACTTCTGTGCCAAAACATATCCCTACCATAAACAAATCATTATCACGACTATTGCATTTGCTGACGCGACGAAAAGGAATGTCTGGCATTTAGCTCGAGGTTCTCAAAAGAGGGGCTTTCACACTTCGTTGATTGCTGGTGTTGCCGGACATTCTTAGGATTATGCAAAAAAATTGCATCACGGGCTGAACTTAATCAGAACTACACTTGGCAGTTAACGTCTCTTTAATAATACTTTTTGCAATCCCATCTCAGATGTGTCCTTTGTGTTCTATTCTGACATTACCACAAATCCTAATCACTCACCGTATTATTACAAACCAGAAGACGCTGCAGAGGATTGCTCCAGGAAACACGTAAAATTTTAAACTGTGGGTCTCCAGTAGCCAATCAATGCAATTTTAGAATGATTACTAAAGTCGCAGCGTGCCATTAGCTTTGGTGTCACACAAAGTTAATGAGGCAGTGGCTCATTTCATAGCCTGATAATAATATAACCGGTAGTGCAGGTCCACCAAATCAGCCAAACTTTACATTATCCTCACTGGCGATTTATAACCTCGCACTTTTCTCCCCAGACTGTCAGAATGTGCTACACACCTAATAGATTCACGTTGTCCTGAAAGAGACACGTCCTACGTCCCCTTCATCTCTGCGGTTGCTTCTGTACTACTTGCTTCACCAATAAGGCCGCCCCGCTGATCAGGCCTATTCATCATGAGCTGGTTGAGGAGATACTGGAGGCTGGTGGAGGTGGGGAGGAGGCATGTACTGCATGGGCTCTATCTAAGGCCTCTCTCTTTCTCTTTACTGCCAAAGCTCACGGCTGCTCAAGGATAATTAATTCCCTCCTCCTGGCCCTTCACCTCTCTGTGTACAGCAGGGTTACACACTCCCAGCATATTATACCTAGATAACCAGAAAGTAGGGAAGTAAAAGAAGTCTGGATGTTGTGTTTTTCTCACAGCAGGGTTATGCTAGTGCAGCTTAGGGGTGTATAGCCCTCTGGGTTTTACGGGTGTTATTGTTGGAATAACCTTTTGCTCAGTACGAGTTGAGACATTATAACTGATACTCTAAGTCTGGCGCCCAGTTCTACTGAAACCTTTAGATTTCTTACCATCTAATTACTAATAACTTAAATAATAATCCTAAATTGCTTCATTCTGCAGAAAAACTTTGCATCGCGGCGTTTGTAGCGGCGAATAAATTATTGCACTGACAAAACCCCCAACCCCCCGTGACCTTCTTTCCCAATCTAGCTTTTCCCTTTTTCTCATTGTGACTCATAGAAGTCTTTATGTTCCATTTCAGAAAATCCATCACCTGGCGTACAGTCCTCCCTTCCTCCTCCCCTTCCCATCACAGTATGAGTTTTCTCAAAAGACTCCAGATGGCTCAGGATCCTTTTGTCGGGGGGTATCTGTACGCTTCCCCTGCTCATCTCTCTTCCTTGATACACACCATTCAATTTCTCATGCACCTGCAGCGCTGGTTTCAATTTTCAGACCAAAGTGTTTGAACAAGCCTTTCATGCTTGTTGCTATAGAAAATGAGAAACCATTTTTGACCCCCCGCCCCCCCCCAAAAAAATCCCCAGTTATATATTTATTATCTATTGTTCCAGTCAAGATGGGGTGTTTGGCATGTGTACTAGTGTGACCTCTACTTTACATATAGGTGGTAGGAGGTAGATCTCTCACTGTGTTACGCTCCTAATGGGAAGAGAAGCAATTTTGTGTACCCTGTCGCACCGCGGAACATTTTGTCTTGCTATTTTTGAAAGTATTGTACTTATTTATGGGGACCAACATGAGTGAAGTATCTTTGGCTTTTATTCTAACCTCCACCAGCAAGGGGAGGTTTCCAGGGTGTTTGTTCCTGTCAGCAGGATTTAACCAAAACCTGGCAGAGCAGTGTAGAATGGTCCAAGGAGGGTTTGGTGAAACTTTTAGAGTGGCTTCAACACTTAGTAATGGGTAGCTGTGAAGACCGTGAGTTTTCATTAAAGGAGAGTTATTATACTAATTTTTTTATTTGCTTGATTTGATTTGATTTGATTTGCTTTGCCGATCTTCGGGGTGCTGAGCCCCTCGCTGTCTCTCTCTGGTATTTTTGAATCCTGCTCCATGGACTGTGTGATTCACCACTCCCCTTGACCTCCTCTGTGTACAGCTCCCACCAACCCCACTCCACCGTGATTGGTCACCACGACGAGGACTTCCGAAATGCTGGCAAACGCTGCCCATCTCGGAGTAAACAGAGAACTTCGTCTCAGCCCCGCAGTCACAGACACAGCAACGTCACTTACAACCCGTATTGTCCAACTACCGACACAGAATCAACACAGCTCGGCTCTGCTAAAATGTTACTTACAGCTTGGGCTTGTGACTCGTCCACAAAACCTTGTAATGAAGGAACAGCGCTTTCCTTTAGCTTCAGGCTAGCCGCCAGTCCTGCTTCATACTGGCCCAAGTTATGAAAACAGTCCGGACTGAAGTGCCGAGAGCAAACAAACACGTAGGTATGTTTCTTTTTCTTTCCTGGAAAAAGCAACTCTGCCCACTTTTGCCTGGTGCTTGACTCTTTAGGAAAGCTAAACAAAGTTAACTTTTCATCACACCCGAAAAAACATTTTCTAGGAGACATTGCAGGTGGTACATTATGAAGCCAGCAAGAAGTAGCAGTAAGACTTCTGACGCCAAGCGAGGGCTCGGAGGTGGATATAGAGCTGTCCAGGACGCCTCGACTTCACTGATAAAAATGGCTTTTAAAAAAAGCTGGTAACAGCGTACAGAGCTGTCTGAAACAGCCTGCAGGGCTTTCCTCTTAATGCATGTACCTCATCCAGTGACTTGTTAGTGTTACACAAGAGTATCTGACATTTACGGGTCAGAAAAGACAAAAAGCACAACAAGTCCTCTTTAAGCACCGTCACTGTGGCCAGTTTTGACATTTCACTAACGAGCAAAAAAACTGCCATAACTGGACACCGCATGATTACAACTTTTCCAAACACAGGACACGAGACATCAAGTTCAAGTCACAGCATCGCCTAGTGTTCACAAGAATTAAACATAATATTGGCGAAAAGTATTTGATTTACATCAAACAGAGATTGTCATGCAATTTAAAGTGCAAACCCCCACCCACAAATTACCCTCTCAGGTCACTTCCTGTTTTATTCTACCCTTCTATTGTGTTAATTGGTTTATTTCCTGTGTTTGCTTGGTTTCCTTGTCACCTACCTGCATCTGGATTGGGATTAATTCAACATGTAGACTATTGCTCTGCCCCACTGCAGTTGCTCAGGTCTGTGCTAACTGCCCTCGTCATCAGTGAATATCCACACTGCAGTGATGGACTTTCAGTTCTTGTGATTCTGGGTCAAAGGTCACTGAAGCTCCACAGAAGATACTCTTAGCAGTGTGAAGGCGATGAGGCGCTGGGTGAACTCCTTTATATTCGGAACAAATACTCCCTTTGACACAAGGATGTGGTGGTCAAAAGGTCACTGTGACCTCAAAAACAACCATTTGTTTTAAAACATAATTCAATATTTTACATGGTTATTATGACAAAATACCAAAGAAATGTCTAGTAACACAAATGATAAATGATGTCAGAGAAAATGGCTTCAGTCTGAACCATCTAGATTCTGTTGAATCTCGTAAGGATATTTTTGTAATGGAAAAATGATCCTTTTCACCAAAGCTGCGAGTGGAGAGACTTCAGTTGTATTGGGGTGAATGTGTTGGGCATTTTAATGCCACAGAACCACACAGCTTCATTTTCTAAAGAGATGAATGATTACTGTGACTTAAACTTGTCGCTACACCAAGGTTAGGATCTTTGTCTTTTTGTTTTTGGACGTATGTCTTGATTTGATCAGTTCTACTGACTATATTTCTGCTTTGTCAGAGCCAAACAAAAAGCAAGAAGGAGCAATGACACAGGATTTTGTTCTGTGAAAATGTCTGTAAATTTATACCTGTCAAAGGTGAAAGGTCAACTTAAATGTGACTTAATGATTTCCTTGAAAAAAACAACAACAACCCACTAATAACTGGACTGACTGAATCCTGCAACTAGCGTTGGTAATTCTTGCTCGGTTTACACCTTAGATGTATCAGGTCCAGCTTTCTTGTTGAGTATTTTCTTGTCTTGAAGCTCCCAGACTTAATCAGCACATCTCTCTATCTATTCAAACATCAGTCATTGACACAATCTGTTGCAAACGGCTCTGATTTTATCTTGGGACAATGAGGGACCGCATTCATATTCATTGTTAACTCGTGTTGGACATTGAAGCCTGTGGAACGGAGACCGAGTGCTCTGATTGGTCGAATGAGGTGTCAGTTAAACGGTCCGACCTGTGATTCACCTCTGTGCCAGCTGACGTGAGAGGAGAGAAATGCTAATTCATCTGTCTGTGGGCAGAAATGGTTGGAAGTAAATTTTTTACAGATTATCTGGAACCTCGAGAATGTAGGAAGCTTGATGACCACTGGATCAACTCTTTGGCCTTGAGGGTTGAGCATCACCGATTGTTCGATCTGCAGTTCTCTGATAAATTTGCCTGCTGCTGTGGTTCTATCAGTCAGATTATTGAAATGAAAACTCTCAGCTATCCTGCTTCTTCTACATCTTCGAAACTCTTGCTCAGCTGATCTGAAATCTGTAAATAAGTAAGTAAATAATGTCTCTGTTCAGTTTCCATATGCAGCATGACATATATCCTATATTCTACATCAGGGATTCCCAGAGATGGCGGGGGTGCCACTAGAGGGTGTGTGAGATGAAAAAATGTGATGGTGGATTCGAGTGTTTTTTACGTGGGATTTTCCCACACAATAAAGACGTGTAAATAAACATTTCCTTTGAAAAATTTAAAATCAAAAGCTGACATATTAATTGAGAAATAAATGAAGGCTATTCAAAATGCACCTCATCTTAAGATAAAGTGTAGTTATCGTCCATGCACTGCATGCGGCAATGTTACGTTTTTTTCCCCCGAAGGTGTGGGGAGTTGGGATATAGAAGGCCAACCCCGCTGCTCTGCATCAATGTTGAAGCCGTTTTAGAACGGAGTTACAGTTGAAACAAGTCAACTGGAAGTCCCTTTTGTGGTTTCAAAAAGTGATAAATATCTTGAGTAAAATTGACCATCACTCATATGCCCGATTTATCTGGAGTTTCAGCAGTAACTCTGAATACAATCCTTGGATTATGCAACTGGATGGGCTCAATTATGGTTGTGACTTTTTCAAGGATTACATCCATTCTGAGGATTAGTACAGAAATTGTTAAATTGAATTTTGTGGAGGTTCAGAGGTGAAGAAAGGAAATAGCGGTATATGGTATATTGGCTCAGCCTTGCTGAATAGACGTGCTCTTCTTCAAAGACCTGAGACCCACTTCAATATGGCAACCTTCTCTGATCCCTTTTCTACAGCTCGAACTGGCTTTTTTTGTTGGCAACAGTTGAACGTTCTGTGGGAGACAGATTTTGTGCGAGTAGTTGTGCACCAATTATAGAATAAAGCAGTAGTAAAAAAGTACCTGTAGGCTAATTATGTGTAGTAGCTACTACAAAGATTACAAAAAGGAACTATAAGAGGGAGAGAACATTACGCTTGAACTGAACGCACTGCCTCTATTGCCATTCAGGGCTGTAGCTGGAGTTTCTTTATTGATTTTATAAATTCAGTTCCAGCAACACTCTGCAACGTGGATCTTAACACTTGGGGAAGTCATCGATGCAGACGATGCAATGATACCACCTCCCGAATCAGTCAACCTGACGACGCGGTCCTGGTTTGTTAGTAGACGTAGGCGGTAGCGGCGGTCATACAGTGACGGTTCCTAGATGTCTGACTCTGTCACGTCCTCGTTCTTCGGTGGAGAGCTTGCGATAACGGCCGTCTTTGAACCACTCTCACAGTGCTACGCCTGACCGCCGTCTTGGAGCCACAGCCAGAGACATTGACATTTTTAGTAATTGTTCACCTGAGACGGCCCAAAAACACACAGTGTATTCTAGCTTTAGGACAGAATAATTTTCCACTCTGAGTAAAATGACATCGAGAGAGAGAGAAAGTGCTGAGATGTTATTTCCCTCTTTGTTCTTTTAGACTTTGCAATTATCAAAGTTTTTCTCCAGATGAAATGTATTTAGATTCACCTGAAACAGGCTCCATAGTAAAATGCCTCATCTATATCACAGTTGTATTTTAGACAGAAAAAGTCTGAGCTGGGAAAGAAGCCAGATGGCATGTCACACGGCTAGGGCCTATACGTGGTGCATACAGAAGCATACGTCTTATTTTGCGCATTATACAGGAAGAAAAGACGATAATAATGCAAGGAAGTGAGTACTGAAAGTGCTTTGCATAGTAGAACTGGGAATATTATGTTAGAAAGGGTGTTTATTTACCGTTAGCTTCGCTAATTTTCCTTGACATTATCACTAACAACTACACAGGTGAACATTTCTTGTGAGCGTGTTTATTTTGACATATTAAAATCTCGATATCAAGAGCTCAACACAGTGGAACGCTTCAAGCAGTACTGGAGCCACACATGGTGATGCGGTTACCTCATTTAAGACCTGCTTCCCTCAACTGAACCACAATTTGATCCCATAAAGTCATGCAAACATGTGTAAATCTTGTTTTTCGGGGCTGAATTGGGAAACTTAACATAAGAACTGTGAAGATTGATGAACAAAAAAGGGAGAACCCCCATGCCTATCACTCTGAAACAATAGCTATAATGTGACGAGTGTATCTTGACAAAATCTAAATAGAAGTGTCTAAGCGAAAACAAGGAAAGGGTGAAGGCAATCGCTGTGGTTTGGAGCTCCCGGCTCCGTGAATCGACACAGGCTGATAGATGGCGCTTGGGCTGACAGCACAGGCGCACTAACTAAATCACACAGAGGAGGGGCAGCGCTGATAAAAACTCTGGCATTGTCACACTGTTTCTGATTAAGGGCTTTTTTTTTTTTTTAATCCTGTCTCTCCACAGTGAGAGAGAAGTACTTTTAAACTTGTTTTGAGAGAGTTTTAATGATGCTGGGTGGAGGTGAAGAACTGCATCCAGATAAACCTAAATGCTGCTTCTCTGGGAGCAGGGGAATGTATACAAAGTCAACGTGTTTCCTGTGTAATCCGTGAAAAAGCAGAGCTTCGGCACATACATTTGGACAGATTAGAATATTTTTTTGACAAACCATGGAGCTTTTACTGCTGAGGGGCTAATGACCCATTAGTAAGGCTGCCCCCTGAGACTCAGTGTTTTTGGAAACCCCCAAGTCGACTGAGATTTTTCAAGCTGAGCTTAGTTCTTCCAGAAAGGAGGAGAACTGTCGGTGTTGTTGCCTGACTATAGTTTATTTACATCTTAAGTATCTTTCAGGCAGAATAATAGGTGTTAAAACTTTTTCATCTTTGGTACTCTTATCTCGGTAAAACCTACAATTCTCATTAAAGCCGTTTGTTGCCTTGCATCTTGAGCGCTAACCAGTCTTGTTTGCTTACCTGGCATGCTAATGTTAGCAGGACCTGTTCTCGCTGGCATCACACCACCACAGACATTCTTGCCAGTGGCTAAGTTCAGCATTGTTCACCCATGTACGGCTCCTCTGAACTGTGGACAGTCAGTAATAACTGCCTGCTTGCTGACAGCCAACTAACTTAGAGGCTCAGCTAGCATAGCAATTAGCCAGCCATGCTAGCTGTCATCAAAAACAACCTATGTCGGAAATTCATCCTGAAATTCACTCAGATGTCTCCTGTTGTGGTTAAATGTCAGATACGCCATATTTCAGTTTCAGAGACACCAAAACTAAATAAAATGAGCAGTTCCTGCTAGCTTACACTAGCAGTCCCCACTACCAGAGACATCGAGAGTTAGCGCTAGCATGCTGCACAGCCATGTGTTTTTTTTAGAGTTTGCTGCAGATGCAACTGTCAATAACAGTGTTCCTCCTCATTTCTTTCATTACAAGCTGCAGTACCACAGTGAACAGACAAAACCAGAGAACATTTACACTTTATTCTCGTCCAGAAAGAGAATAACAAAGAGAAATATTACTGTATTGAAAATCCAAATGGACCCTGAAAATTTTGAGCTGTGTGTGTGTGTGTGTGTGTGTGTGTGTGTGTGTGTGTGTGTGTGTGTGTGTGTACAGCCCTACCAGTTAGATATATCATAGTAAAATATATCCCTATTTATTAAATTGGGTTGTGAAAAATTAGTACAGGCAAAATAAGATCTTGAGTACATTGAATTTGCAGTCAATATGAAGATGAAGGCATTAAGAATTTATTCCAGCATTTCCACTTTCAAGTCCAAATAAATCAGGCTGTAGATTTTATGAAAGATTGATGATGTGCTCCCTTCTCATAGCCATGAGGATAACAGTGCTTTTGCAGTTCGGTGTAAACTCAAGAGTCCTGTAAATGAATATACCCTTGAAAAGGCCCACAGTGTTTTTCAAGCTATGTGAAGAGCAGGCCTTTGTGGTTTAATGAAGCGCACACCCACATGCACTTGTGACTCATCTCCCTCTGCTGCTGTTGACAGTCAGATCGACTATTTCTATGAAGAACAAATAAGTAAACTTACTATTGTATCACAATTTCTCATATTTGTCCTTAGGTTTTTTTTTTGTTATGTTTTGGGGTTTTTTTTTTCAACAAAAAAAAAAGAATAATATCTCAGAAAAAGCATCTTGATTTAATAGCCAACCAGCTCATCAGGAGGAGTTCGGTGTGAAATGTACTGAAGTGATCAACCTTGAAGGTGGTCAAATCTAAAATGTAATAATGTCAGCTTGCGCTTTGGCCTTTGCATGATCGTTTATCATGTTGTAAATGCTCAATTGAACAGTTAGTCACTATTTTCCTCCATAAAAGTAGGTGAATGCAGCCCTCATTCATGAGGAAGATTGATCCGTAAGTAATGAACAATTTCTGAGAGACACAAAATAATGCACAGCTCACTTCCCCAGCTCAATTCAGTCACCAGCAGCCATGATAACTATTTTTGAATGTTTGTTTTTCTTGTTTGTTGCTTCAGAAAATAGGATGCCATTTAGTCTTTGCCTACAATTACCATTTGTCATATATTCACAATATCAAACATTTAAACTCAATTTTGAAGGTTGTTTTTAGGCTGTAAAAGATGATATAAATTCCCTTTTCCCATTTCTGATTTTTGGAGAATGCACACAGTTTAACCAGGGACCAAACTGAACCTTCACTAGCCAACATTTTCCTGCTATCGTACTTCTATTTGAGAGGGATTTTTGATGGAGAAGCTTTACATTTATTGAATTTATTTAAATTGCTGCATTGGTACAACCACTTAAAGGATAATTTTGCTGTTGGTTTACATCAGATTTCACACTCCAGATCAATAGGGGGCAGCATATTCCTGAAAATCATGGTATTTACCCCTTTGTAAAACAAACAAACAAAACAAAACAGGACATTCTGACCAACGTCCCTATCCCGAGCTCAAGGTGTAACACTCTATTTACTTGTTTATTTATGTTACAAATGCATGTGTTTTTTCAGATGATACTTGTGTTTCCAGGCCCCGGCTGCAGCTTTTTTCCTCCTGCTACTGAGACTCATCCATGGCTGGGTGAGCAGCTCGGGAGAGAGATACGCCACGTTTACACAGATTCCACAAGAACGGCAGAAAAATAACTTTTCTTGCTTTCACACAAACACACAACCTAGTTGTAATTTAGGCACAGTGTGGAATTTGTGTAGCATCTTGGTGTTGCGGATGATGTGTCAGCACCACAGGGGGTCTGTTCTGCCATGCTTGTGGACCCTCTCACACAGACATTGGTTATCGGGCGATTCTGTCTCCGTGTTCCTTGATGTCAGGGCGTAAGATTGTCCGCACCAGAAGGGGCGGTCGTTATTTACCGTAACTCCATGAGTATTTGGCGGGACAGTTGCTCACCTGATTGAGATGGGAACCGCACTGTAATCACGGCTCCCTTGTGCTACATTGACTTATGGTCGTCTCTTGAGGAACAACATGGTGACAATAAAGACCAACCAACATGGCTTTACCTGTAGTCCTTCCATCACTGAGCTAGGGGGCTAAAATCTACCAGTACTTTCCCTTCTGAAGCTAAAAGAAGTCAATGAAATATATTTCAGACTGATTCCTATAAGACTGAAATGATAACATATATCAGCCCAGATGGTAACGCAGAGGGAACACATACTAATTGAATATAAACATATTACAGCCAAGTGAATGAGAGGACGAGCAGCTGCCGTATTAATTTACTCACTGTTAATCCAATCCTCAATGGCATGCCGCACTCTTCTTCCCCTTGGCATGAAGGTCTGCTGACAGAGTGTTGGTATTCTTCTGCAGGCACGTCTCTCTGGGGTAAATATTTATGGAGGGGACTGGCACGAGGTGATAAGGAGTAGGGGTCCATTCATGATAACACAAGGGAATTTAAACGGAATATTTAATCAAGCACAAGTTTGTATCTCTGGGACAATAACATTTCAAAGCTTTGAAAGGCCTACCTCAAAGTATTCCGGGAAAATTTTGAGGAGAAACTTTTATTCACCCCAGAGCAGTGTGGGGGTGTAATCAAAGATAATAAAAGACACAAACATGGCGGATTTGTTGTCCCAGAATACAGTGCACAGTGGGCTGCCAACGGAATATAAAAAGATACGGGGATGCACACTATGTTCAAAATAAAGACCGAAGTGGCGGCTGCATATTATGATATGGATATATCACAGACAGAACTGTTTTTTTATGCTATTTAAAATAATTCCCAGTGCTCCTTCACCACCATTCAAGAAGATTTTTTTTTTTTTTTGCCAGCAGAACCTCTTGATCTGCTCTGATTTAAACATCCCTTTGCAGAAACTCTTTTCCCTGTCAGGCATAAATGTTTGATTTTTAATTGTGCTGAATTGTAATTATAGTTGTACTCAATGACTGTCTTTCTAAGCTGATGTCATTATCATTTTTAGTTAGACAGAACTATGCTGTTGCATGTAAATCAGTGATTTTAGTGTCTGATGGTTCTGTGGGTGCCTGCCAAAGAGCTGTGGATGTAGCGATTACTGAAACCTGACATAATTTTATCATCATCAGTTTCATCTTGAAATTGTTTGTGCGTGGCTGTAATTTTTTTACAATAAAAAAACCTAAACCTACCACTTTGTTTTTAACACAGTGTGCAAATTAGATTGATAATTAAAATGCCATGACAAAAACTTTCAGGTTGACGTCCATTCAGCGCTTAAGTGAAATCCTCAAGATGGAAGAAAAGTGTTGATATCTCTTTGTGTTGTAACGATGGCACAGGAATTAATAGCTCTTTCATTTAATAAGCCTCCAAGCACTCCCATTCACGGATGAACAAGCAGCCAGTTTATACTGTAGTTTCGTTTCTCATGTAACAGCTAAATGCTTTATTGGAATCTTGCTGTCAATGTAGAGGTTTATCCAGATAAGTGACATTTATTTATATCTTCTGCTTGTAACTGGTCTCTACAGGCCTTATCTGTCACGTCTTAGTGCTGCAGGACACACACACACACACACACACACACACACACACACACACACACACACACACACACACACACACACACACGCACACATTTTTGCAGGTCCCCAGATGTCAGAATCACCTTTCTAATAAAAGCCAAATGAGATTTTTAAAGTGCCGTTTGGATTATTGCAGGAAATAAACTTTGTGACAAGCAAAAGTTTATGAGACTTGAATATTTCGTTCAGCAAGGTAATCGTTACAGTTTTTACAATTTCTGAAACTCAATGCAATCATTAGAAGTAAAAAGCTAACGTTGTGCTATGAACAAACGACTCCGTGCTCAGTGACTTCAGTGTCACCATAACTAGCTTCACGCTTCTTCTGTATTCAGCATGATGTTTTCTACATCCGCTTTAGTCTCATTTAGCAACTTTTAAGTCAGTGCTGTTTGAGTAGCACTGAAAACCAGGACCATTATTTTTACTGACTTATTTGATGCTGTTGAACAAAATCTTAAAATATGGTAAGTGTGTGTTCACCACAGACACCACTTCAGGTAAAACCAGTCCAAAAAAATCCACATATTTTGATATGAGGGAGTGGACATTCAGCAGTGCGAGCTTCCTTCCAGGCTGTAGGACTCACTCCTGCTCCGCTTTACTCTCTCTGTTCACTAAACCAATGATAAATGCAAATCTCATCCCACATAAGATCTTTAAATCAACAGATATTCAGACGAATTTTAGACTTGTGCATGATTATCCATCCATTTAATGAAATCAGGTCTTGGTCGCAGCCTCTTCAGTAAGCGGTCTGTCTCCCTCGCCATGTACGCAACAACATTGCTCCTGAGGGATCCTCGCGTCCCCAGGCCAGACGAGATATATAATCCCTCCAGCATGTTCTGGGTCTACCATGCGGTCTCCAGAAGTAGGTGCCCATGAGTTATGCTAGTCAGGGAACTGGAGGTATCGTGATTATTTGCAGGATATTATGCTCCTCTTGTACTGCCTGTGAACCACGCTGAAACTTAAGGTGGGCCAAAACATTCAGGTAGTTGTAGAATTCTTTTCTACCACTTCACATCAACTTGCATCAGACACTGCTCCATTTGGAGTGCCATCTGGTGGGTCAGATGACCATTACCCCTCCATCCCCAAAAGAAATAGGACACCCGTAAGAGCGTTGAAAATAGAGGGCAAGGGGTTCAAGTTCAGGAGTACCTCCACCTGAATGATGAGAGAGTCAGACCTGCTGTTTACCTGATTATCCTCTAGTGTGGAGCCAGCATTAGTTTATCCCAGAAAATGCTGGGTGTGTGACAGAATGAGCCTTAAATCTTTTCAAAGGAGATGCTTGGCAGCCGGGGCCCTTCTCTGACAGATGGCAGAGGTAGGTGAGGGAATAGTGGAGAGCAACAGATCAGACCTGAGTCTGGATTGAAGGATCTGAGGAAGAGAGTTTTCAGAACTCGGAATGAAAAATATGCAATAAGAACTTTAATGACGGTTTGGGATGTCCTGACACGCTGAAATCTTTCTAGTGGTTTCAGCAAGTTTCCAGCGACATGAATCATTTCATCAAGATGCAGTAAGTGCTGTATTTAGTTCTCACGTTGAACCCTGTGATGAGCAGTGTTTGTTTGCTTTACATCTTGAAACCAGGTCAGTCTCTTTTTTTTTTCTCTCTCGTGCAATTACGAATCGCTTTAGTTGCGTAAAAACTTGGCTGATTGACATAAACTAAGACTCCATATGGCTTAACAGAAGTATTTTGAGTTTGAAGGGCAATGTGAAGCCTTTTGGTGGCTTGTGCACCTGTCGCGTGTGCTTGTTAGTGTTGTTAGGGAGAGGATGCAAGTACATATGAGGGGGTGGAGGATGGTAGTTGTAGTTTTAGCGATGCAAACGTGGTTATTATTGTTCAGTGCAAATACCACAGATGGAGGTCTAATGATACAGGAAGCATCCTTCAGTTGTGAGGGATAAATGTGAAACCATTCTTTGCTAACTGCTCAACTTTATCATTTTTGTGACAGACAGATTTACTCCACTGCTGATTTCTTGGTTCGGGGGAAACATTTTCTTTCATTCTTGGCATTGTGCTCGTGACCTATGAGTCGAACTTGATGAGTTTCCTCTGTTTTTCTACATTCAACACTGAACACCATCTGTTGTGCTCAAGTGCAAGCAACCCGCGAGCTCAAGCCTCACAACCTGATCCTCGGGCCGCGCTGCTCCACCTCCCTCTTATCTGCTCACTCTTCCTCAGGGAGTCTGTGTTTTAGACTTGGAAAGTATCTGATCTATCCAGCACATTGGGTATTACTCTCTCGCTCTCTCTCTCCCTCTCTCTCTCTCTCTCTCTGATGGGTTCTCTGAGTTCTATCTCTAAGATAGCAGCACACATCTGCACCATCGTCCTCTTTCAATAAATTGTTTTTTTTCCCCTCACTCCTTTGCTAAGTTATTGCGAGCCATTAGTATGATGTACTGAGTGATGCCTCGCCGATTTTAGTATCTCTGTGGTGAATCTACAGGGATTAACTTGGGGGGGGGGGGGGCCTCAGAACAGTCTTTTTCTCAACCATAGTATGAGATGTTATTCTGCTCATGCCTCCTGCCTCACTACCACGAAACGGTACTCAGTATGGAGATAATTGCTAAGTCTTGGCAGTTATAAGCAGACGGACATTGGATCCAGTACCAAGCTTGATGCACATTAAACAATTTCAAATGGCTTTTTCAACACTGAGCCATTTATTGAAGAAGCTATTGTATGAAGTTTCATTTTGGCTCTTTTTGTTGCTCAAATTATGCCAAGAACAACGTTTCTGTGTTCTGGAAAGCACATGTCAAGCTTAAGCTCATTTCTCTCAAAAATGACAGCATTAATGATAATAATGCTCGCTTGAATAAAGAAGATAGTTTGCTGGAGCCTCACAGACAACTCCACTAACCCCTCATTAGTTCACCTCAAGTCCAACAAGTCTGCTCCATTAAGAGAGGAAATACTGTAAGCAATATAGAAGTAAGATCTCCAAGGAGGCGCCGGATTTGATGTACGTTGTTTGCACCCCTACTTCTCGTGAATGTAAGGAAGCTGGGAGAATCAGTATAGGAGGGTTTGGTAAGGCAATAAAATGCTGCTCGTCATAAAGATGCCGTATACACGTATATGTGATGAGAAAAATGTAGCAGTTCTTGTATTGAAAGCGTAATATTGGATCTTTACAGTCACAGTTCGAATGAAAACATCATGAATCAACAGTAACATTGAGACAGGATGAACTTGCTGTTGGTGGAGTGACAGGTCTTTGAACACTGGAGCTGTAAACGGCCTGTAAATATATTATTAATGTTGGAGAAAACTGCAGAAACCTGCTCTTTTAGGGTTACTGTCATCGGGACTGACTAAAGGCCAACTCCATGACTGTTCTGAAACTTTTTATTGTACTTCAGCAGTTGCCCAGCAAGCATGGAAATTTTTGGAATTTCCATTTTGAAGCCATCTACCATATTACTTTTCTCTGTAAGAGCCATTGACAGAGACAATTTTATCTCAAGATCTACTTTGTAGCTCTTCTGGTGCTTTATGACACAAATGACCTCGGCATATATGAGAGATTTTCCCTGTACCAGCAAGGCACTGGTTGAAGAGTTTTCATCGTCAAATGAGGCCTTTTATTCATCCTGGAGAGACAATGAGCAAAGCAAAAGTGAGTCATAATTAAAACAGGATCAAGAGAAGCCAGTTGAGGGAATTAAATGATGTAAAATGATCTAAATAATGATGTGGGAGGATTCTTCGGTGTGTACTAGATGGTAAATTACCTACAAAGAAACACGAGTCAGACAGTTCAGTCCAAAGGCAAATGTAAACGGAATGCCGGGAATTTCCTTTGATCCAAGGAGGGAACATTGGCCTTAAGACTGACGATCCGTGGTGAACGAATTACCTGGACCTTCCTGAGAATCTTATAACAGCCGGCAGCCCAGGATGGTTGCTGGTCACCACAATCATTGTTCTGTTTGACCAGATCGATACACTGACAGTCAACAGAGGGCGCTAATGCAGCAATTTGGTTGTGATACATGATGATAATAACATCTAAGAGGAAAGGGCGGAGGTAAAGGAGAGCGCCGTGGCTGACTGGAGCTGGAGCGCCTACAGAGAGATACCAGAGTACACAACTGCTGATGCAGTACTACAGAATGACACACAAGTATAACATTATTGTTCATCGCTGGATGATCGACACTGTGACATGATAGTGGAGGCAAAACTGCTGACTACTGCACATGCGGTCATGGACTTTAATCTTCTGGATCTTATTTTATGGAATTATGGTTTGACTTTTAAAATAATAAAAAATATGAAGTAGCAAATGAAATTTTCATAAAATGGAAACATTTGAAATTCAAGTGAATCACCTGTAATGTAGAGATACCTTTCTGAGAGGAAAACGGTAAAAAATGAGGGAAAAACTGTTGATGAAGTTGCTCATGGGGGAGGCAGATGCTCCCATGCACCCAGGATACTAACCTTAAATTCCACCATGCATGCGGCTGTGTCACGTTATAGCCGTGCCACAGCAGCTGGAGCTGGTCAAGGACATTCTCGGCTTGAGTTTCCTCCAGAAGCGACACATGAAGAATACACCACGAGTCTATTTTTGACAAACAGAACGTCAGTCTTCCATCCATCCATTGTCTTCCGCTTATTCCTGTTAAGGGTCGCGGGGGGGGGGGGGGGGGGCTGGAGTCTATCCCAGCGTCTACGGGCGAGAGGCGGGGTTCACCCTGGACAGGTCACCAGTCCATCACAGGACCAACACATAGAGACAGACAACCATTCACACTCACAGTCACACCTACGGTCAATTTAGAGTATCAATCAGCCTCGTCCTCTCTTGATGTCTTTGGACTGTGGGAGGAAGCTGGAGTACCAGAGAGAACCCACACAGGAACAGGGAGAACATGGAGACTCCACACAGAAAGATCCTGTGCCCGAGCCGGGACTCGAACCCGGAACCTTCTTGCTGTGAGGCCACAGTGCTGACCACTGCACCACCGTGCAGCCCGGTGCATCAGTTTTCACCAAGAAAATCGAACTGGACAGAAAAGGACACAAAACAACTACGTACTCTAAGTGCTTGTGATAGAACCAGTAGAGAATCCGGGCAAGCTGACAAAGCCGGGTGTGTAAAAATACATTCTTGGTACAATGTGTCTGACATACTACTGGCTGGAACCGCACCTCTCTGGAGGACGGACATGTGATGCAGCTGTGTGTAGTGGAAATTGGGGATTACTGTCAGGTGACTGGAAGTGGTTGGATGAGTCCACATGTAACGTGGAGATCTACAGCCCTCCCAGAAGGGTTGGAGCACCAACTGGGACAGCGCAGAAATAGAGTGATTGTACAATTGGGGAGAAAAGGGACAACAGAATAAGGTCAAATTGGGCGGTCCATCATATGCAGCGCACACACACACACACACACACACACACACACACACACTCCTTGTGGAAGGAGGACAGTGGAAACTTCTTGGCTAAGAAGCAGATGGGACACATTGTGACCGACTTTCTCAGTCAGTCTCCACCCAAACTGGGAGAAACAAAAAAGAATGTGGAGCAATAAACAAAGATATGTATTTGGTTGACAGAGCGTTTCTGTCTTTGTGCAGGCTTTCAAGGCCCCTCCAGTTCTTTATGTTGATGCTTTTATAGTTATATTTGATTTGAGTGCAGTATCCTTGAATGAATGCGATTCTTTCAAAACCCTCTTTTGAAAATATTCACAGCTTTATCATGCATCTGTAAAATACAGGGTTTATTTGGGTAAAGGCATCAGTTCAAAAATGCTATTAAAGGTTGACACATCCTTCCGATTACGGGCTGCGAAGGTTTCATTTCTTTTTAATATCAACCCAAAGTGGAGTGAGGTGGTGGGTCAGACACAAATCACTGAAGTAGTACTTATTACAGACAGTAAGGGAAGCAATTTTAGCTTGGGTTGTGAGAAAAGAGGGGATTGAGGGACTTGAAGAAAAATGAGGGATTGCAAAGATGGTCATGTGTTGAGGAAATTGAGAGGGAAATGAAAGGAGTAGTGAGATAGATTTAGAGAAATGTGGAGAGACGGCTGTTTTGCAGAGTGGGAAGGGACTTCATCTTTTAAAAGGGAGAGTGTGTTTGAGACTAAAGGCTTGCATCCATCTTGCTGAAGCATCACTGAGAACATTACTGAAACTACCTGCTCCAGCGGCACTTTTTGGGTTTTTTTTTTTCCCCCAGATGGCATGATCCCCCCCCCCCCCCCCCCCCCGAGATTCTACAGAGCATCACAAACAGAATTGCCACTTATTTTCCAATTTTCCGTAATTTCCTGTGTGGCAGAATAATTAAGTTATTCACATTGTGTACTAGAAAAAACAAAAAAAACAAAACTTCTCTTCAAGGAGTTTTGCACAGATGTACTAACACCTGGCAATGTGAAGGTAGTATAATCAAAGCATCGCACAATATCTCTCATCAAAGCAGACTAACAACAGCTCCCCTCCTCTCAACCACCACACACACACACACACACACACACACACACACACGACTGAAAACATAATCAAGGAATGAAGATACACACCTCCGATAGCTGGTATTATTTTCTACAAGAGCATCTCATTCCTCTCAGGGTGGTTTGGAGTTTCTTCCTCCAGTGAAGGAATTCTAAAACGTCTTCATATGTGACATTAACACATGAAAAGGTAAAACGAGTGTGACCTCCGGGAGGGTTATTGAGTTTAGAGGAGGACGCGCCAAAGTTCCGCCAGGTCCTCCTTCACACTTGGATGCAGGGTTATTACATTGTCACTGAGGTCTCATCTTGTTTACTGTCCTTGATGAATCCTACTTGATCTGCTTTTTTCGAAAGGGTCCACCTATTTCTTCACAAGCTCAAACTGTGTCACAGCACACTTGGTCAGGTAATTAGGTTTCTACTCCCTTTTTTTTGGTGTCACGGTCGCAGATCACAATCAGGTTTATCTTCTATAGTGTGCTACAATTTCTACAGTTTCATTTAGCAGACGCTTTGTGTGTGCTGTGTGGATATGTTTACGTGGATATGAATAGAAAGAAAAACGGGCATTTTTCTTTGTTCGGGATTCTTTTCTCTCCGACCTTATTCCCAGATCTTCTCGCCTCAGAAAGCTGTCATCATGACAAGCTGCTGCTGCTGCTGTGTACACCGTTGTGTACTGTGGAAAAGATGTGTTTTGTACTATCTTTGTGCCATGATAATAAAGCTTTCTGATACTGAATCAGAGAACACTTGAAAAGAAGGTGACTTTAGGATACAGAATCATTAGATATATCCAAGCTAAGGTAACTGGTTTCCTCGGGTGTTTATTGTCTTAGCATGTGCTTCAGCATTGCGCGGAGGGAAATGGACTACTGGGAAATGCTTTATTTAAAGGAGCGGTGAGCAGGATTCAGAGGGATCTAACTGCAGAAATTGAGTCTAATACCTTAAACCAAGAGCAGTTGGTCAAGGGAGGGACATTTTAGTGTTTGGGTTTTAATTTGAATGTGCACAACCCAAAGGAAATGGTAATTGCAATTCAAATGTAATCGTAACAGGGCGGCACGGTGGTGCAGTGGTCAGCACTGTGGCCTCACAGCAAGAAGGTTCCGGGTTCGAGACCACAGTCCAAAGACATCAAGAGGGGACGAGGCTGATTGATACTCTAAATTGACTGTAGGTGTGACTGTGAGTGTGAATGGTTGTCTGTCTCTATGTGTTGGTCCTGTGATGGACTGGTGACCTGTCCAGGGTGAACCCCGCCTCTCACCTGAAGACAGCTGGGATAGGCTCCAGCCCCCCACGACCCTTAACAGGATAAGAGGAAGACAATGGATGGATGGATGGATGGATGGATGGATGGATGGATCTGACTGTAATTTGATTATACACTCTTAAAAAAAATCAACAAATTGTTGTTTGTACTCCACCTAACCAGTCCTTAACTTATGAGACATTATAAAACATGTGGGATTGTTGTGGTGAGTGCAGGGCAGCAGCATCTGTGAGTGAGAGGAATTCCAGCTCTTTTTAGTGGACCACTTCTTTTTCCTACTCTTCGTTTAGTAATTTTTAAGTTAATTTGGTATCCTCAAAATTCCACTTATTGTGCCACTCGTGTTTTTGGGCTTTCCCCACGTATTTTCCTCACATTCAGTTGTCTGCAATCTGCAACATCACCACTAGTTGGCACTAAATCATACACATGGGGTCTTAAAACTGGATGTCACCTTTTCCCTTCATCTGCCCATCCTGGTTGGCGTTTCCATTGTCAACTCATTAAGTAACTTTTTTTTTTTTTTTTTTGCAAACTCCTCACATTAAACAGCTGGATGAATTTCGGAATTTGAAAAGAATATATTTTTGCTGGCCAGCGAAAAAAGCTGTCATAAATTTGCACAGGTAACATTCCGACTTTTAAAATATCTCCAAAAATCAAAGCAAATCTTGACTTGTGTTTGCTGATGGCTGTCAGCAGGCAGCAGATGGTGAGGATTACATGGATCCTTTTACACTACAGATGGTTTTCGCTGACACAAATACTTCATTGTATGCTTTGAAACCTGCTACTTCCATTTGCACCTTCACCACCATCCATCAGATTAAATAATTTATGATTTCAACAAACCATTAGCCGTAGGATTACTGTAAGTCTTCATTCAGACTTGATTTGGTCTTACAACACAAGCAACATCCTTCATGTGTTATTGCTAATATTATATAAAAAGATACATTTTCTATCGCCTACTAACATTCATTGACATGCACATGCATCAACACCTGACCCTGACCACCCAGTCACTGATGAAAGTGCTGCATAAGCGCAGAAGATTGCCTGTCTGAGTGAAATTTGAAAGAACCGAGTGCTCTGCAGCATCTGTATCTCATCCAGCTGCCGATTTCACGTAATCCAATAATACACACATTCCCTTCTCTGTGATTTTGTTTCACACGGAAAACCACAAGTCGACAGATTGTATATCAGCAAACATCCTAACAAACATTTTTTTGTTGAAGGGTTTTGACTCTGCTCTGTATTTGCATAATGAAATTCTTTGTTTATTATAAAATTGCACATTCATTCCTCCAAGGACCATTAAACAAGCACAAAGTAGTTTAACATAAAGCCATGGAGTGGAATATAAATTAAAATGCAAATGTGGCTCTCTCCTGATATGTAGTCCTCCATGTAGTGGTGTGAACACCAGCCAGAGAGGTAGTGGGGGGTGTGTGTGTGTGTGTGTGTGTGTGTGTGTGTGTGTGTGTGTGTGTGTGCTGGGGGGGGGGGGGTGTCTCCACAGCGACAAGCAGTGACCGAAAAGCCCAGAGGAAAAGAGCCAAAGCAACATGAGGATGATGATACTTGATTTCCTGCCGTGAGTGGTGGGGACTGAAGAGTCTGTGAAGGAAGGTATTGGACATGGGGTGGGGGCAGAGTTTTAACATTTTTCAGGGAACTTGTGAGTATAAAGGCAAAAAAAATAAATAAAAAGGATGATTGGCTTGTATATTTCTGCATCCATATTTATCATGTTTGTACACTCCCCGCTCTGATGCACATAAACACAAACTTGGATGGAGTTTTATCATTTTTACGATTAGCAATGCATTTTCACTGATGTTATAAGTCAGTAATTTTATTATCTATCAGAAGACTCTTTGTGGTGGAGTTATCTTCCTTCCTCTGCATGGTGATCTACTGCTGTTTCTGGGCAAGTCGCCAGGGTAGCGTGACTAGAGATGAAGAGAAGCGCGCGTACACAACCATAAATATGTGCACCAGCTGTGTAAGATCCCCAGAAACAAGAGTTGAGCCAAAGATGATAAACTGCACTTCCTGAAAGTTATGGATGTTAGTTGGGGAGTTAATTGAGAAAAAACATGCGCTTGATGTGAAATATTAACAGTAAACAAAGAATTCTGACGAAACCAGTTGTTGAGGTCATCGCCATGGCAACTGTTGTCCATTTCTTTGGGGGTGGAGCTTCTGATTAGTCTTGTTGTCTGAGTTCTTGTTAGTTTGATTGACTCAACCTTTAGATGTCTAATTATATTTCAACAAGCTAGCTCATTAGTCCATCAACCCAAATATCACACGAACCAACAGTTTCATCATCTCCTGATAATGAGGCTTTAGTAATCACAGTTCATCACGGAGTGCGCTGATTTCCAGACAATCCATTGGAAACTTCTTGAACTATTTCCCACAAAAAGAAAACAAACAACAGTATCAGTCTGGCAGTGGTGCTCGATCAAGAGTAAGAGGATCACTGAGGAGAGTGGTCTTCGTTCTCTGAGGATCACGATTGTCTCTATCAGCTTTCATACCAATCCATCACATATTTGTTGAGATATTTCAGTCAACTATAGATCAGTGAAGACCGAAAGTCTCCTGGTGCCTAAAGACGTCTCTAATGACCTCTTCTCCTCCTTTTAAAGCCCTTCGTTCTCTCTCTCCTAGACGTGTATTTCAGTCCTCAAAGCTCTCTCTCATCCTATAAAGTGAAGAACACCACTGAGTCCTGACCTGATGTGGAGCTTCTGTGTTGATGCCATGTGTTTATGGAGTTGGGTTGTTGTTTTGTTTTTTTATTCCCTCCAACAGATCTGTTGCCCTGCACAGTCCTTTGGGTGAACTAAGTGATGCTTTAGTATACTGCCAGATTGGAAAAATACATTTTCGCGTTTAGATGATACTCCTGTGCACTGCAGCATGCTTGCTCATCTGCCAGGATGCTGATCTGAACTGGAACAGGGACAACGTTGCGTCATTCAACAGAGTTAGAAATTCTACAGCACACACAGATGCCATTCTGCTAGATCATGTTTAGGTATTAAGTCTTAAAGTATACTAAATCCAGTTGTGTTTTCTAGTTTCCTGTTGGTACACTGCGGTGATTCCCGCCACCCTCTCCCCCTAAGCATGTACACACCACGTAACAACCCTCAAAACACCACTGTAAACACCAACACATACATGTACACGCAACAGAGGCCATTCCAAACAGCTGAGTAGTATTTTCAGGAGATGAAACCTGATGGAAAGTTTTCACATTTTGATTTGATGTGTAAATTCTCTCCCACAACTATGTTGACATGTTCCCCTTGCCCAGATTTCAGTGCACATAATGAAATCCCTGAGTTTATTGTAGTTTGAGCCTGAGTCCTAAACCAGCCCATGGTCCACTTGATGCTCATGCTGTGAGAAGTCACTCTCCTAACCACCAGAGGGAACTCCTTATCTAAACTTTTGGACACAGTTGCCATTTCCTCCCAGAAACAGGAAAAATGATTACGTTAAAGGTGCACTAAGCCTTGTTGCATGGTTTCAGTGTGATTGCGACTGATTCAGCGTTTCTTTTTGTCTCAAATCGTAGGCATCTCCCCTTGAGCCGCTATCTGCCTGCGTTCTGAATACGCTATGAAAAAGGTCTCTGAAGACAACACAGGGCTCACAAACGGCACACAAATGCTTAGTGCACAGGATGTTCACATAAGCATCACAAACCATGTTCAAGCCAATCACAGACAAGATGGTTGGGGATGGGGTGGAGGTGGTGGTGCGCGTGCACGCTTTGGGAAATAAACAGAGTCGATTGAGTAGCATAGTAGCTATGACACTTAGCCATTTTTTCATGTAATAGTTTGTCATTCCTAGCTTACTTCATAGGTCCTAGCTAGCACTAGCATCAATTCCAGGAAGGACAAATTCTACTAGAAGTGTCTCTTTCACACAAGCTCATAAAATAATTTTCAATATATCAGCTGTAACTCATAACACGATATCATAAAGATATTGTATAAAGACTTCGAATATAAATGTACTCACCGAACAGTTTGCTCACTCATTTTAGCAACCTTAGCGCAGCACGGGTCCACTTTCCATTTCGATGTGCGTTCGTGACATTTACAGAAACAAGTGAAGTGGCGAGCTTGCTGTGCGTTTGGTATTTTCAATGAGCGGTAACGGAAGTGACTTCAAGCAATAACGCTCAGCGCACCTTTAAGCATCTTTTGATGCCTTTCTCTCTCATGCCAAACATTTTTTCAGGCTAGGTCATTAGCCTGATTATGTTTTTTTTTTTTACTTCCCAGGTACTGGAGAACATCCATGCATAATCTCTGCTGTGGAATAAAGGCTGTTTTTAATCAGTGTGTCCAAGTGCATTTAAGGACAAAGTTTTATCACCATGCATTCTATGAATACAAAATGAAGTATCAGGACAGAACTTTTTTTTCTTGTTGCTACGATTCTTAATTCACTGTTGCAGCCAAGGCTAGGGGTTTTATCACCTACTGTATGCCCCCTCCCTGCCCCTTTCTCAGCTGATGAACACTCCACGTGAACATGCAGACCCATGCTAGGCTCAGTCCTGTAGGCCTGAGACTGTTCTGGTTTCAGCTCTGATGGTGACAATGTGAGGAAAGAAATGTGCCTCCTCTCTCTCTGCAGGGAAGGGTTACCTGAAGGTGTAGAGACAGACAGCTGCCACATAAAGGCTGTTTGGATTGGAGGGTTCATACAGGGTAACCACAGGTTGTCAAAGTCTGCTGGTTGTGTCTCTGTGTCCTAAGCCTCAGTGTTTGTGGACATTTCCTCTGCAAGGTTTGAATTTCTGCCAACTGGTGTGTAAGTGGATGGTGAGAATCAAACAGGAGGTACTGCTCAGTGGGTCTTCTGTGCGCATCAACTCCCTCCTTCTTTCAGGGAGGCACAGTTCATGAATGTCAATGTTTTATTATGTAAATCATTCTTTGTGAAACTGATGTTATTGCCCATCAGGTCGATGTGCTTTGTGGAGAGTTGTGAAAGTTTTCAATATTACCAAAGTGACACTCTCATGACTAAACCAGGGGCATGGAGCTTCCCGCGCCAGCGTGCATCCAGTGAGTTTCTCTTCACTTGTACAAACACATCAGGGGCCACATTTCAGAATCTTCTTAACTTAAGAAATGGAGAGCATAATTTAATCATTTAACCATTCTTTTAATCACAGAACAAACAGAAATCAATGTGTGCTTTGCCATCAAACCCTTTTCCTCAGACTCTCACTCAGCATTATGCCTGTCAACATTTCATTGGTAGTGTTGAGCAAACAAGGAAAAAGTTAAAGTTAGTATCAGATGGGAGAGTTTGTTTAAGATATGAAGAAGTTACACTTTTCCTTTGTGAAGTTTGATTTGGTATTAACTCAGTAACAGTTTGTCTCTGTGCCCCCCCCCCCCAAAAAAAAATTGGGTCCGTACCTTATTACCATGGTTACCAAACAGTTACAATTAGATCTGCAAGAAAGTTTGTGTAGTGTGGCCTCATGTAGACTGGTGTGCAGTGTTGAGACAACTGTTTAAACAGTAAGAGGCAATGAATAATGAGATGTTGTCCATTCAGTTGGTTGAACTTGGTTGGTTGTGTCAATTTGTAGTTTTTAGATCCTGTTTTTGTTGGATTCACATCCGGATCACCCTTTCATTGCATGATATCCTCGTTTAATCTGCCCACATCTCAGTGTCTTAAATATTATCAACAAAATCCATGGAAGTTATTGTATTGTTGTTAGTAGAAAAATATCCATTTCAAACGACCATCACTGTCTTCCAAGTTTCAGTTGACAACACATATGGCTGGGAATATTCATCCATCCATTTTCTATACCGCTTATCTGTTGAGGATCACGGGGGGGGCTGGAGTCTATCCCAGCTGACATTAGGTGAGAGGCGGGGTTCACCCTGGACGGGTCGCCAGTCCATCGCAGGGCCGTCAGGAGCAATCGGGGGTTTTAGTATCTTGCTCGAGGATACTCGGACATGGTCACCAGGGGAGGTGCTTGGTTGCTAGACGGCCACTCTACCTCTGAGCCACGCCGCCCCTTGGAAGTATCTAACGTTGAGCAAAGAACTTTCCTTTAGTGCCTTGTTTCCACATCTGGTTTCTGTAATTTCCTATAACGTGTGGAGTAGGCAATAGAAATGTCACCCTAGCAGATCATTTTGTCTGTACTGTAACACCTTGATGTGTTGAATATCCTCCTCACTTGCTACCAAGCATGCAAAATAAGGTTGTTCAGCTAATTTGTAGCCTGCTTGCTTGTTTTAGCTAGCACGCGGTCTACAATCTATTCAAAATCCACAGCAAAAGTTGCAAGTAAAACAAACGGAAGGGGAAGCTTGAAAACACATCATAGATGATGGAGGTTTTTATGGGAAATAAATTTACTTCCATTAGTGGATTTACAAGCCTCAAACATCGCGTGGAAACAAGCCCTGAAGGAGGGAGCAGATTATCAAATTCATGCTGCTAATGGGACCAAAGCCTTCGTCTATGTGGATAATATCATAAAATATTGATATTATATTCTATATTATATCAATGATCATAACTTGTGGTAGTCGTCTGCATGTTCCTCTCTATCATCTATGACGGTACCTTTTAAAAAATAAATCTCCATAAAAGCTCTTGTGTGTGTGCAGGTGGGCTTTGAGGTGGATCTCGTGTCTTAATTTAATATTGCTTTACCTCCCTGTATGAATGCAAGACTGTGTAAGTGTGAAGGGAAGCTGCCCACGCCACAGTGTTCAGGTTAAACCTCCTGTACGTGTCGTATGTTCAGGGACACGAGCAAGGAAGGGGCATGTCGTTGACCTCTGTGCGTCCAATTGAAGGGAGGACATCCAAACAAATTCTTGGCTTTTTTTTAAGACAAAAAAACCCACCCACTAATCCTGTGTTAAATCTTACATATGAGCTACTGCCAAGACTCTTATATTAAATCTTAAATATGAGCGACTGCCAAGACTCTTATATATGCTTTATATCTAAATTCTAAATCACTCATCTTTTTTGGATAATTCTACCAACTATCTAATGCAAAGATGATGGTGTGGAAAGCCAGAAAATCAGAAGAGGAATTCAAATTTTATTTCCAAAGGGATTTGCACTGTGCAAATACTTCAACATCCCCCACTCCACATTGTCATCTCCCCTCAAGCCCGATGAATCTGTTTCGAAATCCTCCCAAACATTGGACTCCGAGTCCCAGGCACTGTTGCCATGGAGGCCACCTCAATATCTTGTTTCTCCTCTTCCTAATATGGTTACAGGCCTTATGAACAGCACATTTCATTATGGCCCCCAAACCAGATTAAAGCCGTTCTGGTCTAGAATAACTGAGGGTCTGAACCTGCAGCTGTCGTAGTTTATTAGAGGGCAGGGCGGGTTCAAATGCAGGCTTTGGATGATACATTTTGTTAAATTTATCCAGTCTGTGTGAGTAGGGACATGTGTTTTCATGTCCATAAAATTAAATTTGCTGATATCCCTTCAGTGCTGCACTTTAATTTCGCTTCTGCTGTTTGTGCTTTTAAGGGCCAACAACATCACTGACCATATTTCTTCCCCTAAACATGTAATAACAGAAAATAAAGTCTAGATTTAAAACCAACTGCACTTACATTTAGATGCTATTATCCCTGGCGTGAACATCACAAACCCTCCATCATGACTTTCCCTGTCATGCTTAATGTCCTCCTCCCCTTGTTTCTCAACAGCTTTGCCTCAGCTGACACTAACAAACATAAAGCGCGCAGAAACAAAAGCTTAACTGTCAAACCCTGCCAAAATGAGCTCCCACACACCAAACAATGTCTTAAACTGTGTGTGCTGCATGCACACTGCTATATGGCCAAATAAGCTGTGCGCTGGTTTGGCATTCAGTAGGCGGGTAAAGTACAATCTAGCGTAGTGGGCGGCTCTTATGGAATTCAAATGTTTCATACCTCAAAGATTAAGAGGGAGCTGATAGTTCCAGTTTGAAGAGACACACTAAGCCAGCTCTCTCTCTCTCTCTCTCTCTCTCTCTCTCTCTGGCTCTTTGTGTTTCAGTGGGTGCTGCAGAGAAACACACTAAGGGGAGCTCAGCAGCAGCAGCAGCAGAAGGAGCAGCAGGAGCCACTTACAGGTGTGAAATTCAAAGTGGAAGACTTCTTGTTTCCGACAAACAAACTCACCATCCTCTATAGTTTTCTCTACATTGAGCATCATAAGAGCACATCTGAGGGAGCCACATATTCCCAGTATAGCTGTATACTGCTCCTCATTTGATATGCCTTAGTCTGCAGAGAGTTGCTGATCAATACATCTATCAAGCCTCTTATCTTTCAAGGTCACATGCATGTCAAATAGAGCATATTTCAGATGCCCATCTTATCCACTTTAATTGCACCCCTCAAAGCAGAATTTCTCAGAACAGTACTTTATGTAACAATGTAGATCATCTGTATTCTTGTAGTATCTTTGACTGCCAGTGTAGATGGTTATTAAACATTTGGATACCAGCAAGCGAGACACTGAATTCAACAAATGAACCAGGGTCATTTATATTTGATTTAGATTTTAATGACTCGTGAGCTGTGGGATCCTCTTCTGAGCGTTTTGATGAATATTCCATGTCAGCGGACTCATAATTTCTCCCAGAAATGAGCACAAAAAAAAAAACCTCTATCTTGCTGGTCTCCACATGACGGTAGAGTAATATTACCTGCTGAGATAGCTTGCACACCTGAGGGATCTTTGGTGTGAGATAAATTGCAGTGCAGAAGTGTGCAGTTGCAAAGTAAATGTAAAGCTTTGACATCATGAAGCAGCAGGGGGAGCTAGTGGGCTACAAACCAAGATAGAAGTTCTGAACTCAGATCAGTAGCTTGGGCTTTTTCTCCTCAGATGCAGTGTGTGAGCTCTTCAACTACACAAACACATCTCCTCTTTTTTCCCTCCCTCTCTGCTGCAAGTGCACTGCACAAAAAAAAAATTCAAACACCAACAACAACAAAAAATAAAAATCTATCCGACCACGTTCCCTTTTTGCTCTCTGACGGATGAAGTGTGTTCTGAGGCAGCTTGTCAGTGTGCCCACCACTCAGCACACTCTATCAGACTATTAAATTCTGCTTGCTTGATATTGCATAAGGAATATCCCAAATAATAGGACACTGGTGGTCTCAAAGAAAATTGTGAATTCAATGGCTGAACAGTCCATTTCAGAGTGCTTTAAAAAAAAAAAAATAAGGCACTGTCTGGAAGTACGAATAGCAATCGTCCTCAGCGAGGATAAACACCTGACTCAGAAAGCAGTAGCTTTCTCTAGCCTGTTGTTAAGCTCGCCTCTCTAAAGTTTAGTGCTGTAGCTCTTATTACATGAAAGTGCTTTTGTACGAACATTCCTCTTACGACAAGACGCTGACATTTCATTTGATTTGCCTTCTCATTTCCTCCCTCAGTGTCTCAGCATCTCCTGTAGATCTCACAGTCTGTTGCTATATGGACCATATACACCTTCAGAGTCCTGAGCTCGCGTCTTTTTCTCTCTTCTGACAAACTATATGCAACTATGGCTATTAGAACACTTTAAAAAAATACTCTCAAAAAGTCTTTGGGTGAGCTTTGAATGTTGGCATTGGAATTTGTTCAAATGTAATGAGTTCAGTGAGGATTTTTGGTTTGAAGATTGCCTTTTCTGATGTTAATTAATCCCTGTGAAGGTATCCTTGTACAGAAACAGAGCCAGGGAAAACAGCTAAATTAGATACAGCATTATCATTGATGGACTCTGCTCAGAGGGCAAAAAAACCAACTTGGAATTTGTAATCAAAACCCAGATATTGGAACAACACATTGGTTTGTATACTTACCTCAGTCAAGGGGATAATGATCACTGGAGATTATTTGATAGAGGGACATCTTAAAAAAGAATGGATGAATTTTGATGATATTTGGTGGAAAAGTAGGTAACCTGACAGTTTCCTCAAGCCCTCCGTAGAGACAGTTTGGAAAATGGCAGACACTTGCAGGACGGCTGATTGGAGGAACCAGCTGTCTGTCACAGACATCTTTCCCATGCAGAAAAGTCCTCAGGAGCATTGTTTGCGCTCTTCTTTTTTAAAGAAGAAACCCTCCCCAGCTCTGACGCTATTGCTAACACCTCTGTGAATAGACTGTCTTGATGTTGTCACACCTTAAACACAGCCCCTATCTCCTTAAAGAATGCCAACTTGGTGAGGGCTCAAACATAACTTCATAGCCTGATAACATGGAGTCTTATGTGATCTCACGAACCTGATTGCCTCGCAAGTTAATTATAAGAAACAAGTGATATGGAGGTAATCTGGGTCAAATGATTGATTCAGACCATTGCACTATCAGCTGTAATTTTCCAGACACTTCATGGAGACATTTCCCTCGCAGTCTTTGGGTCCATGTGAAATGTGTGACAGAAGAACAATTCAGCTTCCATGATTCATCTTAATCCATCCATCCATTTTCTACCTCTTATCCTGTTGCTGGTTGCGGGGGGCGGGGGGGGGGGGGGGTTGCTCGTCCCCTCTGATGTCTTTGGACTGTGGGAGGAAGATGGAGTACCAGAGAGAACCCACACAGGAACAGGGAGAACATGGAGACTCACACAGAAAGATCCCGTGCTTGAGCCAGGACTCGAACCCGGAACCTTCTTGCTTTGAGGCGACAGTGCTGACCACTGCACCACCGTGCCACCCTTCATCTTAATCATATTCTAGATATGTGCTATATTAATTTAATCATGTGAGCCACTGATAACATGTAACTCTGAATGTTTGCGCTTAAAGTAACATGAGATGGAGCAAAGGTTGAGGGCATATCCTGCAGTTTTGATATTGTATTAGTATAATATTTGAAGAATAATTGCCCTCCTCAAATGCATGAGATGTGCTGTGGAGGATGCGTCTCGCCCGGTGCAATTTCCTTTCTTACATCATGCACAGACTGAATGAACTGAATAGTATTCAATGTGCTTCTCATTCATCAGTAACAAAGTGACATGCAAAGATTTGCAGTGCAGGGCATTCTAAAGATCCATTAAATCAGAGGAAATATGTGAGAGGTAAGGTTTTTTTTTTTTTTTTTTGCGGTGATGTGTAAAATCTCAGGGTGTGAATGCTGCCTGGGTTTTGGCCATCTGGATCGTTCGGCACACATTCATGAACTATCCCAGAGCAGCGATTGACACCCAAGAATGGCAGCTTTATGACCCGGGAAGTTTATTCATTTCTTCTCATGAAGGTAAAGAGAAAAGAATAGATATCATTACTAGAAGCACTTCATTAAAAGGGAGGCTAATGGCTGCTCTTTAACGCCAGCCTGGGCTTCCTCTGCAGACATCGGTGCTCTATACCCTGATTGCCACTGCAGCCTCTGCGTCACTTAACTCACATTAAATCGGCCAGAGCTCCGGCTGCTTTGAGCTGGGTCCAGGAAGGAGATGCAAGTCAGCGGATTAATGAAGGCAAAAGGATCTATTCTCTTTTCCTCCCTTAGTGAGACGCTTTAATGTCTAGAGTGAAGAGAAGGGAGCTCATGCAGCCTTTGTGCAGGGAATGGAAGAAGTAATAGAAGGAATTACTTTAATCCATGAACCTCAGGACTTGATGATTCCTGCTGGTTGCTCCCTCTGTCTGTCCCCGTTTTTATATAAGATCACCTGTCATACCTTTAAATGAGGTTACATATGGACATGCACATGGAAAATGCTTATTTCCTCCCATTAATACAGCACTTGTGAGCGCAGCAGCATGTGTCACTATTTAAGAACCATGCATAAAGCTTTTAAAAATATTCTCTTGGAGGCAACAGGCTCATAAAATGCTAATATGCATCGAACTTTATCTCCAGCTCTGGCTCAAATCAAACTTCCCAACTGAGGAGAACAAAATGAGAAATGAGCTTTGGAATCAATTTAAAGGCTTCTCATTTAAAATGTACTTAATGCATAACTTACTCTCTGAAAAGATGGCAATATTTATTCTGGGAAATTCTCCAGCGGTCTCGGGCCGTTATTCAAGCACCAACAGACGAAAAGTCTAGTACTGATATACTGAATACAGAATATTACTGGGTTAAAACAGACTTAGAGTTATTGATCAAACAATGTCAAGTTTTGTATGCACAAAGGATATTTGAGACGACATTTACCTGAGCAATTCTCTGCTGTAAATTAGAATGACCGGCAAGGAATTTTGTTTTTCATCCAATAAATGCATTGATGTAAGTTGTGTGCACCTCCTCTGAGGGTTAACTAAAAGTGAGTCGATGACGAACGCTCTAAATGCCCTTGGGCACCACAGCAGCGGGCATCGCAAACCGCTCAACTCACAATAGTTTATTTCCAATTTAAAGGACACATGCGTTATAGCTGCACACACCCCTTCTATTGAATGGTGGCATCCCGCCGGGAGACACCGAGGAACCAGTCTTCTGCACCTTGTCCGGTCAATATTAAAGGGAGAGTCAGTGATTTAAATCCAATAAATGTTTTCTCACACTGAGAGAATATCTCCCCGCGGTTTGCTAGCTGTCAGGTTCTAACAGCTGGTCATATTATTTTGTTATAATAACACAGAAAGGAAGCCTTGAGGTGAGATCTGATTGATGCAGCAGTACATTCTTTTGCCGGCTCGCCCCCGCCTCTGGTCCTTTGGGTTAGGGTTACCATTTCAATACCCGTAAATGGTCTGTATTTGTATAACATACTCACATAAGTTACTTACCTTGATGCTAAGTTTGAGACGTTCCTCTATAACCTCGTGACAACAAGAGGAGATGCTGCTATCACGCCACCACTGAGACCGAGTGTGATGTGTCCGATGGTTAAAATGTGGTAGGGGTTAGACACAACAACACTTGGTTAGGGTAAGCAAATATTGCTTGTGTCAAACTTTCTCCTTCTGGTTATGTGACTTTTGCAGTCATGGTTACTACAACTAGTACTACTAGTACTACTACAACCAAATCAAAACTATATGAGCATGACTCCAACAGCAGTCTCATTCTCGATAGACATCCCCATCTCATTTCCACACTTGTCATAATTTCTAAGGCCACTAGAGGGCAACTGTCAACAACGTGTGATGTCAGATAGCTGTTACCTCAAATATTCTGCATCTGATGCTGCATTCATGTGATGTAAACTACTGGGTTGGATGTGGTTCTGCATCATAAGCTGCAAAATTGACATTATATTGGCATAAACATGGCTGCCAAAAGTCAATGTCTGGTTTGTTGATGTTTTGTCTTACTTTATACTTACTTTTTTGTCTTACTTTATACTTACTTTACTCTATAGCATTGTGCCTTATGCAGTACTTCAAGCAAATGCAGACAATTTTATAACTCACAGATTTAAAATGGCTTATTATTTATTAATTTCTCATTTAAATGCTCAGAGCTTCCCTCATAATGACTAAGAGCTCCTGAACACAACAAAGTCAGAAGAACGACTTCCAAACTTTGAAAGCCCAACTCTCCAACCGCACGTGAATGCCACATCAGAGTTCTGAAAGTAAAAGAGGGCCACCAGTGCAGTGATGAGCATGTGACACCTCCTTACACGGGTCACATTGCACTTTCACAGTCATGAAACCGTTACGATGCCAGAGGATTTGTGGAGCCTGTGTTGCTTTGATGTGGCCCACAATGATGTTGACATAATGAAATAGCACAAAGACGTTCACAAACAAACAGACACCCACACAGCTGTGGGTACACAAGTGATATGAAACTGTGAACATACATAAATCTGCAGTAAGGCAGGGAGAGAAAGAGAGGAGGGGGGGTAGAGGGAAGGAAAAGGAATGCAGGCGAGGGAGAGATATGAAGGGACACTGCCAGTGGGGATGTGTTTTTCTGTTTGCAGTGCAGCCGAACAGTCGCTCTGTGCAATTATCAAACATGTCCTGGGGCAACACGATGGGCTGCTTAACTAGCCAATATAGGGCATAGGATATACTTTGACAGCACAATGCTTTTGCTTTGCAACGATAAATATGCTAACAACTTCCTTTCTGAGGAAGAAAAAAAAAATCAACCCTTTGGCTGAAATTTCTCAACAGCATCCCTGGCCAGTACGTCCGTCCGCCTCCTGACCGTACTGTACAAACAGGAACATTCATATCAATTTGTGTCATTTCTGAACATCATGGCTGCAGACCCTTCACGTTCCCTAAGATTACCACTCCCTGCTTTCATTAGAAGGCCCAGCCAGACACACTTTTCATCTCAGCACACACTGACACACCTGTCAGCTAAATAGAGATAGAGAAACCCCAGGAAGCTGTTCTTTTGCTTCAGTTTTATTGTCTTGTGTATGGATGGACTGAGTTTTGATTTTCCGCATTAGGAGCGATTGTTAACAAATCAGTGTGTGTGTAGTAGTACGTTTCTCTCAGACCCACCATTCTCATCAGAGCAAATCTGGGGTACATGAGCTCCCCAGGTGGATTAAAATCCACCAAAGTTTAGCGAAGTTCAGCAATTAAACTGAGCCAGCTTTTCCCACCCTCTTCCTCTGGTCCAGCCTCTCCTTCGTCCTCCCACTGCATGCTTTTCATCCCATCACTGCCTGCCCTCTGTCCTTCTCCACCTTCCCAAATCCACCTTCCAGGACTCAGGGCCCCATGCCGGGGCAGGCTCAGGCTCCCTCCTCTGATTTGCTTCAGCCGCAATCATACTGAGTCTGCTCCCGAAATATCTGAATAAATCGTGTTATTCCGTAGTCTTAAGGCAAACTCTCTTCTAGTTGAACTGTTGTTGGTTTTTATTTACAACATTCAAGGTTATAGTGAGAAACACAACACTTTTATATTAAAACATACAAAAAAATATTCACAAATGCATTAAATTCAAATGTATTCCAAAGCAATTTAGCAGAACTGGATGTGAGGGTCGGCGATGTGTGTCAAGTGTGAATGGAAACTGGATCAATATGTAGATCATCTCCATCACTCCAATATCCTATCTGTGAAAGAAGTCATCCAAGTGAAGGGATCCAATTCGGATATTAATCTCATATACCATCTCTACTCCCTAAGGGCACATGAAGGTACATCAGGAGGTATCCCCCCCCCCCCCAAAAAAACCAACCCCAAAAAACCCCCATAAACAAACCAACAAAAACCTGCAGTATCCTCTAGAAATCCACCATCAAAAATAAATCAGTGTTTTATATTTTTCTCACCAGCAAGACCTTCCTCTTTTTCTCTTCGGGCTAGATCTCACATGTCAGAGCATCAAGCACTCGTCGAAGGGTAGGGCTGAGGGATGTGCCCTCCTGGCTCAGGAAAAAATAAAGCTTTAAGGACCCCAAATGTTGCCTCACTTACTCAAATATGGATAAATGAAACCCTCTCACCCTGCACCGGTGGGAGCAGCAGAAACTGCCAGTGGAAGCAGTGCAACAATTACAGACTGAGACAGAGTTGGCATTCATATTAGCAGTACTAGGGCGGCACGGTGGTGCAGTGATTTGAACTGTCGCCTCAAAGCAAGAAGGTTCCGGGTTTGAGTCCCGGCTCCATCACAGGATCTTTCTGTGTGAGTCTCCATGTTCTCCCTGTTCCTGTGTGGGTTCTCTCTGGTACTCCAGCTTCCTCCCACAGTCCAAAGACATCAAGAGGGGACGAGGCTGATTGATACTCTAAATTGACTGTAGGTGTGACTGTGAGTGTGAATGGTTGTCTGTCTCTATGTGTTGGTCCTGTGATGGACTGGTGACCTGTCCAGGGTGAACCCCGCCTCTCGCCTGAAAGCCGCTGGGATAGGCTCCAGCCCCCCCATGATCCTTAACAGGATAAGCAGAAGAAAATGGATGGATGGATGGATTAGCAGTGCTACCCTAGCAGCTGGTGGTGCAGATGTATCCACACTCCTATTGTGCATCATGTCAGCTGTTAATAAGGATGAATACAGGATACAACACTGTCATGTCCTCATACCATAGGCCTATTTATATGCTTCCCTTTTGTTGCAAATCATGAATGTGGAAGAATGTTCTTTAGAGTCTAGCAGAGATGTTCGCAGCAGGGGACTGAATAGATGTTTCAGGACTTAAAAAAAGTTTGAGAACAACTGTCTTCAGGTGCACTGAGAAGCCATTCTGATTCAAATAATTGGCCTTTTAGCAATTAGATCCTGCTGCATAGATGTGGAAATAATCCAATCATTTTCAATAGAATAGGAAAACAGCTGCTGTACGTGGCAATTAAGTCACAGTCAGATCTGTCTTGCAACTCAGGGCCCCTACAGTAATGATCTGAAAACAGTGACAAAGTGTCAACAGCACAGTTATATTAAAACTGTGGCCACGGCAGGTTATGTTTCTAAAATTCTTCCTTCCTGTTTTGATGGCTTTATATTTTTGTCTCGGATCTGATGGCTCTGCAGCACTAAGCACCATGAGCTCGAAAAACGAAAAAAAAAGACCCCTGTTCCCTCAGCTGTGCAGGTTTTCTTGATAATGATCCGAGTTTTTAAGCTGGCGACTGTGCGAGGGGCTGATTTAGTCCATCCGAGTGCATCGTCTCCTTATGTTTGTTCAAACAAAGGAGAAAACGTGTGTTATTATGCCACCTCCTCCGACATGTGTTTTAATAATTCAGTGATTGCCATATGTAAATTATTCCATGGAACCCTCTCTTCCCCAACAGGGGGAACAATTTGAAAGATGAAGCTGCTACAGGCGTTTTAAGACACGCGACAATTTCAGTGCAAGAACAATATGCAGAGGTGTTAAAATATTCAGCATAGCCCGCAAACAGGCCTCTCCTCTCCTTGGGTTATTGTGCACTGAAATATGCAACTGATAGTGGCAAAGCGGCTGATAGTGGTATTATACCAACCCTATAAGCACTTGGATGTAATGTCTTTGTATGAAAGAATACCGAGTGTACATCAATACTTCTCTGCAGAATATCTATGGGTGTGGACCACTTGCTGCAACTTTAAATATATTTAAAGGACATGAATGTATATATATATATATCCCCCCCAAACTTTCCTACACAAGAGTGTTTTAGTTCCCTATTTTGCTTTGCTGGTTTTTGTAATGAATCACAATTCAGAGACCTCTGCCTTGAATCAATACAAAGCGCTACAGCAGCACTATCTCTACCCTATTACAATATGGTTAGAGTCATTGGAAATGAGTTCCTAGCATGCGTCCCACTAGTTCTTTAAAAATGCATAGGATTAAGACGGAATGGTGTTCTGCGGTATCAATCAAGCTCAACCAAGTGAGTAAAAGGACAGAGGGGACAGGAAAATTGACGCTTGACAGTTTCCACAGAGGCTGCATTCAGAATATTTGGGCCTCCTGCACTTTCTCTCTCTCATAGTTCTGCTTGGAGTGTCGGTGGATTGCTTATAATGGCCTGTGGGTTGCAAGGTCGTTATTTATTTCTATCTGAACAGCCTATTCAGTCTCAATTTAACCAGTTTGAAATGCTCTGCGATACATGTAGAATAGGAAAGTAATGTTTTTGACCTGATTAAGGGCATAGAGACATTACCGCGGTGTGCTCTGGTTTTACATTATATATGAATTTAAATTCAGCTAAATCTGTTTATCAGAGAAAAAGGTTGGCGGCTTCTCAACACGAGTTGCAGGGTTGCTGTTTTGTTTGGATCCCCCCCCCCCCCCCCCCCCACACACACACACACACACACTCCACACTCTTTACTTGGCCAGTGGCTGAGGCAGCACAGCTCATCATGATGAAAGCAAAATCCCCAGTGGATTCATGTCAGTGATGCGACGGTGCTCCAGTATGCTTCTTGTGTTATCTGCAGCACCAGCTGACACCAAGCACAGACGGTACGGTCATGTATCCTTTCAGACTCCAGCTTTATGTGTCTCAGACAAAACAGAAATCAAAATGCTCGTATACCACTTGGTGATCAGAGATGAATTCAGACCCTCGGGGGGGGGGGGGGATGTAGCAACACATAAAAATATTCAATTTTGATTCATTTATAAAGTTATTTCGAGACGATACCCTCTAGGTTTGCATACAAGTGTAGTAGAGATGAAGGAGATGCTACTCAAATGTTGTTGTTGTTTTTTTTTAACTCTGAGATTACCGCCGGGTTCCAATTTTGACACTGCAGATTGAATACGCCAGCCATTATGTGAAGGAAATGATTCATTTTGCAGGACTTCTTTGATACCTTAAAACCCAGCGTATGAGTTTCAAGATCTGGGAGGAGGTTTTAAATTCCTACTGAGCTGAGACAGCAAAAGAAAGCTGGATATTTATTAGACTTTGCACACTGGTGGTCATCAGAGGCTTTGTCCTTGACTTTGGTCGTCCAGGAGTTTCTCCTCCGGCACCACCTCTGAGCCCAAATCATGATGTACGTACAGCATGGTACAACATGTGGGGATATGCGTTACTGTGAGCATGTAACCACGTTGGCATTACCATTTAGATCACATCACTACTGTGCCTCAAAGGGCCAGGTGTACTGTTAAAAAGTGGAGGCTTACTACACAAAATCACAACAACTATAAAAACACAATTGTGTTGCAGACTTTGGAGAACAGCTCCGTATACTCCAGGTGTAGGGAGATAGATGGATATACTTCATTGTTCCCATGAAAGAAATTCTGTTACAGCAACACAGTCAAATAAAGTTAACAACACAAAAATAAAGAATGAGGAATAAATTAGTATTGATTTACAGATTACAAAGTAATAGAAATAAAGAGAAGTGCAATAATAGCAGGTGTGGAGAAAAAAGGGCGAGATGCGTAAATATTTACAGTATATGTACTGCATATAAATCTGTACAGATGGTAATGAAGGATCTCAGAAGGCTCGTAAAATGCTTGACTGAGGCTTGAGAGACGAGCACCGTCATTGCTCTGGTGATGCTAGAAAAAAGAACTTTATAGTCGAAAAAAATACTCGACTACAAGGATGAGTTAAAATGGCTGCTTGCATAAAAGTACAGCGTTAGGTGCAAAATGTTGTGAAAGTTTCAAAAGTAAAAGAAAACCTCAGGCAGGGTGGCTAGAGGGTGTTACATTTTGATTGAATGTGCTTAGTAACTGACTGGGTGAGTGAGTGAGTCCCCGTTGTTGAAACATGCACGTGGAAGTGGCACAGCAGAGCAGTGGGGATGGAGCTGAAGGTGGCGCTAGCAAGCTGAATGCTAATGGCAGTGACATGGTGTTGAGTCACACCATGGAGGAGGAGCTGATGGGTTTGCTCCTCCTTGCCCACCCTTGCTGCTGTGTTCAACAACTACAGAGACACACCAGCTAGCAGTAGATTAAGGGATTTGAAGCCATTTTGGTACTTTTAGTAGTCTACGGTACTGCATCATATCATGTTATACGTTTCTTTTTAAAATGAGAAAAATAACGAAAAGTCAAACAAACGTGGAGAAGTAAAAAGTGCAGTATTTGTCTTTGAGCTGTGGACTTAAAGTAGTAGAGAGTAACCGAAGTACTCCAGTAAAGTACACATACAATTGCACATTTCCTGAGTAAATATACTTTGCTCACTCCTCTGTGGTTGTGTTTATTTACCCAACAGGTTCAAGGCCAGAAACGTATCATCTGTAGACATTTATTCATCTGGGATTCCCTCTGTGAATAATCTTGACATTTTCCTAAAAGGTTAGAGCAGTGAAGCCCTAACCAGACAGTTAATACTTCCTGCCCACTCTTGTCCATCTGCCTTGCAAAAGAGATCCAAGAATCTGACAAACACCGCCTCACTGGAAAAAAAGAAACCCATTACGATTCATTTTTATTCAGCTTCTCCTTCCTCCTGCAACCGGGGAATATAATCAGTGTAGAATGAGTGTTATGATAAGCAAGGCCGCACGGCAAATGTCACACAGGAAGATTGCATGTAATATAATGAAATAATAGTTTGGACACTGATTAAATGTTTAAGTTAGAGTAAAGATTGTACCGTAGGTCACTGGAAGCAACACGTTCATATTAACACCTGGAGCGAGAATTGTGAGACTGGCGATGATGATCTTCCTCTCCTGAAGACGCTGCGATAATACTGCAACATTCCTACGCTGTTTCTATATTAACATACCATATTGTTGATGTCATCAGCTTTACACACATTTACAGGTCTGACTTGAATCAACCGCACTGTGACAACAAACACGTTTTAACGCTTTTCTCTCCCCCCCCGCCCCTCCATTTACAAGCAACTCCACCATCTGGGCATTGTAACATTAAAGCAATGACACAAGTAGAATGACTAGTGAAAGAACAAGAGAATAAACTCATAAACAGCAAACAGAAATGAACAAATAACCTGGCAACGCAACAATTTTCCTTCCAACCGTGGGGATATACGTGTTATATTGATGGGATGAATATGACAGATATTTAATGAACCACATTTCACAGCTACGATAATCCTACTGGGAATTTAGTGCGTAACTGGAATAACAAAACAAAACATCATGTTTTGTGAATCTCTTGATTACTTTAACTGTAGCTTTATCTGAGCTGCAAAATAAACGTCCAGAATTGAAACATTAGCGAGAGTGGCTGCTGACATAGCGCTCATAAATCATAAGCTGTCTCATTCACTTTACTCTGGCTCTCAACTGTATCTTTGGTTTCAAACTCACACTGAATCATATTTTGTGTTTTTCCCTCAAATTGATTTGATTGAGACATATTAATCAATCCTGACAGCCACATATGTATTGATTTTAGGCACTGATGACAGATTTTTGCTGTAATGAGACAAATCTGTTGAGGATGACACGCTGCTTTCATCCAGCTTTGGTCCTAAACTCCTTGTGGATGGAGGATGAAACACTTATATCCAAAAAGATTTGTTGTTACTTTAGAGCTATTCCAGCAAAAGTGTTAAGATTTAAGGCAGCAGACTAGAAAATATAAATGTCTGCAGGGACAAAGAAATAAAGCGTAAAATGGCAAATGGAATGCATTTACATGGAGGTCCTTAAGTTTACCAACCACTCAAAGCAATTTGAAACACATGTGGCCATTCACTTTGCTCTGGTCAGTTCCTGTTTCATTTTGAAGAACATGCTTCTTCATTTGCTTTACATTTCTTGTCTTTGTCCATTCCTGCCTGTTTCAGCGACTCACCTGTGTCTCATCTGTTAATTAATTATCGTCAGTCACAGCCCTGCTTGTTGTGTCTTTCACGCAATCAGCTCCCTCCCTGCCCTCCTGCTCTCTTTCCTGTTTCTCTTTGTGTCATTAGTTGAGCTTGAAATTCAGTTCGGTCTGTTTCAGTTCTTGTCACGTCACCTTACCATACCAGGCTTTTTGAAGATTAGGAACAGTTCCTTAATGTGTCATAAAAACCGCAGTTGCTAACAAATAGCTAAGTGAGACTACAAAAACATTACACCGAAAGATTACGGTGATTATCAAATTCATAGCCTAACGTTAGCATTGTCATAGCGTAACGTTAGCGTTGTCATAGTGTAATGTTAGCTTTGTAAATCTAACAATTGATGCTTGGAAAAGTGGTGCTCATCTGTGGATTCCATCATAAAATATCCAAAACATTCAATATATCAAATTTATGTGCCACAGAGGTGATTTTTGACACCAATCAAAATTAAAAACCTTGCAGATTTTTTGTTGATGCTAACTTGTAGGTTGGTGACAAAAATTAATCATCCCTGCAATGCTTTGTAGCTTCACAAATACCCTTGATGTAAAGCACTGCATAAATTCAAGGACAGAGTGTCATCAGAAGAAAAATTAAAAATGAAGCAGATTCATGTTATCAGCACAATACGAAACAAACGGAAAAAAGAAGCATAGTTTCCTTGTTGGAAAACTGGAGTAACATCAACACAAGCATCAGAGTGAGTAAAGTTTTGCATGATCCACAATGTGACAGTTTTTTCGGGTTGATAAATTGAGGTCATATCAGTCTAAGGTGATGTCACAGGTTCAAACTGAAAAAGAAACTTTGAAACGTAGATGAGCCGAAACCTCAACTGGTGCTTTTCTATTAAAAAAAAACAAAAAAACCCACGTCACTTCAGCTGACTTCTTAGCACAACTCTACTCAGTCTTTCTGTTTGCTCCATTATTTCTACTTGCGCGCTATATTTAATGTTCCTTCAAGTATTGAGGATAACTCTTGTTCCCATGTGACAAGTTTGAATTGTTAAAAACCACACAGGAGCCTGAAAAAGATTTTGCCTCACATAGGTTTTCTGATACAAACTTGGGTTCTTTTTTGGGGGATTCATCTTTTCATACCTAACTGAAAAGAAAATTGTTTCTAACGGCAGCATTTGTTGGGTTCAGGTATGTGTGACTGAGGTGTCACATTTTTATTGTGATTCACAAAAAAATCAATTTGACTATTGTGAAGCCAGAAAGCTCATTTCAGTCAGGACCAATTTTGTCAAAATGGAGTTGTGGTGTGTGTGTGTATATGTGTGTGTGGTGGTGCGGGACATTCCTACCATTCCATGTTCATAAACTGCGTTTCCATCACTCTATTTATGTGCATTTTGAAGTATTGCACTGGGAATAATAGACTGGAAATGCTATAACAAAAAATACAAATTGTCTAATTTGTAAAAGCCTTCACACTCACTTAGGCTGGTTTTTGATTTTGCAAAAAATACTGCAGCTAATGGCCAAATTGGGAGGTGGAAACATTTGCAGAGTGAGTTCGGACGTAGCTACAGTAGTGTTGAACACACGTGACAGCTGTTACTGCTGCGTCTCTCTTCTTTCCCCGTAAACACGTGACCACATGGCTGGTAGCACCAGATACATTTGGACCTATGAGACCAAAATATTCTCCTCTTTCACCCATGGACAAAAATAAACACGATGCCTATGTTGTCAGAGCAACTACTTGTAGTGTTTCCAGGCTATAACCTCTCACTTCTACTTTTTATTTCACGCGTGTTGGGGTATGTGGCCTACGTCGCCATCTTCTGACCAAACCAGCGTAGTTTATCTGCCCCCCCACCCCCACCCCCAGAGGGGAACGGCCATGATTTGCGTTTTTTTCTCTGTTTTGCTAACTTTCAGAAGCTTCGCCTCAAACTGAGACAGACTCACAGCTGCAGGCGGCAGGAGCAGCAGGCTCCCAGCCCCCATGAGGAGAGACAGGGTCTTCATCCACTTCTTGTATACATCCGCGCGTTCACATGGGGCGACTATGTTGTGTTTAAGCATGATCAGGTGGAAGCAAACCATGAGTCATGGTGCGTTTAAAGTACATAAGTCATGAATAATTTGTCTGGTGAGCATTTGTATCTCTGAGGCTCATGCAAGGACACAGCTGAGGTAGACGGAGGCTGATATCTTCTGACACTGAGGAATTTGGATCGAATGAAAATGAAACTTTAACACCACACTGTCAACGTACCTTTCATCCTTCATGGTTAAGTCATTATCTGCTGTGTGTTTTTACAATCACAGAAAATGTATTTTACAGGTCAGAATTCGAACTCTGTGAGCCCTGATCATATTTCACTTTCTTGGCGGCAGGTCGTCTACTCTCTTCTCAAACGTCTGCTTCTGTATTTTAAGGTTTAAACAGCAGTGCCACGGAAAGGATGGATGGATGGAGAATGAATAAATCTCACAAAAGACGGATCATTTTGATGCAGTTTATTGTTGCTACCAACTACTGTCACACTTTCCTCTTTAGTTGGTGGCTAAAGGATGAGAGAGCATCTCACCATTGCATATAGAGATGGAAATTTCTTTTAATGTGCCACAAAGGTAATTTTCTGGTTTGCGACTGATTGCTCTCATCGGAGAAATCCCTCATTTAAGGTGTCAAAATGCAAAGTGATCCGCGAGTCATCTGCAGCTGCTGACATTTGTTTTTTGTCACTGAGCAGGTTTCTAAAACAAGCTCAGCGATTTTCTGTCAAAAAAAAAAATCTGTCGGCGTTCTCTTCCGATGTGCTCGCTGGTGTGTCTGGCATTCCTTCCAGAATGAAACAAAGAGCGCCGCTGGTAAACTGGACCTCAGTTGATGCACTGTAAAACCATTAGTTTACTTCACATCGCTGTAATGACATGTGACAAATGTCTGTGGGGTCCGTTTGCTGCCAGTCTGCAGCCTGCCGATAGAGACGCTTGCATTATTGTGCTGCCTTGAGATAGAGAGGATGTTTGGGGATGTGTGTGTTGCTGTGTGGGAGAGCATAAGCAAATAGCTATGAGGAATTAGTGATTGTCAGTGGCTGCTGAAGGAGAGGTGACCATCTGTATCGCCCTGGCACAGACCAGTCGTCCACGTTCTAGTCTGCTCCTGAACTTGACCTCTGGTTCTGGTGTGATTTAGCTTTTAATTTTGCCGGCAGCAGTACAGCCCGCCAGCGGTCAGACCGTGAGTAACAAGAATAAATGACTAACCACATAATGAAACCTCATCTTCACGCTACTTAGGCAGTGTCTGCCTTTACACGCCACAGCGGCAGGCAATATGTTTTCTGTAAAAACGAATGAATTGTTGCATTGAATCTACAGTTACTGTTCATGCTTATGTCTGTAAATGGAGACCAAAAGAAATGATTTGGTAGCATCTGAGTGCCTTTTATTTCCCATAACCACCGTTTAAACACACAAGATAAATCAACATTAGAGAGAGCTTGTCGTTCGAGTTTGCTCTTTCTATCCAGTTGGTGACCAGAAGCATACACACCTGGGTTTCACAATACCCTGTGTTCCAATCACGTGCTTCATTTCAGTTTATATCAATTATTAGTGATGCAATACCAAACAATGTAAAAGGAGCATTCAGAAATAAACTGTTCAATACGCTCGTGCAGATATGACCATAAATGACAGTAAAATGCAGCACCTGGTGTTTATGTCTGGTAATGGTTTCTTCTCCATTGTGTACCAATCAAAATAAACCAAAACTGTGACCTAAAAACTGCACCACAAACGGAGCCCCTGGTTTGCTGGACTGTCTCACCCGGAATAATTCATGACCACTTTAAATAAAAGGCTTCTTCAATTTCACCGCTCTATTTCTCAGACTTAAAAAAAACAAAACAAAACACCACACCAGTGAGCTGACCCCTGTTTTTTTTTTTTTCCCTCTCACTGTAAATAATCACTTTTCTCACTTAACAATATTTCTGCTGTCATTGATTGATGGTTTAAGTGTTTGCTTGCCTCTCTTAGCGCGCTTTACAAGTCATGATGGAGAGATTAGAGCGGCTGCTGGAGGGAGGAGGCAACTGAACTTTGAGTGTCTGTCTTATTCTTTCATAGCAGGGTGCGTTTCAGTCGCACAAGGCTATGAATACTGTATTGATCACAACGTCCGATGCTGATAGGTGTTGCTTTTGTTGGAATACACAGGCAGAATTCTACTTATTAAGCTCCACCTGGTGAGCTGCTGTTGATGTGCAGCCCAGTGAGAGGAGACCAGCTGACATAGAGACCTCAAGTATTAAAATTTGGAACACCTCAATTCCCTGCTGCAACCAGATAAATCAGATTTTACTAGTAAAGGTAAAAGCCCGGGACAGGTCTTGACAGGGGGTCGGCCATCTGTAATAACTGTGTTGAACAGATAAATACAGGAACGTTTGAGGTGCAGATTCTGGCTGCATTAGCAGTTACCATTATCTTTAAGTTCAATAAACCATTTACAAGAGGTTTTCCTTGAGTTAGCTAGGAGGAAGCAGCCGAGCACGACGGGGAACATCAAGGGCGACGGTGTTCATCCCGGGTTTTCATTAAGATCTCCGCAGAAAAGCAGTGCTTTGCATGCAGTCTAAGCTGCCTCCCTCTCCTCCTATCATGTACCGAACTGTACACCTCCCACTGCTTTTAGATTAACTTTGTATTCCCCCTTCCTCCGCTGAAGCGACGCCTTCGTATCATCCCGCCTGGCATGTTGTTGACTCCTTCAGCTGATAAATGCAATTCGCAGCCTCCAGTCTTCCTAATTCAGCATTGCTATATCAGCTTTGTCGAGTGAATACATTAGAATCAGAATCCCAAAGCAGCCCCGACGTTGAGCAACAGCAGAGCAGGGGTTTTGTGAAATAGACTTCGATCAGTTGTTATCTCATCTCGGAGCCTTTTTGCTCTTAATTCTGAACGATTTGCAGAGATTTCTATTATTCGCTGCTCTTTGGCTTTTAAATGGCTGCCGTAACAGGCTGACTTTTAGCAGTCTCTTGATAATACTGAGCAATTGATTTATCTTAATGTATTGTTATTAGCCTCGATCGTTGTGTTCAGAAGGAATCCCAGCATCATTAACAGATATCAAAATTGTAAAGCAGGAATAACAAAGAATGTATAAATTAACAGGGACAGATGGTACTTTCAAAATAGAAACTGTCTTTTTGGAAAAACAAGTGAAGATTTAAGCCACTTTATGGAAATTAAGGTATTTTGAGAACTCAATATTCTATTTATTTTTTTGTCACAGATGATCAGGTACCTACCAAAACCAAGTGTAACCACCTCACCTTCAAAATAAAGGCACAAATGTTTCTTTACTATTATCCTTTTATCAGAACTGGCCGCGTGACCTTTATTCTGCAGTGAAATAAATAAAACTGTCAGTAGCTTGTTGCTAGAAGCTAAGCTAACCATCACTCCCTCTCACCTGTGCTCTGTGTTGTGTATCTTGCGTTTCAACGTCCTCCCATCAGCTTTGTTCACATGTTGCTCTTTTAGAGATCCTCTTAACTCAGACAATCAAAAAAAACTTGGAACGTGTTGATTTTCAGGGTTTGAGTAGTTAATACTTACATGTAACATACATGTGCCAATTGTTTTTTTAAGCCGACCAACTTGCCGGTGAATTCCTCCGCAATGCTGACTAAAACAACCTGTGAGCGAAAGGCTTTTCCCCCTTGTACATTCCTGCTGTAAAAATAGATTTTTAAGGAACTCCTGAGGTCACTCGAGCTGGACAGCATTCCTCTGGTCCATCCCTATTTTTTATACACTTTTTGAAGTAGTAAATTAGAAAAGACTTATGGAAAATGCAAATTAAAAAAATCCCCTTGTGGTACATTTACAAAAGCAGGGATGAACATGTTTGAATTAGCTCTGGTGAAGCGAACCCTTACGTGACAGGCCAGCTGTTTCTGCCAGCGCCATCCTCCCAAATTTTGTACAACATATCCAGTACTAGCAGGGACACGAGCAGACACAACGTGTCCAGCTGATTCCTCAAGACCATATTCACTGTTCACTGGTAAATGTCTCTACTTCTACTCTTTTACAACCATGCGTAATGTTGCCTCCGCCGCCATCTCGCTACAAGCAACCAAATGCTCCCCCAATGCTCTCAGCTACACCCACCAAAGTCCTCCTAACCCTCAACTTTGGGGGTCCAACAGGAAGGGGAACCTAATCTGAGGGAACAGATTTTGACATAACACCAGCAGAGACAACTGAAAATGAAACTTTAACAAAAAGGATCCTGATTTTTCCAGAAACTGAAAAAAATACCCATCTGAGCTTGTCAGTGGTGAAGTAACCACTTAATGGACGGACCGTGATGAGGACGATTGCCTGATGTCCTCACATGGCAGATGTCTCACGGTTGCAGGCCATAACTTGAGCTTCTTGCTCATAATGGATCGATTCAAATAATTTTAGTCCCTTTTGCTCATTCTGACCTAAAGTCACAAGGGCCCAGGTTATATATATCAGAGTTTTAAGGTGTCCTTTTAATGTCCAACAATGCCAATCTCATAGTATACTTAAATTAGAGATTATTCATGAATTCATCCCGAGGTCAAGGTGTCGACACCCCCCGTTGCTATCCGTCTGCACCCATTGGACTCCTCACTAATGGAAGATATCATCTACAGTATGTGATTTTCTATTAAGCGCCATTTTCAATTAGAAGTGTGCCACTGAACATTATGACTCCCTCATCGTCATCCTTCTGCCTTTTCATCACTTTAAGGCAGAGTATGATTTTCTCCTATTAACACTTAACTCACAAACTATTAGGGGCTTTTACATTAAACCTCCAGCTCACCGAGGTGACGGAGATAGAAAGAGATAGAGAAGGAGAGGGAAAGAGAGAGAGAGAGATGGTGCTTTATGTCCTGTCACTTGTTCAAGCGGGTAAAGTCGTCTGTCACTGATAATTAGACCTCTGAGAGCTGTATAAAGACCTGTGAAATGGGATGATTGAACAGATTGCCAGGACCCCCTGAAAGTGTTTGCGGGACACCAGAGGGGTGTGTGTGTGACAGACACGGAGAGGGAGGAGAGGGAGAGAGTCATTATCCAATATGAATCTCCATTTTCCTCCCGCCAGCCTTCTGTCCATATTCCACTCCGATGGATACCCACTGATAAAACAATTAGACTGAGAGACAAAACACTGGTTCCACAGGCATTACTCATGCTCGGCACTTTTTCCACTGTTACACTGCATATTTCATATAGACAACCTCTTTAATTATGTACTTCCACAGTTCAAATGAAATATTAATATATATTTTTTTACACGCTGCTGAAATGAGTAACTACGCAACACTAACACAGAAGACAAAAAAAAATGTCTCGCAAAAAGTAAGTTGTCTGAAAAATGTAATAGAAACCTCGGCTGTCTCAGCATGATTGCTTTGGTCAAAAGCAGAGCATCAGTCTTCCAGAGCAGAGCGTTTAGGCCCAACTCCTTCTAACGACAGCAGCTAAAGGCTTTCTCAGGCAGAGTGACACAGGATGTGAAGCGAGACTCCCGTTGCAACTCTGGACAGGTCTTATTTATCTCAGAAAAGGGCATCAGAAACGGCTGAGCCAGTGATATATCCAGACTCATTTTCCCCGCTGGATGTCCTTTCTCTTGTCAGCTGGAGATATGACAAACATCAGATTGTCATTAGCCAACATGCTCCCACTCTCCTCTCTGCACATATGGATGCCTGGATGTGTTGGCGTCCCTTTTTAATTCACTGGTAACAGTGTGGCATCATTTTTCAACGCACGGCATCTTAAAAAAAACAAAACCCCTGCAACCTCTCTCCACAGCTGTCTACTGTATACAGGATTACACAGATTGTTTTCTAAATAATGGCAAACAGAGCTCGGTAATTTATGAAGGTAAAAGAAACAAAAATTCTCCATATTTTTATGATTTTAGTTTGTAATTACGTGCTGTTTTACGATCCAGAGAACAACACTGCAACCCTGTAAAAGTGAATTATCTCACCGCATGAATGCAATATATTAACATATAAAGAGGGAAATGAAAGGAAGACCTATTTGGAGGAAATCAGTTTGCAGCCAGTAGTTTGCGACCTTCATCACAAAAGCAACAACGTGCTTGTCAACAGGTTGCTGCAGTTGCACGATGGGAAACGATGGCAAAGTCATTTTCATCTTTTTTTTTTTCTATTATTTTTTTTTGTCCGCCTCATGTGTGGCCTCTGGCACATCGGTTCAAAGATGAAGGGGAGCCTCGACAGCGGTGTGATCCTTAACACGATGACACGGGACTCTGCGGCTGATTCTTCAGACAGGTGCATGCTGGGTGATTTATGTGCGCGTCCTTTCGCAGGTCCCCAGGAGCAAATATTGACTGTTTATTTCTCCAAGCTCAAGGCAACAGGGAGGCAGCAATTTCTTTATTTTTGGGCTTCAGATAAATTGAACCCCACAAGATGCAAACACAGCTGACAGGGAGCATTTATTTTAACCTCCCCATCCCCCGCCTCCGTAGAGGTAAACTTATAGCGAGCGTTATTGATCAGTCGTCCCTGATATCTTTACACAACTGGGACGTTTCTATTACGTAAAGGTTTTCTCATCCAAGCTAAAGATAAATGATGCCACAAAATTCACATGCTATGATGAAATACTGTAGATATTCTTTTCTTAAGGGTTTACTCATACTTTTGAACAAATTTTGAACAATCTACGCATTGTAAAGATTAAAGCCTGTCTCATGGTTGACATTCACGATTCACACCAGGTGTAGTCCAGAGCAAATGGCGTGTTCCTGTCTCGATGCAGAACAAAACGTTTGCACCATTGAACACAGAAAAAAAGGTTTTAATGTTTTCGATGATCACGTGTCAAGATCCACCAACGCGTGTCCTCTCTGCTTGCGTCACACAGCAGCACAAACGTGCAAAACATCAAAAGTGAAACATTAAAATAGGTTACTATTGTTTTGAACGTCTCAGTCTGCTTCCCCTCAGGGAGCTCCCTTAAATGGCTGATCTCAGATCTGTGCAGCCTCAACCTGAAGTTAAATTACCTGATGTTAAGATGATTGTGCAACGTAACGACATGAGACACCTGCAGTGCACATAGGACTAATGCAGCTCCCATCAGTTAGAGACGCCGTGCACATCCACTCTTGAGTTTGATGACTTGAATGTAAAACAGGCTTTACGGGTGACGTCTTTATTGTACAACACCTGGAAGTGTTATTGTCTGGTTTAAGCTTAAACGAGTGTATGCTACTGTATGATGCGCTTCAGAGTTTATAAACTCACACTGTTGGACAGTTTTGCTGTCGTTTGTGGTTGGTAGCCATGGGGCATCATGACCTTAATTAGTTAAATATAGATGTGGCTTGCTCTTTCTACATTCTGGTGTCACAAAAAAGTGATCCAGTGGTAAAATTAAAAAAAAAAAAAAAATCATTTGTGAGTTGAAGACACCTGTTCGTGAATACCTGATGAACTCTCCTGGCCGAGTGAGGCATCACTATCCCCACAACTCACAAAACGGAGTTGATGTTGACTTTTTCTTCTCTCAGTATGTCTGACAAGCCTCGCCATCATCATCTGTCTGGAGGGTCCTGCATCGGATTTTCTCCTCTTTAATTCACCCTTTACTGGCAAATGAACTGCACGGGTTGCTTTTTTCTTTTTTTCCTCAGAATAACCTGCTTTTGGGGAAATTGTGTTTAGCGTTATGTGGTGGGAGATATACAAGCTCATTCAGGCTGAACAAACAATTATTGTACGGAGGGGGAGAACCAGGGTATTGAACCTGCCCATAAGCTTATTTTACTGATTCCAGGTAATAGAACGAAGGCTGTAGCTTATTGAATAATGAGGATCACGGAGAGATGATTCTGTAGTATTATTTCACTCCTTTCATTTGCTTTTTTTTTTCCACCGTTGTATTTTTCCTTTGTGCTTCAGTGTCGGTTACATTTTTGGATATAAAGACCTTCAGTGACAGAAATAATAAAATAAATGAATGTGGCAGCTAGTTTCTCTTTTGGCTCAATAAACGCTTCCTATGTGCACCAATGGGGTGAAAAAGTGAAAGGAAGAAACTGTGGATTCAGGGAGAAAAACCAGACATGCATTGTTCATGCGGAAGGCTGGAAAATAGCTGAGTTATGTTATTCTGGAATAAATATTTCCCTTAGATACTCGCTCCTTGAGAAGAGACTACTCTAAAGTAAGACTGACAAAATATGACAAATGGCATGTTCTTTCATGATGGTGTTCTCTTTAGGGGCATCCATTTTGTTTGTTTTTGAGTGATTAACCTTTTTCTCGTTAGACTTTGTTCTCCTCCATAAAGACAAGGCGACTGGTGGAGCTCATTAGATAAAAGGCCAAAGTGGGGACAAATGTAACGGTGTGAGTAACTAAATATATTTTAGAAATCCTTGGAAATTCCATCCATCGTCATCTTCCGCTTATTCCTACACATTAAGGGTCGCGGGGGGCTGGAGCCTATCCCAGCGTCAACGGGCGAGAGGCAGGGTTCACCCTGGACAGGTCACCAGTCCATCGCAGGGCCAACACATAGAGACACACAACCATTCACACTCACAGTCACACCTACAGTCAATTTAGAGTATCAATCAGCCTCGTCCCCTCTTGATGTCTTTGGACTGTGGAGGAAGCTGGAGTACCAGAGAGAACCCACACAGGAACAGGGAGAACATGGAGACTCACACAGAAAGATCCTGTGCTGGAGCCGGGACTCGAACCCGGAACCTTCTTGCTGTGAGGCCACAGTGCTGACCACTGCACCACCGTGCAGCCATCCTTGGAAATTATTATACCAAATTATATTCTTTGTTGTTGTTTTTTTTGGGAAAAAAAAACATTGGAAAATTTTGGGCAAGACTCAAACCGTGATTTGTATAATTAGGAGCGTTTGCACTTAATTTTGTTTTGCTAAAATTATAGTACAGTTTTATTATAACATTAAGAATAATTGCATGCATTTGTTCATTTTATAGGAATTTTATGGTCAGTCATGCACGCACACCCTGCATACTTTATTCAGATTTTTGTTTTACACTGTTTGAGGGAGCTATGATGTCATGGGACGCTGCTAATGCTAATGTAGCTGCTGAGAGATTTAGGCTGCTATTTTCAACTGTCTTACTTGTGATGACACATTAGCAATGGTTGGAAAAATATTAATTATGTTTGCTATATCCAAACAGCAAATATCAGCGCTATCCATGTTGTGTTTCAATGGTGATGATTTTAATGGAGCGACTGTTTATACTTGTATATTAAGAGTTCTGGTGTTGCTTCACCAACTTCCTGTATATTTTTTGACAAATGATGGTTATTATATCATAATAAGTTCATTAATTAATGACGAGTAATTAATGATAACATGATACAGTGTTTGCTAATTTTACACATCCTCTGAACCAGTACACACTTCCAATTCCGTGAGCTGCTTCTGTTAACGCACCTTTCTCCTCTCTTAAGTCTTATTTTTATGTTTTCTGCGTATTCATTGAGGAAGATGCAGAAATAACAGAGGTAATCAACAAATTCTATGGAAAGGCCACTCAAAGGAACCGACTGCAGAGTGATAGATACTGTCTGGCCTCATTTTTATACTTATTTGAAAATGATTGTCATTTTTGCATATGTTTATCTCTCCAGGTTCTCATAAAATGATTGAGAAGAGGAAAAATCACGTGTAAACTGATGACTTCTGAAATTCGCTAGATTGATTCGAGACAAATTTTAGCTTCCCCGCGCTGAAGCCCCTGAAATTTGGGGGTGCACTTGTATTCTGAGATTTAAGGCACCAGGGGCCAAAGAATTTAAACCTGAAAAAGAGTTTAGGCAAGACAAAATGAAAAGCACTCATCGAACAACTTCACTCTCGGCACTGCTCTTCCTTTGATCTGCAGCGATACACTCACCATGTGTGAAGTAGATTGAAGAAAAGCAAATAAAACACACACACTCAGACACACTTCAGAGCAATATACTGTATTCTCTGTCCAAAATCCCGCAGGTACATATATAATATACCAGACCACATGTTGGCTTGTTAAAAGTATGAGTCATCCAAGCAAACAACGGAGCAATGTTTACTGAAGATGCAACACTGTCCTGTGCTGTAGCTTTAGGAATTGAACACACCGAGTTTAGATGTTAAAAAATGAAAGACAGAGTAGGTGATGTCATGGCCAAATCCTGGGGTTGCGTTTTTAGATAAAACTTTAGTGCGAGGCAGCAGATTGTCCCCTGGTGGAGCAGAAGTAGATAAGCCTAATGACTAGCCACACTTCAAAGCAGACTCATTTAAATATTAAAATTATACCACCATCATTATTTAAAACAAACAAACAAACCAACAAACGAGGGATCTGCATGGGTAGAGTTTACAGCAGCATATGTTATAAATGACGGCAAACGCGAGGCCACAGGCAGGGACAGGGAGAGAGAGAGAAGGAGAGAGAGAGGGAGAGAAGGGGGGACATGAAGAGGATAAACACTAATTAGCTACTCTAATTGAAGTGCACTCTTAAAGGAATCACTAGGCAGAGGAAGCAGTGTTTAGATTCATAAATAATCCCGACAGCATTGGGAGTCCCTCCTCTTTCCTTTGCGTCCAGGGAAGGTGGGTTTCCCCCTTGATAAATCTGTCAGTCACATCAGTGAGAACTGACGACTAAGCCCCCCCAACACACACACACACACACACACACACACACACACACACACACACACACACACACACACACACACTCACAAAACAACTTTAGATTACAGTACACAATCATTAGTGCTTCCTCCAAACACATAAATTGTCCCAGATTCATTTTACCAGCACAGCAGAACCGGTCCAGACACCACTGTGGCTGCTGGCGACTTCTTCTCTCAACACTGCAAGGACGCTGACATTCCTCCACCACGAAAGAAAGCTTTCTTTGTTGATGTGTTCCTCCTTGCCGAAGGTTCTACCCCTCAGCTGGCAGATGAAGGTGAAAATGAAAGCTCTTTCATAACAACAACATAACATACAGCAGAGTCACACTTAACCAATGCTTTCAATAACTTCTTCTCCAATTTGCTATTGGGGACAAGGAAGAGCTACAAGGACCACATTTTAGAAAATGTTTATTTTTTAAAAAGTACATTTACTTCTTCTGACTGTCTGTCTGTCTGTCTGTACTATGGGATTTTCCCCAAACTTGGCAGAGGGGTGATGAGGGGCCCCAGGCAGAAACGGTTACAGTGCAGCGCCACCTGGGATCAGCAGGAGAGGACTGCAGCTGTCCTCCCTGTGGGTCCACCAGATCCATGTCAAATAATCAAACAACAGGGAATCAGACTAGGGCTCATGAGTGTCCTGTATTGTTCAGAATGAGAGACAAACCTGATTATCTGACGAATCCCCCCGTTCTTACGGGTATATTTTTATTAATCGATAAAATGCTTTTATTTGTTGTTTAAAATTCCCCTGTCAGTCTCTTAGACAACACCTCAGATATTCCTGTCAAGGAGTCGTGGAACTGCTCCAACTATGTTTTTTTCCTGGAATATGAAACTCATGTCATATAAATTCCCCCCTTAAACCTGGGAAGGAGCAATTTGACACTCTTCTGTGCCTCAAAGGATACGGTGAATTATTCAAAGAATTTCAAGCACTATTTTGTCTTTTCTCTGTCCTATCTGAATATGAATTGGCACTTGACTAAGTGCCTTGATCCTGATGAATGCACCAGTCTTTGTAAGTTTTGTATGGTTATCAGTGGGGGGGGGGGGGGGGGGGGGCACAACATATTTTCAATTTAACTTATTTACAAACTATGCATGTACAGTATTGCTCATTTATTGCACTCTCTCCTCCACATATAAGACCAATTAAATGGAGTAATTTGAAATGTTTTAATAGGTCTGACAAACGTCTCCCCAGTGGTCTTGGTCATACAGGAAATAACCTTATATTAAGTTGTCAATCATCAGCCAGCAGAAACTGCAGGGAGCAGAAAGAATTTAAATCCATGAAATGTATGAATCTGTGGGGGGGGGGGGGGGGTTCCATGGGTGTGTGAAGCACCATTAAACATTTCTGACTCACACAGAGAATTTTTTAAAAAAAGTGTTTTTTCAGATCGCGTCAGTCACTCAGGAGAGATGCGTGTTGATGACCCTTCTGAAATATTCCTGAGGATGAAAAAAGCCTCATTAGTGTTGCTTTCAAGCATCTATAATCTGGACGATCATTTTAGTAGAAATGGAATATGATATTCCATGTTTTCACTGGTGTTTCATCGCCTGAAACGATGACTTCTGCAGGTCACCTTTGTTCATTTTGTGATGCCTGCACCTTCCTCTTCCCTCGCTGTCGGACAGTTTGACAAAATAAATACATAAATAATAATCGTGGTACCCAAAGTCACATTACGGTTTAATAGGAACAGTTTACAATAACGTTTGTACTAAGGAGAGTATTGAACCGGTATTTGTGAGGGTGGCACTGAGGTTATACATCAAGGAGTCATAGGGGTTCACCAAGAGATTTGAGCCCCCAGGTCATTGCTTGATTCATTGCGTCTGCGTCTTCTCCCTGTGCCTGTGTGGATGATTAATTCTGCTGGTGCTCCTGAGCAAGGCACAAGCAGGAAGATCCGGAGTGGATCCCCGAATGCTGCACATAGCTGTAACAAAATTCCTTGAATCTAAGGACAGTTACAATAGAGGCTGCTCCCTGCTCTTCCTCCTCCTCCTCCTCCTCCTCCTCCTCCTTTCCAACAGCGTATTACAAAGCCAAGTTCTAAACTAAAAACAATGGATCCTCCCACGAGCTTTGGCAGGACATGGGGGGAGGGGGGGGGGGCAACTGAAGATGAAAAAGGGTCAGAAATGTTCTTTCTGCCTGTGTACAAGCAGCAGGACCATGTTAACGGCATTTTTGCAACAAAATACATTTACATTCCTCACATTTAGTAGCTGCTTTTCTCCAAAGCAACTGACGTTTTCAACTTTTGTCACCCAAGGTGGTGTGTCCTTAGTCTGCGCCCAAGAATGATTCCTCACTGTACCGTGGGTGTACCAGGGTGCCACGGATCAGGAAACGTGAGAAAGGGTGGGGTGAGAGGTGGGGGAGCCGAGGGAAGCAGGCCAGGAGCTGATAGTGGGAGAAGCTGCTGCTGATTTATGGTCCTGCTGGTTCTTTTTTCCCCTCACATGCACTTTTAAATTAGACTTTCACAAGACAATTTCTCAAATACAAACAAGAATAAAACAAAACAAATGACAAGTTATGTGTTACTGGTTGTCACAGGTATGTGTGGAGTAAGTTGTATATGACAAAGAAGCTTAATTAAAAAAATCAAATGAATTATTGCTTAATTTAAATCAAAAATAATTTTCTGCCACAAATATGATAGAATTGATGTTTTATAATCACACCTGCTTACATGGGTCTTTTTTGTAATCTCAAAACTGTATTTCTAACAACAAAAAATGAAAATAGGGTTTATTTTGTCAAGATATTTAAGGAATACATTTATTTTGAAAGACACCAAGCCAAAAATGAAACAGCAAGGGAGTCGGCAGAGGAGCTGCACATCATAGCTGTAGCAGTCATTTCAGTATTCATTGATCGGGTTTAATATCGCGTGTATTACAGGACTTCGACTGATTCCTAATTAGCTTCTGTCGACTAACTAGTCAGACAAAAAGCAGCAACACAAAAGGACTCTCGGGTGGGAGATGTTTAAATACTGCGAGGAGAGGAGATAATGAGGGTGGCATTAAGGGATTCTCCAGACGTCTGAGGAGGATTGAACTTGACTCGGTGACAACTTGAAACCTCATCCTGGACTAACAGAGTCACACTTTAGAGGGAGACTACAGAGGAAGTGAAGAGAATTAACCTGCCGTCAGGTATCACTGACAGACTGTGACCTGCACACATTATATCTGCAGGCTGACGCTTAGCTCAGCACAGAGGTAAAAGACGGCTATTCTCCCGTTAATAATGATGGGGATGCTGCTACTAAAAGTTTTATGTGGCATGCTTTTCTTTTTCTGATCTATTTGAAATATTAGCCCTGCAGATATGTGGGACTATGAGTATAAGGTGCTGCTGTTTGTGGACATAATAGACAAAAATTCATCCCGAAATTCTTCGGGAGTGTTTCAAAACTGACCTGAGCGCTGGCTGATGAACCAGCGTGGATGCATTATTCAGGTTTTTCTGATTCTCCAAGCACTGTAGGGAGAGTGAGGTTTTGCAGGTTGCAGCAAATAGTACAGTGAAAAAGATGACGTTAAAAAGAAATTCCAGCAGCGTGATTTTTTTTGGCAACCAATTCTAACAGCTGGTTTAGGTTTGATCAGTTCATTCAACAAAGCGATGCAACAAGTATCCCACAGTAAGGACGACTGAATGACTCTAATTGCATATTTTAATTGATGTGAACTATTATTAACGAACTGAAAAACAATTATTGAGCCTATTTAATAGGTTAGGCCCTTCAAATAGTTTAATCAATAAAGGTAGTGTGTCTCAGAGCATTAACTCTGGTGTATTACACAAACTGAAGTAAATAAGGATTCATGTCAAACTCTGCGTTGACGTCCCAGCTCTCAAATATCAATCACTCAAGAACTACAAGGAGAAACCCCTTCACTGAGTGTGAGGCTCTCCTCCACGCTGCATGGCTGCTCATCCAGCCATGTCAGTTCACGTTCTGGTTCTCTCTCTTGCTCTCTGAGTCTCATGGCCGCTCTCTTCTCATGTGGCCTGAACTCTTCTGCCCCGTCTCCCTTTATGTCCGCTGCTAGCATAACAGGCTGACCCTGCTCTGCTCTGCTCTGCGTTTCGTCTTCAAGTAATAAGTTAGTTGTCTTGAAGCTTTTTTTGGAATGATCTTCCCTCAAAACCTATTTCATCATTACATGAACTGCAGGTGACACTCGCACTTCGTTGGAGTTCCAGATGTCGGACATGTTGTTTAGGTGGTCTTTCACGTGCCAGTGGACTGAACAAGGTGAAAGGCTGGAAAACACAGCACTTCTCACAGCTGCGTCATCGGGGATCAGAGACAGTAATTACGATCTACTAATTACATACTTTAATGAAAATTGATCAGCAGCAGATCAATCAGCGAGTCCCTATGGGAGCCGATTATGTTGACACGCTGACCACCGCAAACTGGCCACGTTTTCAAAAACACGGACCTACATGGCCAGAATTTCCATTAAAATGTACTGCAATATTTTAAGCAAAATCTTTTTAGAAATTCAGTAGGAGAAAATGCACCTGTATCTGTTTCCATCTGCTTTGATTTTGCCAATATTGGTAGTATTTTCACCGGGATAAGCAGCAGGTGGTAAATAATCTCCAGTCAGGTGTTATTTATGACAGCAGAAGACTGAGAGACGTGATTAAAAAGTGGATCTTACAAATGGGACGGGCAAAAATCAACTACTAGTCCAACTACGTGTGCTTGGATTAGTTCTGCTTAGCACCCGCATATGTTTGTGTCTGCCATTGTTTCTCCAATACAGACTGGTGGAGTGATGCGTAAGTCATGTGATTTCTAAATCTTATCCTTTATGTGCTAAATCTGTTACATTTACTCGCATTAAGCCTTCGGTGATGCGCCTCAATTGTAAATCCTTTTTTTTTTTGTTGCTATATTTGCCTCAACATTTCAACATTTCAAATTTTATGGATTTCCATTTCGGTATTTTTATGCACAAATTGAAAAATGCATATAAAAACAGGGCATGTATGTGTCGCGTGGCCACAGAATCGGGTTCACCTCCTCGCCTGCTCCCGACCACCAGAGGTCATTCCAGCAAAGTTATTGTCACAGTTGTTTCCAGTGTTTCTTCTGTGCTCGTAACTAATTGTCTCCTTGTGCTCAGGATTTCCTTCTGGCCATGTGCCAGTCTGCTCACCCACGCAACTGCCATGCTCTCTATCTACCAGTCTCCACAAACGCACCAGTCCACTGCCTCAGAGCCCTCATTACTGCTAACGCAGCCTCTGCCCTGTGGAACCCAGTCTCCGTCTCTTCAAACCTGCAATATACAGTAACTTCTCGGGAGTGCCAGAATAACCTCTTCGCATTTAGTCTGACTCTCCCCACCGCCTATCAACAGTTTGCTGTTGGCTTATCTAATATTCCGGTGTTCGTGTTGTTCCTGCAACAGTGATAGACTTACCACACTCCTTAATCTGTGGGGTGTCGACTATAAATCAATAAGTGTTGTATTTCTGAGATTATCCGGGGCGTACGATCAATGAGTGCACAAGTAATACATGTTTAGGTTTATATACGATCTCAATCTCATTCTGCAGCGATGTAGAAGCATCTTTATACCCTTTACATCAACAAATTAGCATTTTAAAATGATGTTGACATCCCAGTAGAAATGTATTCTGTCAGTCGTGCCTGTCAGTTATTCCTGGCTTCTGCGCCTGCATGAATTACAAACATAACCAGGAATGTAAATGTTTTCCTACGATGCGATGTGAGAAAATGTCCAAGCTGCTTTACATGGACTGAACTAAATATGATGGATACTGATTCGATCAAAACACCACACTACTCAAACAGATCTACATATTAAAGGTCACAATATCATCAGTGTGAAACAAAAATCGGGCCTGGTGTAATGCCACATTACCAGAGACGGAAGCTTCTATACAGTAACTGCTTGATGCGCCCTTTCAGGTCATAGAGGTTATTTTGTGTATTCATAAATAGATGTCAATAAAGTTTGATTGGCAGACAAGAATTTCTTTTCATATTTTCAAATTACCTATTGATATTCAGTGCAAGTACCCTGGAGGCACAGGCGAACCACCCAGGTACAACAAACCCCTCTACTGCTGAGAAAGATCCCAGAGAAAACAACGTGTTCTGTTAGCAGCCCCTAATGAGGCGGGTTTCTAGATTTCAACATCTGCTGACATCTTTCATATCACAGAGGAAGGAAGTAATTCAGGCTCAACAGTATTCTTAAGTATTCTTTCATCTTAAGGCTATCTGGTGCCTGGAAATGTGAGCTTCATTCAGATGAAAAAAGCTGCTGCTTGATGTCTCATCTCTGATGAGACTTCACACTCCAGTGGCCTTTGTTTATCGAACCCTTTTCAAAGCCTCATCTTTATACTTCTGACTGTCACCATTACTTTATTTGTCTTCAGATTTTGAGGCAAAAATGTGGTCTTCTATCAGTGTTGTATTTTTTTAATCTTGTATCTCCATCCATCCATCCATCCATCCATTGTCTTCCACTTATTCCTGTTAAGGGTCGCGGGGGGCTGGAGCCTATCCTAGCAGCCTTCAGGTGAGAGGCGGGGTTCACCCTGGACAGGTCACTAGTCCATCACAGGGCCAACACATAGAGACAGACAACCATTCACAATCACAGTCACACCTGCGGTCAATTTAGAGTATCAATCAGCCTCGTCCTCTCTTGATGTCTTTGGACTGTGGGAGGAAGCTGGAGTACCAGAGAGAACCCACACAGGAACAGGGAGAACATGGAGACTCCACACAGAAAGATGCTGTGCTGGACCCGGGGCTCAAACCCGGAACCTTCTTGCTGACCACTGCACCACCATGCCGCCCAATCTTGTATCTGTAATCTGTAATCTGTTGAAATATAAAGATAGATTTATGTATGTTTGTGTATGAGCATTTAATGTCTTTACATTCAAAATACATGCAATATTTACTCTTTATATACAGTATTTACACTCTGGCAACTGTTTGAATTTTAAAATACTTACTACTAAGCAGATCATTGTTAGAGTTCAGCGTCCAACCTCATCACCGCCTGCATGGGACTGAAGTGAGAGAAAAATGTCTTAAATTCCTGTGTTGGCGCCTGCAAGTGGATCCTGGGGCTGAACAACTAGCGGTGATGCAGGGCGGCACTAGCGCTGACAGGAGAGATGAGGATTACCTTGGGTTTAAATAAGCCGCCAAACTGGGTGACGGGAGGGTGAGGAGTGTCACACGTAGCTGCACAGCTTGACTGAACGAGTTCGCAGGCTTCACCCCACAGGAAGACGAGCTGTCATTGAATTGGTAGCTAACAGGGAACCTAAAACTAATATGGATGTTACTTATAGAAAAGCAAACGTATTAATATGCATGTTAGCAAATGTTTAAGGAGGAACTTGGTCACATTATGGACCTACAAACACGGTGTCTCTCGCTGCAGCCAACGTCCGTCCAACGATCTCCGTTGCCAATGGAGACATCTTTCTGTGAGACATCCAATCACTTCATATTGAACCCATGTGACTTCTTACATTGCGGTGGTCACTATTTCTTTTTACTTTCTTGACAATATGGGGCAACAAGCAGTCTTTTGTGCTCTCCATGTGGTAAAACCTTGATATATATTTATTTTGTCGATGACGTGAACTGACAGAGCCACAATGCATCCACAGACCTTTGCTGCAGGCCTGAAATGAATCGTCAGAAAGTCGTGACACGCTAAGGTACTCACTAATATGGAATTCTCTCAGACTCAATAAAGCTGGCAATGTTGTCACAGACTGAGCATTAACCCCACTGACTAAATTAACGTGGAACCACCCTTGAATACTGAGCTAAACTGAAAAAAAAATCTCCCTCTGATAAATATGAAACACTAAAAAACAACAACAACAACAAAAACAATGGCAATAATCCCGCGGGAAGTGAAAAGCAATAATAAAAATAATCAAATTTTTAATAAATCAAAGGCTTACACCACTGTGAACGAGCAGAGAGAGACAGAGTGTAAAACTGTATGTGACAAACATCTCCCAAAAAAGTAATTCAGATGCCAGTAATCGACCAGAGTCGGATCTGTGGGAGAGAAATCTAGCAGCCAGCGGCACCTCCAGTACTGATGTCATCAACAAACACACACAGCGCGCTTGGAGGAGACCTTAACTGGGATTAGGAGGGCTACACGTGTGTTTACTGAGGTCACACTGAATACTGTGTAAGGATTGTTAACTATTTATTTGACTTCTTGAATAAGAGAAGACAGCGAGCAACAAACTGTACACGTGGAATACATGTAAGATATAGGATCCCAACTATCTTTGATCTGTTCCGCTATAAGCAATCAAATGAAGAGAAAATAAACGAAAGGCTTTGATGGGTAACGCATTTGAAATCATAGTGAGAAAATTGCTGCTTTAATGCAGCAGAACTGGGAGGTTCACACATTTATAGAGGAAACTGTTGTGTACGTCATTATTTTCTAACACACAGCAACCTCTTGCAACTCAAATACAGGATGCATTCATATTGCCTCTGAAATTACATCCAGAATACTATGCAGAAAACTGTTAGTTCTGATAATAGAGTCATATCTTTAAAGTGAAACAAATCAATGGTATCATGTTTGCAAGCTCCAGCTAGAGAGCTGACTTACTATCTGGTTGCTTATTATGAAGTTCCCTCTCACCTGTGACCGCCGAACATGTTCAGATCTATTTATGGATGTAAATAACTCAAGCTTATTGACCATTGGTGCATTTAGCTGAACTGATGCCTCTGCACACACTGGGTGTAATCTCCTCCGAGGCTAGAATGCATCCTACTGGTCATCTCGGCCCCCATACAGGGCGTGTGATTGAACTCTCTTGGGTACATGTGAGGTGCAAGAGACATGGAGCGCCGAGGTCCAGAAGCCACCCTGCGGCCACCAAACAAGCAGGGGCAGGTTAATAAAAACATCAAACAACTCACCGAGAACCAAGATGAATAGAACACTGCTAGTACGATTGAGCCCCCCCACCACCCCTGCAGGAGCAGGCCCAGAAATAATCTCAACAGATAATATAGTATTGTTACATTCAGGTCAACACAGCATCTTTGTAGAGTTCCTCATGACATCTTTTTCTTCTTCTTCTGTGACAAAAAATGCAAAATATGCTTCACTGTTTTACCAGAAGTAACGTCACTGCGATTCATCGCTGCTCAGATGACTCAAGCAGGTCAGGCAGGGCCTCTTCCTCTGCACCTGCTCCGATCAATGTCCCTATCAAAGTAGCTTCTCCAGGGTAGAAACTTCTCAGCGGCCCTGAAAAAAACTTCAGGTCCAGACTCACGACTTGAATTTCAGTTATATTTTAAAGTTTAGAGATGCAGAAACTGTTCTATATAAAAATCTCTGACTTTTGCAACAGCCTGTTTTCATGTCTCAAGAGAATAAACACTAAAACAAAAGAAATAAGTAGGAAGGTAAAGTTTAGTCATAAAGCACCTTTCACGGATATAAAATCACAAAAACAAATAAAGAACAAATACAGAATAAAAGCAATAAAAACAACAATAAAAGCAAAGAAGCAAAAAACAAGAAGGGCTCAGAAAGATTAACTCACACCAGAGAGATCCTGCCATGCATTTTCTATACTGCTTATCCATTAATGGCTGCGGGGGGGTGGGGGGTGGAGCCTATCCAAGCTGACATTAGGTGAGCGGTGGGGTTCACCCTGGATGGGTCGCCAGTCTATGTCAGGGCCATCAGGAGCAATTAGGGGTTCAGCATCGTGCTCAAGGACACTTGGACATGGTCACCGAGGGAAGTGAGGATCAAACCAGCGGCCATTAGGTTGCTAGACAGCCACTTGACCTCTGAGTCATGCCGCCCCTCACCAGACAGATGTAATGAGCAATCAGCCAATCACATAAATTCACCTAAAGTCTGTCTAAACTAAAGTGTTTACACTGAGGGAGAGCGTTCCAAAGATTAGGAGCCTGAAAGGAAGTCAGCTTGTGCTTTGCAGCGACTGTGTAGAACAGTTCAGCTGCGAAAACTCCTCATGATGTGGATCATGATTATGCTTTCACCTCAGGTACACTGGCACACGACTTGTTCCTTCAACGTTTTTTTCCCCCCATGAATAAAATGAAATGTCGACATCACCTCAGCAAGAAAATTGTAGGTTTCAACCCGCCAGGCTCAGGCCTTCATGAGTTCACATTTCGGGGGCTTCAGCTTCCCCCAGAACACACACATGCTTGTTAGGTTAATGGTTGATCCAGGCAACCCCCAATGACACCTGCAACAGGCTCCTGTGACCCTAAACAGAATAAGTTGTTGACAATGGATACATTTAGCAACAGACTTTTATTTTCTACACCAGCGCAGTGGGGTCTGACGATCTTTACGTACAGTTTAAACACTCATCTGACTCAGCACAAATTATTCATCAGGTTTCTGTAACAGTAGATTTTATTATAATACTAAAACTCTTATGTAGATCTCTGTTAGGCATCCGCACAGATCTACTGTATGTAGAGGATGACTAAGTTGTGACTCCCACCACCAGCAACCTGATTGTGCATGATTCAGTGTTCTGCTTTTGGACTGATTGTTCTTTTTCTGACCAAGAGCGCCTCTGGAATCACCCTTGATTTGTCACCACTTTATCAAAGTTCTGTTATCGGAGTATAAAGTGCCAGCTGTCCTTGTGTTCTGTCTGATTGATTTGATTTGAACTACATAAAACATCGGAGTTTGGAAAGTTTGAGATGTAGACACTCCCTGTAAAGAAAATCGCTTCCTACAGTAATCAAACGACATATACAATACAACATGTAGAAAAACGCTATTGCCCTACTTTACCAGGTAGGTGGTGTTTGTCGAGGTAGTTTTCATTGCTCGTACGGCGACTCTAAAAGCACCGATCTTTGATTTGTTCCAATCAATACCAATCTTAATCTCCCTTTTAGTCGCAGAACTCACCGCACTGAGAATGTTCTACAGCATTTTGATAAATGGATTCTGCCGAGCCTCATTTGTCAGTGTAGTAGGCAGTACCTCTCTTACTCAGATACTGCGCCACAGGCCTGTTTGGACAGTTGTAGCTTTTTTTTTTTTAATTTTAGCATTCCTGTATTTGTTCACAGACTAGTTCTTGATGTTTATTTCATAATGTTGAGTTCTGTGTTTTTGATTTGTTTCACATTGCTCCTTATTTTCACTTGTTTTTTTCCCTGTTTTATTTTGAAAATCTCTTCCCTCATCTTGTCTTTCTCCCTCCATTTTTAAGTGTTAATCAGTTCTCATCATCCACAGGTGTTGCCAGTGTTTCTCATCCAATCAGCTTCTTCTTCTCTTTTCTCACACCTGGTTCTTGTTGTGCCATTAGTGGAGTTGTACTTCCGTTCGATTCTCTCTTTTGTTCTGTCGTTCGCCCTCTGGTTGTTTGTCCTCCTGGGCTGCGTCCGACTTGCCAAGTGGCAACCTACGTCCTACTGCGACGACCTTCAGCTTCAGCCTACTTCTACAACCTAAACACGGCGGTACCATTCGGACACCCTTGAAGATTGGTGGTGAAGCACGACCTCTGCTGGCAGAGCACGGATACTGCAATTAGGTAGACCGCACCAACGAAAGCCCCACCTGCTGGCCTGACTGTCGTACTGCACTCCACTCTGAACGCACCTTTCACTCATTCTCTATTATTAAGCACATTAACGCACCTGTAAAGGTGTGCTCACACGCATCGCGTTTGGTGTGAACAAGCCTTTAGTCATCAACAACCACTATAAATGTTGGTGTTGCGCAAGAATGGGAGACTGTTGGTGGTGCAAACTTGGCTTGCGGGTCCACAAGTTTTTAGGGGACGAAGAAGTCCGCGGTGCATTGTGGGCCATAAGTAGCTCCGTAGGATGCACCTGAACCGGCCTACAATGTGGGTGTGTTTAGGCTGGAATTTAGGTTGCGAAGTAGGTCGCTACTCGCGCCAGTTGTGGTTTCGGACAGCCTACGACCTACTCTGAGACCTACGATCCGACCTACTTGGCAATTCGGATGCAGCGCTGGTCTTGTAAAGTGACTTTAGCTTTTGTAAGTTCATTTTTGTTTTTAAAAATCCCACCTGATGCATCATCACCACAAAAGGAAGCAGTTTTGTTGCCTCTATAGTCTGAAATGTTATGGTTGACAGGCCCTAAGCAGAACTTTAACGTATTCGTGTGTGTACCAACTAATGATACATGTGTTCTTGCCCCCTGGGGAAAAGACAAATCATTTGACTCAGTTTAAGTTAATCTATTCAGTCTTGAAGTAACGAATTTAAATTGTAAATTATGGTCTGTTTGTTACAGATATCTTATAATGCCTGCTTGTATATTCCATGTACAATCACTGCAAACTAAAGACTAATCACAGTTTTTGTACTTGTATTTGACTCTTTTGCAGTTTCTACTACAAATCCAGCTTGTGATGGGAGATGTTTCAGGAGACTCAGGCTTACCTACGCCGGATTGATCAGGACTGTAAGTTATCCTGCTCGCGAGGCATGTTTCCACCTCAATATCCCATTTAATTCACGTGACGTTTCCACTAAACCACTCCAACCATCCCTCATGACCCTGAAGGACATCAGTCTGTTTATTATGACTCTTGTCTCCCACAGCCAGACACTGGTCTTTGCTGTCACCTTGGTTTCTATGGCAACTGCACAGAACATTCCCATTGCTTTTCCTGAAATGGCACAGTGACAATGATTAAGTCAACTTTGTCTATTAGCTTACGTGAACTATTGTTGTCACCCATCATGAACTGGCCCAGTCACAGCAGCTGGGCGCGGTCGGCGCTTATGAGCGGCATTGTCGACGATCCCACGGCGTACAAGTTATCTACCATGGATTCTTAGTTTCACCTTGTGGCTGTACCGAGGGGAGATGGTCCCACTCCCCTGTATGGTTATTGGTGGCTCTTAATTGTATCATTTTAATTCGACAAAGTGGAAGTCAATCTGTAAAGCTTACTTTAGAGCCCTTTGCTACAGAGTAATGGGGAGTTATGCGAGCACAAATATCCTTCCTTAAAACATAAATCAACCTTGCAACACTTTTTCTTAATTGTTCCCATTAGCAGCTGAAGCGTGCGAAGCATGCATCACTGTCTCCTGAATCGACCGGCAGATTGACCAGGATGTGAGGAGGGACTTCTAATAGCACATGGAGGAGGGTGTTATCTGGTTCGCGCAAGAGGAGCAAACAAATGGGATAATATTCATCCAAGGACCTGAGCGTTAAAAGCATTAATTCATAAGATGAGGAGGCATTTGCATGTATGAGTAATCGGTGAGCTTGTAGACACTTTCAAGAGCCTTTCGCCTGCTTGTCAATGCCACATGTTAATACAGACAGCAGATGCACCTGATACAACCTCAGAGGAAATGTTCATTTTATAGCTGGAGAGGACGAGAAGCGCATGATATCACCTTCCTCCTCGGCTGGTGAGTGATCCCTACTCGTGTGGAGCATGGCAATGAATATCTTAGCAAAGTGCAAATGGAAAGATTTATTTGGCTAATTAACTGGAAAAAAAACAATAAAAAGATGTAATCACCCCATCCTCTCTCTCTCTCTCTCTCTCTCTCTCTCCCCTCTCTCTCTCCCCTCTTCATTACATCAAAGACTTCATAATTGCCTGCGAGCTTTCAGTGTGGAGAATACTAATAAATATCAGATAATGATCATAAAAGATGGGAAAACATGACCAGAATCTATTTCCTTAATAACAGGCAAAAGATGCAATTTAAGTTGTTTATTTAATAGAGGCCTGATAGCATTAATGACTTCATTGTGCTGGTGGCAGCCGCCTTGGCTCGTGAATAGAAACGACAAAAAAAAATGGCTCTGGCTGGATACAAAGTCAATTAGATGGGAGCGATGACACTTTAGTGTATCAGCTACTGTGAAAACTCAGATTTAGCAGTTTTCTAACTGTTGCTGTTCGACGTTTGCTGAAAGGATTAATTTAGTATTTGGCTTCAAGATAATCATATGGGAAGTGCTGATACTGAAAATTGTTGCATCCTTCTTTTTTAAAAAATATCTAATCCCCATAAATCCCTCCTAACTATAGAATCATAGTGCGATGTGAATTAAACACAAGGCTACATAATTTGGGAGTAGCTGGCTGGGAGTCAGAGAAATGGGCTGCGCAATATGTATTTTCATCAGAGGATGGCGGTACAAGCAGTGTTACCTCCGGCTGTGACAGTAGAGGAAGAAGAGGTTGCCACAGCGATCAAGCATCGAAAGGTGGGGGGAGGTCTGGTGGACCTTCAGTCGGGAAGGTTGTAATTATTATTTCGTGCCAGCTTGGATCAGACATGCACACTGTCAGGAGACGAAGACAAAGTTGAGGATTATTCAGCTCTCACTTTGCGCATTTAATCTTTTTCAAAAAAGCAAATATCATTTTTTGGGGTTATTTGACTGAATTTTGCTGTTTCAAACTATTTTTTTAATGACATTTCAAATCAGCCAAAGAAAGAGAATACAAATGTTAAGTTCACATACAAATCCATGCACTCGGCGTCTTGATGAGGTTCTTTCTTTCATCGTCTCTTTTCTTTCTCTCTTCACTGTCGCGGGTCTAAAATCAACTTGCACTGAACCAACAACTTGGGTAATTATATTAAGTTAATCACTTTTGATCCCCATAAAACTATTTACAGCATAATGTCTTAAAAAAGGGGATATGAAGCAATCAAATGATGTGATTACCTCAGTAATTACGTACGTTTGAATCGTAAGAGAACAGAAATCTGATCAGCAGCAGTGTTCAGAGTACGTCTGAAAAAGTGGCTACTCAGCTTAGATTTAACCAAACCTTAATCATAAAGCTGGTTAAAAAAAAAAAAAAAAGTTTTAGAATTATGTGTTGATGTGCGCAGGAAGGTTTGGGTTGGACGGCTCGTTCCTCTAACGTATCAGATCCATCTCTGTTTTGTTTTAAATCACCTTGCACCTCAATATAATCTTTTCTGTCCTAAAAGGAACTTCCTCGTCAGCATCCCAGCCTTGTTTGGCTCAGATGAACTGCAGTGGCACACATTTGGATGTCATGAAGGGCCTCTCTAGAGGACCGTGTGCATCTTTTATAGCACCAAGGTGACTCCTGCAGCATGCTGGCATGCCTAATGCAACCTTGTGATAAGATAAGAGAGAGGCATAGAGTTACTGCCGCTCCACAGATACAAGCTAGGGAGGAGCAGCATTTGTAGGCACAGCACTTGTGTCCTAGCTAATCGCTGGATGAGCTGTTATTGTGTCAGTCTGTTCAGAAGTTTGAGTGGGTTCACTCAGGCTTGTCTGAGAATCACATCAAGTCCAGAATGTTGGAAAACATCCAAGTTAACACATTCTCGCTTGTTTAGCTGTCATTTTGTGCTATGCTCTCAGCTCACAACTGATTCATATACTAAGCTACAAGTTGGATGTGCACTCTCCAATTTCCTTTCAGGTCGTCATAGCTGTCCAGCGGCGGATCTGAGATTGACTGAGTTGGTGGTTTAGTGTGTGACTGTCACACAAGGAGACGTTTGAGAGAATATCTCAGGTTGGGGACAGTAACAGCAGTCCACAACAGCATCTTTGTTAGATGTTTCTGTTCACATCAATTTATTTCACCCATTTGGGTCTGAGATGGTGCGATGCTGAGATAATGAATCAACCTCAAACCACAGACTTGTGGACTAACAGTCATACAGCCATTAACAGTAAATCGTACGACTCTTCTTTTTCCCTTACTGAATCATTCAGACCAAAAGCAAACCTATGCTGTCATGTTGTCTTACTGAAAGTTTTGAAAAATCTACACAAACTCACCCTGATTTATCATTTTTCATTTAATAATGGCTTCCAGCCATCCCAGCCTGTGTCTTGTCTGATCAGACATTAAGTGAAGCATTGTGACCTTGTTAGTGCTTCCACGGGAGGCTGCCTGGGATTACCAGGTGCCAAAAGCCTTTAACCGGCGTCCACCCTGGAGTCATGAGGTGACTCATCAGACTGGGTCACACTGTGGTATCCTGAATGGCTTTTCCTCTGGGGCACTCCCCTTTCCATTTGGGTTAAAAACATCAAACTGCGGCTCAATCGCCTCTCCCACCAGTCGTGTATTGTGACTGACTGTGGGGGGGCTCTGTGTCAAAGCAAGCCCCACTTGAAGGTACTGCTGCCACAGCTGTGGTCACCTAACCAGGAGATTCAAAAGCTGCTGGTACATCAAAAACCCCTTTACTACTTCAGCTACTCACAAGAACCATTTTAATCGAGAGGTTGAGGCTGGGATGCCATGCTACTCGGAAATTGCAAGCAGATCACTTTTCCTACGTTGCTCAAGCTGAACTAATGTAAGATCAGAAGCAAAATCACGCAAATCTAACACTGCCACACAAGTGAAAACGCACAAAAACAACAAAAACAACTCCCCAGCTTAGCCTGCAGTGCCACTATCACCAAGCAGGCTAAAGCTAGGCTAGCACAATAGCTCAATCACTAAAACCCACCCAGGATTGTTCTGAAAATAATAGAGAGAATGAGTGCCCAATGGAAAAGCTGATTACAGCCCAGCTGGACACTGACCTATCTTCCCTGTGGAGGCTTTTACAGAGAGACCAACACACACGCACACACACGCTAAAGAAATTCTGACCAGCATGATAAATCAGTTGTCAGTTCCTTTTTCCTTAATTCTTACTTTATATCCCAGAATTACCAGGGGATGAAGGGTGTGACAATAAAATTTAAACCCGGAAGGAAAAGATCAAGTAAACAAATTTACTAATGTACTTGATAATCAAACACAAAGCTTCCTCCTTTAGGCCGGTCTGCCTCAAGGAAAATAAGTGACATTAACTAACATGTTTGTCCAATTTTACCAGCCTCCCATCCAAGCGAACAAACCAACACACACACACACACGGTCCACAGTCAGCTGACCCGCTGGGGCTGGAGCTTGAGTGTTCACAGGTGTGCTGCTCCACTCCTGAGTAAGAAAGAGGGCGGAACCTGGAGGGGGCACACACACGCAGCACAGGCCACGCAGGCAGAAATATTTGTCATGTTCTGTGCAAGGACTCACACACTACAGTGTTCAGTACAATCAACAGTTTATTTTAACAAGTGTGCAGTCTCTGAGGATGACAGGCTCGCAGCACCGGTGCTAGCAGCAGGTTAGGCTTCAGGTTAATCCTCCAGGTGTGGAGAGACACTGCAACCTGGTAACTGGGGACGCCTGGGCCGCATGTCTCCTGGGCTGTGGCGTTCAGCACCATCTGATCCTCCTCAAACTTGCTGCGAGGTCTCAACCCGGTTCAGGGCTGAGGAAGAGGTGGCAGGTCAGGAACTCTCCAGGTCAATAACAGGCAGACCAAACAGGAATTCTCGTGGTCAGGGACATAAGGCAGGCAGAGACGCAGGGAGCAGGCCGGGGGCAAGACCAGGAGACCAGGCTGGAGAAGAATTGCTGGAGGGTCATGACAAAACAGAGGACAACTTGGCACTGGGTGAAATGTGAACCTGGGGTTTAAGTAGTGGACTGATTGGAGAGTGAATGCAGGTGTGGCTGATCAGGGAGGGGTGTGGCTGAGCTGATGCTGTGGGAGAAGTGACTGCTGCAGGTGAGTGTGGCAGGCAGGTGTGACAATAGTTGGTTCACTTTAAGCACAGTGTTTCAGATACAGCCATGGATGCTCTGGCTCTTGAATGCATTAGGTTTCAAGATCGCCTCAGAATCCATCTTGTAAAGCTCGTGTCTTCACCTAAAGTGGTTTGGCCCATCATCGTCCTTTGAGAAGCTGGGGGTGTGGTTGAGGTGTAATGGCAGCAAGAGTTGCCTCAACTTTGCTATAGCATCAATTATATCGGAACTGGGGAGTGTTTCTTCTTTGTTTGAAGAACAAAAAAAAAACGCTTCTTTTAATTCTTCTACGGAATGGAATTCGGCTTCTACATGAATTTGTTGATGTGGTTGAAGTTCGCTGGTGGTAGACGGGTGACTCATCCAATCATCATCATTGTTTTGTAGAGTGCTGCGATTGTTTTTATTCCTTTGAGTTGTTGCGGATCACATTTCAGAGAGGGGGAAAAAAGCCTGACTTCAAAGTTTCATTTGTAAAAGTAACAACAAACTTTATAGCGGTGATGAAAGGATATTTGTCTTAGAAACGTTGTGGAGAAATTTTTCAAAGGAACAAATACCCCAACAAAACATACTTGAGCTCAAGATTCAAGTAAAAGTACTTGGTGTCCATCAAAGTTCCAGCATCAGTGACCGTACACGGAGCAACAAGGGCCGATCTAACCTGGCAGGGTCACAGCTCTGACTCATGGGTGGCTCAGCCATTTAAAACAGTGCCAGATTTGATCTGACTTTCTTCTCATTCGGGTGTAATCCCGCTAGAGAATATCTCTGTGGGAAGAGAGAGAATGTGAGGTCTGCTGTAGCAAGTACAATATTTTTACACCAAGTAACCGAGGCAGTTTTTCCGTTGCTATTTACCTTTCATTACTGTCAAAGTGTAGAGGAGTTGTTCCACACTGCTGATTGTCTACGATGGTTTGGCTCTGTTTTGTCTTGAGAGCTCTGTAGGGAGGCCAGATTTTTTTTATTTCTGTATTTATTTATTTATTACAGTGCAAACTAAGAACCCAGGAAGCATGTGACGTGTATAAGAGAAGAAGCACTGATTTCTACTTTAATAACCTTTATGATTAATGGAGATGAACATGCCTGGCCTGCTCACTCACATCTTGGTTACTCCAGCAAGGGCAACATTCTTCGCAGGAAAGGCAGATTTTTGTGGCTGCTGTGGCAGGATGTAATTTTCAACTGCACAGCAAGAGATGATTGGTACAAAGGGGACAGAACACGTTATCCTCTGCGAGACAGCAAGAAGATTGCTCAGAATTGTTCGCCGTGTGGTACGACTGTATCAGAGTGAGAAAAGTCAATAAGCTGGATGTCAATGGATGTTTCAGTCTGCTCTTGTTTCAGCCGGACGATAATAAAAACCAGCCTGACCAGAGTTTGTCAAGGTGAAAATGTGAACATTGCTTATACTAATTTAATTAATAAAATGAAAGTTGGTCATCAGGGTGCCTTAGTGTTAAGTTTCACATGCCATGACCCCGAAAGGACTGAATGACAGCTGCCACTTATTTGAGCATTGATTTCTGGCAAAAATCGAAATCCTGGTTATTTCACCTGATACTGAAATTGCAGTTATTTCATTTTTTTTCATGAGATCCTTTTGAATTTCAGCCTCAACACATGAAACTATCGCTGTCTTAGTAAATATATCTGATATAATCTGTATTTAAACACACCAGACATCCTGTCCAAAACAAGACGACAGTTGTGTCAGAAGTTGAAATCTAACCCTACATAGGAGAGACGGAGAGCACCGATGGCTCCGCACTTACAACACCAGGCAAAATGCAACACTCATGAGACATAATAATCATTTTATTTCAATTATCTTGTTTTCCTGTTGGTGGGAAGCGGAAGGCGTGATTGAAATTCAAATCAAATTTTGAACATCTAAATACCTACACTACCAGTCAGAAGTCT
>NC_141330.1:14785000-14787500 GCF_037954235.1 Aulostomus chinensis | reverse complement strand
CTTTTTTTATTTTATTTAACCTTTATTTTATCAGGTAGTCACTTGAGATCAGGTGATCTCTTTTTCGAGCGAGACCTGGTTCAAAATGGCAGCATCTAAAACAAACAAAATAACACAAAATCAGACAAGAACAAACAAAGTGATGTGGTACAGAGAAAAAACGAACAGTGAAACAGGGCCAGAAGTCGATAAAAGTCGAAGCAATAGGGCAGGGGGAAGCGGGGCTTTACAAAGGGTCACTGAGGAGAGAAGGTCAGGTTAAAGGAAATGTGACACATTATCCAGCAAAACAATGACATTGTCCCATTTTAGTCTTTAAAATGTCCAAAGTCTGTGTTTTAAAATCAGATATGGTGGTGAGAGCCTGCAGTTTGAGAATTCTTTGGAGTCCATTCCAGGCAACCGGAGCTAGAAAAAGAAAAAGCCCTTTTCCCAAACTCAGTGCGAGTTCTGGGTACTGAGGCATGTAAATGATCCTGTGAACGTGAGCTGTAAGATGTGTTTGGTGTGAATGTGATGTATGAGGGCAGATAGAACGGAAGGTTACCAGTGATGGCTTTGTAAACGAAGGTGTACCAATGATGCAGTCTACGGGCAGAGAGAGAAGTCCAGCTTACCTTTGTGTACAGAATGCAGTGATGGGTTCATGCTCTATAGCCAGTAATAAATCTCGAAGCACCATGGTAGACAGCATCCAGCGTATGCAACGTGGTGGAACAAGCAGACGTACATAAAACATCACCATAATCAAGAACTGGTAAAAACATAGCAGCGACAAGTCTCTTTTTTTTTAATAAAAGAGAAACAGGACTTATTTCTGAAATAGAAACCCAGCTCAACATGGGGTTTAAAAGTAAGTTGATCATCTAATATAAAACCTAAGAATTTAAAAGTCGATACATGTTCAATTTGCACACCTTGTGAGGTGTGAATAGAGGGGGCATGTAGTTTCATGTTGGATTTAGTGAAGATCATGAATTTAGTTTTGTCTGGATTTAGGACAAGTTTTAATTCTAGTAGCTGTGTTTCAATTTCCTTAAAAGCGAGTTGTAAAAGTTCCAGAGTCCTAGACAAGGTAGCAGCACAACAATAAATGACAGTGTCATCGGCATAAAAACGGAAGTTTGCATTAGAAACATGTTTGCCAAGGTTATTAATATAGAGTGTGAACAACAATGGACCTAAAACTGAGCCTTGCGGCACTCCCTTGTGGACAGATAAAACATCAGAATAGAAACCATCAGCATAAACACATTGAGTCCTGTAATGAGAGAGCCAATCAACAGCAGAGCTGGACAATCCAATATACATAGCCTTTCTTTTAAAACCTTATGGTCTCCAGTATCAAACGCTTTTGATCTACCCTAACAGACTAGAAGGTGAGATTATTGTTGAGACTCAATAAGATTTAAAATATTCACACTACCTTCATAAAGATGCTTAGATGTGTATTCACGGCTAAGTTTTAAAGATTCTATGGACATTAAAGGCAGATTATTGCGCTCGGAGCTCGAGTGTTCTATGTCTTCTCTCGACTAGCTGACGCACAAGATGACAACTCATAATTTGAAAGAGCAGGATATTCTAGGTTCATTAGTGTCACATTTACAGCAGAGAAATCAAGAAATGGATACATAACATAATGTTCAATTTCCGGCCGCTCTGGGGCGCCGTGGTTAAGCTACTTTGGAAATAAAGTAGTAAACCTGAAACCAATTTGTTTCCTTTTTGTAACTAGAAAAACATGCGGCATTAAAAAGTTCCTATATTAAACATCAATTATGGTTCGCCAAAGACTTCCAGAATGCAGTCCATCCACGTCTAGATTCTGATGCGATGGTTGAATCATTTCTCCAGTCAACACCCCCTTCTTTATTTTTTTCACAACAAACGGGTCAGAATCAGACATATCAGCATGTAGACTGGGAGAGTGTTGGGTTGCTCATGATAGTGGCACAGGTTGTTATAGACAGAGAATTTAATGATACAAAATAATGCTGTTGTGCTCCAGTAAGAATAAAACATAGTAGAAGATTCAAAGGAACATGAATGCGTTATAAAGACACAGGAGGTTCAGCAGCTGCAAGGTACATTAACTTACTCATGACACAGCTATACCAGCAGATGTAGAACACACACACACACACACACACACACACACACACACACACACACACACACACACACACACACACACAGACAGCCCTTGGCTCAAATACATTTATCTTTGACTCAAACACTAGAACATGTGCATCAAAACAGAGATCAAAAAACTGGGTCTGAGTTCACATGATGCATTTTAAATGGTACTTGAATTAACATGTTTTCAATGGTTCTTCTCTCCAGTTAATTATTTATCTGAGATTTCAGCAACATGTCAAAACAATATTAAGCGGAGGCTTGAATTATGCAGCATCGCAATCACGCCTCCCTACCAAGTTTCCGCTGCGCTAATAAAGAGCTGCAAACAAAAGGACATACATTGTGACTAAGTATAAGG
>NC_141330.1:14667500-14782500 GCF_037954235.1 Aulostomus chinensis | reverse complement strand
AGCTGAACAGGCTGTGGCGACACTGGCGAGCTAACTTTGTCATAGCAACCAGGTTCATATAGAGGTCAGTGGGTCATCCCCGCACAATGAGCTGCAATGAATGAACTGCAATAAAAAGCAGTGTGGCTTGTTATACTTCTGCCTTCTGAACATTATCATGTATTGTATAACTTTCAAATGACAGTCGTTTGAATGAATACAACAAATGTTTCACAAACACTGATACAAAAGCAAATGAGCTCTCTGCACATTGCTCATTTGGATCTATCTGTGAGCCTAAGAACAAACCGGACTGTATACCAGCTCTTCTAAAGGTTGTTTGGTGCGTAACCACTGACTGTTGTTGCCTGCACTGAATCAAACACGCACATGTTTAACAACACGGGTGTGCTCACGTGGTGTATTAATGGATGCTTTTTGTGGCATTTGCCCTTTGAATAATTTCCTTTGCTTTGTGGTGTGACTACTTGTTTCCAATCAGGCTTCTGAGCAGGTTGCAAACATCAGACAATCAGGCAATGTCTCTCTTTTTTTTTGGTTGCATTTTTAAAACATAAAATCAACAATTTTCTTCTGCTTACCAGGAGGATAACCTCATGTAGCCTTTACCATACGATTGTGATTCCATCCTCTCAAAAACACCTTGTTTGTAAAATCCATCCATCCACCATAGTTCTCATTTTACACACAATCTGTGAGTACCATTTATTGATCTTGGCATCTGAAATGACTGTTCTGTACAAGCTTGCCTCTTGGACTTATGTTACTCATTTTTCAAGTGTGTTTCAACTCTGATGTGGCTGGAGGAAAGGCTTTAGGATGAGCACCAACTGGTGTGGTTAGCACATGATGAAACTCTATCCCGGAGAACATTGACTGGGGTGCATGAGTGTAAAATTCCCCCGAATAACAGAACAGAGCTTCTGATATTACAATAACTCGGATGTCAGCCAGGAGTGGCTTCACCCGGGGAAGTACAGTCCGACAGTCTTGGTGCCAGGCGCGAATGAATTTGTTATAATTATAGCCGTTAATCCCACAAGTCCTGTGGTTACTTGAACGTGTGTGTTCCTTGGCCTTGGAGGTATGGTCTGCTAATGCCAGTTAAACTAAAAAGGTTAACAATTGCAGCAAAAACTAGAGGATATGAACTGAGTTAAATCTATTCTTTTCACGAGAACAGGTTTGCCAAAATAATGGGATTTTGTTGTTATGTCATCTTTAAGAACTTATAGAAAAATGTGAAAGTAAAAAACAAATATAAAGTATGATGCTAGACAGAAAGAAAATTTCTAAGCTCTACACAATCATATATATAGTTATTACTAAGGGAATGAACAGGTTTACAACGGCAATGTTTTATTAAATGTTTTTATTTTTAGCCTTATGTCGAAGTACGTGACAATCAATAATTAAGCATTCTGATGACAAGTTAACTAGACAGGCTAATAACTTCAGTAAACATTACAAAAAAATTATTTTTACAGTGTTGAATAAACAGTTTGCTGAAATAATAATTTCATATTTTATTCATGATTAAATAAATTCTAGTTGTAGAAAGGTTTTGCAGAATTTCTGTAGAATAATGTAACAGTAAATACCAAATATATTTCTGATGACTACTTAGCTAGAGGGGCGGCGTGGCTCAGAGGTAGAGTGGCCGTCTAGCAACCAAAGTCGCTGGTTTGATCCACACTTCCCCCGGTGACCATGTCAAAGTGTCCTTGAGCAAGACACTGAGCCCTAATTGGTCCTGATGGCCCTGCGATGGACTGGTGACCCGTCCAGGGTGAACCCCGCCTCTCACCCAATGTCAGATGGGATAGACTCCAGTCCCCCCCCCCCAGCAACCCTTAACAGATAAGCGGTATAGAAAATGGATGGACGTCTAGTTAGCTAGACAGGCTAAAAACCGCTGCAGAGACTGAGGGTACATGTAGTAAATCTGTTGTTCACACTGTGGGAATGAACAGGCTTGCTGGGCTAAGTTATGGTAACTAAGATTTGCCCTCAGGGGTGGGGTTTAATGAAAGGTGATAATGTTGATTTACAGTGTCAGAAGCAATTTACTTCCTTTGTAGATTCTGGTTCTTATTTGATTACCTCACTTGGCTGTTAGCTTCCTGACATGTTTCATGCATGCCTGCTGACTCTGTATTTGAATGCCAGTATTCTCTTGAGGGGAGAAAACCAGGCAAAGGTGGAGAGACGAACTGCACACCCAGCGTCTCTGTTTGTGTGTGTGTGTGTGTGTGTGTGTTTGTGTTTGTGTGTGCATGCATGTGCGCGTGTTCCCGAAGGATGTTGGGAGAGGAATAAACACATGGGTTGGCTAGTGCTATGGCGAGAGAGGAGTTTTAGCCAGAGAACGTCAGCCAGACGCCTACCTCGCCACACTGGCATATGGACTGCCTGTCAATTGCAATTATTAATTTGATATTTCCCAGTCCCAGGAGCGTGCCACAACATGCAGCCTAGAGTCAGCATTACAATCAAATTACCAGAGCATAAGTAATGTCCGGCTATAAAGCACTGCTACCCTTGACTCAACTTTTAATCCTGCCATGCTGGCTCTGTGCACATATAGGATGTATATGAATTGATACAGACAGTGTTTGTTGCCCATTCAGTTGAATGGATGCAAACAGCATTTTATTGGGTGCAGTTTTATGCTTTAGGGACAGATTTAGCTGTTGAATAAATTTTAGGACAAGAAAGAACCCTGTGGATGTCTCTGCTTTAGTGTCTGGCCAGGAAAAATGATGTAATTGCAACATTAATTTTAGTTTTTAATTTGTTATTGTTGTTTGCACAGTTTCTACAACGCCCTATGGACCAACACATAGAATAAGAGCAATAAACCTCATGGTTGAAGCACTTTTTAAACAGAAACAAACAAAAAAATTTTGATTTTGCAGAGTATGAGCATTTTAAATGTGCTATAGAAAAGGATAAAACAGAGTTATCTCAGGATATGGTGTCTGAACAGAAAAGCAACGTCACTGTTGGAGCCTCAGTGGGTTGAATCATGATTCAGTGAGTATTCTGACTTAAAAACAAATTTTTCCAGCTTGTTAAATAATTACACACAATGCATTTATGGACGACGTCCCAGGGTACGGAGTTGGATGCTGATCATTAAATGAGTCAGTGCTTGTATTTCAGAAATCTCTTCACGGGACACCACCTAAGCGCTCACATGTTAGCCTTGTTCTGGAAGATTAATCCAAATCAATATTAATTAATGCTAATCAATGCTGAACAATCTTTTTCACCCTCGAGGGAGTGGACCTGACTAATGAAATTAATGAAGTGCAGAGTTTGAACAAAGATTGTGAGACTTCTGGTTTTGCACACCTGCTGTCCAGTAACGCCAAGAATGTTTATTTGTGGCGCTCCTCCCCAGCAAACAGATGTCACAAAGTGCTTCAAAGGAAACGGTGCAAGAAACACTAACAAAAGACATAAACAAAATTATAATACAATTACAAACTTTAAATGCTTCACACGTAATATTGTAATTACTTATGTACAGTATACTGTAGTATATTTTTAACACTAACAGTTAGGTAAAAATTAAGTTACAAAAGCCAAGATGGAAGCATGCGCGCTCTCTCACACACACACAAAATCAATAGAAACAGCCCCATCAATAGTAAGTGAGATGACCCTTGTGTGACCGCCAGTAGTGATGACACTCTTCGCTCGCTGGTTCATCAGCACTTTCGGGGTCCACCTTGATGGACCGGGCTGTGTGTCTGAGGGTGAGAGCTGGTTTTAGGGTGAGGGGATTCAAGTGTGAAGTGACAAGACTCCTGGTGTTGAAAGACGAGGCCTGAGAGAGAAGAAAGTGAAGGTTTGAGTGTTGCAACAGTTCGTGCTTGTTGAATGAATCGTATCGCCATGGTGACGGGGCTCCCCTGCTGGTTGCTAAACAGCCACACAGAGAGGAAACTGTCCTCCTACGTCCAAAACTACAAGTCTATTCCACCACATCATTTTAATAGCATAATGAGACTTCAGTGAAGAGTCAAATCTAAATTTGATAGTGTAGAATTTACAGTCAGTGTTGAGGTCGTTACTCCAAGAAAGATAATGTATTACACATTACTAGTTACTTTTTAAGAAAGTAATGCCTTAGTCTATTTTTAATTGATTTTAATTGCCCTTTAATCCTTTACTAAGATTAATTAATTAAATCACAAATTAACGTGTTATAAAAATCAATGTAAGATTAATTATAGCACACTCGAGTGGTCACTTCACACATGCATCGCTAGTCAAAGTGCCTATTTGAGACTCAGCCTTAAGATGCCCTGACTGGTTTTATTCAATCACTAATAAAAATGTGGATTTCAAATCATCTCTTCTTAGTGTCTTCAACTGATTATTCATGCATTACAATTTTTAATGTCCTAGAATTCAAATTCCTTATTTGGGGAGCTTAAGCAGATATGAGATTAAAATGTGATTAATTAGATCAATTAATTACTAATAATATATATGTGTATGTATATATATAAAAAGAGCTCAGACCCCACTGAACTCCCTTTGAGTTGAGGGTATCAGCATGCTCTGACCTGCAAGGCTTCAGCTATTTACTTGGTTAGCATGTTGCCTTTGTGGGGCGGTGGACAGTCATTTCTGACCTGGGCACAGTTTACACTTTAGCATCAGATTTTTTTTTCCTTTGGTGCAACAAATTCAAATTAGTGTTAATATTTCCATCCCCAGGAAGCCATCTTCTCCTTCTCCATGAGCTCAGACGCTAGAGTCACACTCACGTCACTCTACGTATGTAAACCAGGACGAAAAGGGAAGCTTGATTAGTTTTTCTGTCCTCCTGTTATGCAGACAGTTGAAGAACATAATTTAAAGCAAAACTGTAATGTGATTATCAAAGTTACATTACTGTCAAATGTAATCTGATTCGAGGAATGCATTACTTGAAAAGCTTTCTGTGTACAGTATAGAAGAAGTCAGTTTAAAAACTCTTTCATCTATTTTGTTGTTGTCATTGTAGTTTTCAATAAAAGCTTTTCAACTAAGTTTAACTTGACCATCGATGGACTTTTGAGCAACTGTCTCAAACAAATAGTCATTAACAGATAATTAACATTCCCATCAGGTGTTTGACAAATAACAGACGTGAGTGTTGCAATATTTTTCAGCGATAAAAGAAGTTTTGAATCAGCAGCATGGATATCATCTGAGATCTTACCTGCCTGAGAAAGACTCATGGAGCGTCGTCGTCACGACCACCTAACCTGAGGCTGAGCCGTGACGAAGACTGGAGCGTACCAAAACCAAGGCAGGGTGAGACTGAGTCAGGACAGCAGCCAGGATCCAGTCTTGGTAACGGTCCCTGAGGTGTATGAACAGATTTTTATTTTTTTTTGCATTTAAAACTCATTTTAGACAAATAAGCTGACATCTTCCTCCTCCCAGCGCCTTCCACTGACAGTTGAAGTGCATGTGGAGGGGTGTGAGGAGGGTGAAGGGGGAGCAGACAGGATCCTGGTCATGTTTAGAAGTAACTAGTTAAGTTATCGGTTGTATTTGAAAGAAATGATTTATGGGCAATTTGGCAACATGGCCACAGGTGTGGTATTGACAAGTCTTGACATAAAATCTTGACACCAAGACCAGGCTGAATAAAAATGGAGTTGTTTCCAAGACTTTAAAAAGAGATACAGAAATCAGAATACTAAAAAACTATACATTTATAAGATTAAAACAGATTTTTTTTTTTAACTAGAACTAAACCTTGTGGCACACTGCCACTATACAGAGTTTCAGATGATAATCTGTATTATTTAGCTTGATTTGAAACACAACCAGACAGACAGAGTGGTTGATGACAAACAGCAGACCAGGACCAGTTCAGCTTTTGTCACTTTTATGTGCAGGAGGAGTTAAAGATGTCAAGGGGAAAGAGAGGAAGTTTTAATTCAGTTAACTAGGTCCATAAAGTCTTGGAGAGTTTCTGCAGAAACCCTCTCCTGGGTTGCTGTGCTTTGGGACAACTACATTGTGTTGTTTTATGGTTCCATTTCTCCTGTGAGGGCACAATCTCCTGACTAGAGGACAAATATATATTATATTAAGCCATATGCCTTTTTGATGGAATTTAAACAAAGCCCAACAAAGAAGAACAATAACCAGAGCCAGCAGATTAGCAGGGGACAAACACACTGCGCAGTTTCTTTGCGATTAGCTAATAAACTGCCAAGGACTTACATGTACAGCATCCTCCAGAGAAAAGTCCTTCTTTAAAGTTTTGCCTGCTGCCTCAAATTTCATTTTCCTGTAATACGGCTTATCGATAATGTCCTCAAGCATGCCCTACTCTGCATAAAGAGTGATGATTACTTGTGTAGACCTCTAATTGCCTTGCAATGAGAACACAATCACTAATAAATCAAGTTTCATCCAAACTGTTTGTTTGATCAGGAAACTAATACTGACTTTAGGAAAGTTTGCGTTGAAAGATTATATAAAAGACATCGTATCTGTCAGAGGTAGTGACGATCGGAGCTGAGGAAGGTCCTGGTCAGAGGCAAAAAACTCCAACATAATTCTGAAAGAGATCCTGTCAGGCCTGCTTTTGCAAACCAAGAGAAATTGATATTATTTTTATGAAAAAGCAAATGCATGTCTTTGATTATATAGAATAAAACATTTATTTTACAATTTAATTGGTTGTAAAATGGTAGCGATCAGAAGGGCATGTGCATATACAACGACTACAGTGCTCAATGTGCACACTTTAAAAGTACGGAAACATCTAATGTACACATGAATGTAAATTAGCAACGTCTCAGTGTTGGCTGGGTTGTTGTTGTGCTTGTCTTCTCTCCAGTTCTACTGCACCTGCACCGGATGCTGGTTTTTCTGCATGAGATTTGTTTTCGTTGACAGGCTACAGCAGTGGATGTACATTGAGGGCTTGGATTGCGCAAATGGAAATGCTGTCGTTTTTGATTACGCCATCGTGTTTACATTGGAACTTTACAACAGAGGGGAAGTTAAGCTGACATTTTTTCCACGCGCTTTAGGGCCGCTTGGTTCATGGGTGAGTTCGCTTCCCCTGTGCCGAAGGGTCCTTGAGCAAGATAATGACTCGGTAAATGCTTTGCATGAAAAAACACTACATAAATAGAGTGCATTTACAATTATTTTACTGAATCTAAACTTGTTTTTTGAGTTCATGTCCCTGCTGATTTCATTTGACTGTGTCCACTGTGTGAGCCACAGGGTCGCTATTTAATATGGAAGACTGAGTCCAGAAAGACAGACGGCAGCAGCGGAGTGGAGGACTCCATATTGTGACAGTATCTTAGAAAATGTATCAGGTAAAGGGACAATAGCAAGGGTCGCTCATCTCCTGTATTTATTTATGCCCTTTACGTCCAACAGTAAATAACCCAGGGGAAAACATCCAAGTTCTGATCAAACACTTTGGGGAGAATTATCATATTATCTGCCATCAGGAAAAATAACTTTTGAAAGTTCTTTTTTCTTCCCTCTACTTCTGATCTGGATGTCAGTACTCATTTTCATTCATCTTGGGTATTTTCTTTGGAACAATTATTGAGCCAGTGCAGAAGAAAACCTACAGTATATCAAACACTGCACTAAATGTGGGATATGGTAATTTTACCTTTTGATTTATTTGGTACGGCGGCAGCTGTATTACTATATTACACTGCATGCATTGTGCGGGGCTCCGATAGACAGTATAAGATAAGAGACTGCATAACCCCGCAGCTCAGGTGAGATCAATGGAAAAAGAACTCAGTTGGAGATGAATTAAAAAAGAGATCCTTATTTTTCCTCCATATGTACAGTGCATTCCTGCAGGAGACAGATGAGTGATTCATCAAGGCTATAAAATCAATGAAAAGCTGCCAGAGTTGCTCCTCATCACGTTAAAGCAATAAAAACAGCAAACCTCCTTGAACTCCCGTAAATAACACGAATGTGAGGAGGAGGGAGTAGGTAAAAATGCAGGTAAACAGGGTTTAACAAAACATGTTTTTGCCACCTTAACTTGGTGTTGAACTCTGCATGTACAGCAGAGTTGCCATTGCTTCCATTGCATTCGTATTGACCGATCAGTTACAGGTGCTGGGATAAACCCTCATGCAATGTATCGCTCTGCACCAACTGATTAACTTTTGTCTTTTGAGCGACACACACCACCGGAACAACGATGACTGATGTTCTGTTTTTCCTTTCATGTGTTTTCTTAATGTCCTTTGAATAGACTTTACACTACTGTTAGAAGAAGAAAGGGAAATAAATACTGGAAATTGCCTAATAATAGATTATTTTATTCAAACGCTTAAGAATACTAAAGGTCAAGATAAAACTGAAATATTTTGTGACATCCTTCCATACTGGTTATTAAAAGCTGAGTAGACTGGCCTTGTAGAGAAGAAAACAGTCCACGGAACACAATTATTTCCATTCATTTACTTCAAAATCAATACAAATATTCACATACATGGGCTTCTTTACTGAGTATAAAAAAAACCTTTATTAAATTATTTAACATTACAACTTTTAATAACAGTCTGAATAAATTGAGGGCAGCACAGTGGTGCAGTGGTCAGCACTGTCGCCTCACAGAAAGACGGTTCCGGGTTCAAGCCCTGCTCCAGCACAGGATCTTTCTTTGTGAGTCTCCATGTTCTCCTGTTCCTGTGTGGGTTCTCTCTGGTACTCCAGCTTCCTCCCACAGTCCAAAGACATCAAGAGAGGACGAGGCTGATTGATACTCTAAATTGACTGTAGGTGTGACTGTGAGTGTGAATGGTTGTCTGTCTGTCTATCTGTTGGTCCTGTGATGGACTGGTGACCTGTCCAGGGTGAACCCCACCACTCGCCTGAAGGCTGCTGGGATAGGCTCCAGCCCCCCCGCAACCCTTAACAGGATAAGAGGTAGAAAATGAATGGATGGATGGATGGATGGATAGATGGATGGATAAAATGAGTTTGCTATTTGAAACCTTTAGGGCACTTGATTTTTTTCACATCTGAATTACTACTATTTGACCCTGGAATGCAGAAAGAGCCAGCCACGTATATTTAGCTTGAAGCTAATGGTGGCAACAGCAGCTACAGCAGGTTTACATTCAAGTGCATCATCTAGCTTTATGTTCAGCAATCCACAAGCACTTTGATTTAAACTAAAAAACACTCTAGAACCCTTCTGATTCCCTACATGATCACATGATTCACTGGGGCACTCATTTGAACCAACTTGCTCAGCAAATGGTTGGTAAATGGCTTTTGGGGGAGGGGGGGGCAGTTTTACTCCTTTTTGTAACTGTTAGCATCAGCTTGTTGATTGGTAAAGTTTACTTTATTTCTCAGCACACCCAATACTGTTCCTCATCATAGCTGTGGAATATTTGGCAAAACTGATGCAAGATGTCATTTATAAACTGATTAAGCTGCATTGAAATTATTCTGTTTGGTCGATATGGTCTACTGTACGTTTGTTGTATCTGGGTGACGCTTCACTCCATTTCTCTCGGTCAGTGTTGCTAACTTCCTGTGGCAACCATACTGGATTGTTGTTGTCTTTTGTATTTTGCTTTTTGTTTAAAAAAAAAAAACCTCTAAAATCTTACGTTGCTTGATAGATTCAATGTGCTGTGACATTTCTTGTTTCGCTGGCGAGTGGGGAGAGGTCGTGGAATAATTGTGTGGGGATGAGCATGCTACATTTGGTGGGATACCCCTGGCGGTAAAAAGCAACTGAGCATTTCTAGTTTTTGAAAATAAAGTATATTCTTATCTTCACAGTTCATAGAGTGGTAGCAGACCCTCTCCTAGAGTAAAGGCAGATAACAGCATGTAAGGATGATCATGGCTGACCCGAGCAGCGCCGAGGTCAAAGAGACACCAGCTGCTGCACAAAGTTGTCAGATGCAAAGCATTAGTGCTGTAGGCTACTACCCAGTGCTAGTGACAGATACTCTTTTTGCTTTTATTGTCTTCTGTTGTGATGAATTTATCTGAAGTAAATTGTTGCCATAGAAACAGGGCTATTTTTTTGAATTATTTTTGACATAAGCATGTAGGCTTTGTAGTGTTCGGAATTTAGCAATGTGCCAAAGCATACAAGTGTGAAGGGATATTTTTGCATTTTTATTCACAAGCTACAACTGTAGTTTCAGGAGAAATCATCACACTTAGGAGGACTGGATATGTTTCAAGCCCCCCCCCCCCACCCCCAAAAAAAAACATGTGAATGAGATGGGAAATATATTTAATACTTAAACTATTTTATTTTCAAATATTCCACCAAATTACCTCAAGATGATAGATAATAGCAGATGATGCTTTGAAGTGGAACAAAAGATGAGCCACTGTTCCATTTCAAAGCCACAATAACAGGAGAGTATTCCTGAAATTCAATTTTTGGGGTTTTATTATTATAAACTTTAATGTTTACATTAATGATGATTCCTCTTCATATTTGTTTTTTATATTCAAGCCTGACAACAACAAACCACTGAGGAAGGATTTATCTGATTTCAAGACTTTTAACTCCAGAGAAAGAAGACGAGGTTGGGTTAACGTCACCCGGTGAGCTCACCCTGTCGCATCTTTTTAACCCTTCATGTTTACTTGTGTTCACCACATTCTGCCATAATTCCACTGAGCAAACAGAGCACTAATGGGGAGTTTGTCTGTGGCAAACACCGCAGTCCTGCTGGGGGGGTGCAGTTCAATGATGCTAATGTATCTGTGTGTTTTATAAAAACTCTGCATGTGACTCTTTTAGCACAGTCGGTGCTTCCCTGCTTTCTATTTTCAAACAAATGGGTGGCTTCATTAAGTCTTCATTGACAGGACATAAACTGCTCAATTATTTTCAAATTCTTTGAAGTAGCTTCAATTGCGTCTGTCTGATTTTTTTTTCTTTTTATCCAGATTAATGTGAAGCTGCACATTTTTCATGATAGAAATCAGGACTTTCAGGGGTTTTTATTACCTGCTAGGACAATTATAGGAGCTGTTATCCACTATATCTGTACATTGGATTTCATTACAATATAAAATTCTCATGAAGCTCATTGGGAAGTCAGCAGATGTATCATCAGCTCTCGCAGAGTGAGACAGCTGCATGGAAATGAGCAGCAAAACAGATGCACTTTATTTGTTCGAGAGCATACAGGCATTGTTATTTTTCTCTCCCTGAAAATGAGGAGCTGGAGCAGGACGATCACAGCCTGAGGGGATGGAAATTTAACTCAGAAATGGCTCGTATATTGAGGCCCAGAATCATTGGGATTCTTTGTAGTGTATTTTAACGACATAGATCAGCCATTTCACCATTATGCTGGGCAACAGAGCATGTGCTCTGCTATTATATGATACAGTATTTTGTTAATAAAACCTCCCAACCCCTAAATCCTAAAATGGAAAACAACAGATTTGTCTTCTTTATTGCATTGCGCCTAATGGAAAAGCAAACTTAGTACAAACCATGTAATATGTTGGTGGTCTATGCAGTCTGTACAACGACGGAACAAACACTCGCCTGCCACTTCATTATGTGATCCAACAAACTTCTGCTGATGTAGATTTTCAGTCACGGTTGTGAAGCTCAGTCAGGGGCCAGTTGGAGACCGAGCCTCTTCCTGCCTGAGTCTCTACACCTTCTTTCGCACTCAGAGTTTCAAAGTTTGAGACACAACTAGATTCTATTAGTAAAGGATATAGAGTTCAAATAAGCACTGGAGTCCAGCAAAGTTGAGTCCAAAGAGCTTTATTGTCCTTGCGGAGTATAAAGCCCGAGCAGTCCTGCAGAAGCTGCTGAAAACCTATTGGCAATAGATCTCATTTTTTAGGGGGGGGGGGGGGGGGATCCAGCTGGGTACATGGAGGACTACTTTCCCTTATCAACTGTTCACGTTTGACCATTGTCCCTTACACGTACTCTTGTGCATCAACTGCTCTTAGAGACGTAACAGCCAGAATAAACAAGAACCAAAACCATTTCCATCAGCAGCACCTGTGCCGGACGAAGATTCAGCCACCTCCAACTCATCATGACCATTTGTGATTGTGCAACAATGAAGCCAAAGCGTCACTTTGCTGTGTCTGGCGCAGGACCTAAACCTTGATAAAGTGGTTGGCAGGTTTGCCACCATGAAGGGAGGAGTATGAAGATTTTAAAAGGGACAATGAAGTCTGTAGTAACTGTTTTCAGTAAGGGGGAAAAATGTGTACAAGCTGAAATTGCATTTGTGCAGGGGGCGGACGTGATCAGCATCACAGCTGGAATGTGCCTGCCCGTCAGGTTTCCTGAAAGGGAGTGCAGCCCCTGGAGTTGGAGGTCAGCTGCCACTTCAGCACCCCTAATTCCCTCAGTTTTGATTGGGATTAATCTGATACAATATTAATATTTTATATCCATGTAGCCTCCTCGGTGGCGATATTTTGTCAACTACATGCATGAGTGTAGAAGCATCCATCCATCCGTTTTCTACTGCTTATCCTGTTAAGGGTCATGGGAGGGGGGGTGGAGCCTATCCCAGCATCCTTCAGGTGAGAGGCAAAGTTAAACCTGGACAGGTCACCAGTCCATCACAGGACCAACACATAGAGACAGACAACCATTCACACTCACAGTCACACCTACAGTCAATTTAGAGTATCAATCAGCCTCGTCCCCTCTTGATGTCTTTGGACTGTGGGAGGAAGCCGGAGTACCAGAGAGAACCCACACAGGAACAGGGAGAACATGGAGACTCACACAGAAAGATCCTGTTCTGGAGCTGGGACTTGAACCTGGAATCTTCTTGCTGTGAGGGGACAGAGCTAAACACTGCACAACAGTGCATATTGGAACTGTAATGTATTCCGGTATCACATCGCCCTGCACTCATCTCAAAAATAAGCTTAAAGTCAAATTATTATCTCCCTGACTGCGTCAACCCAAACTGAAAATATAAGCTTCCTAGAAGTAGAATTCATGGCAGAGCTGGATCGTGTTTCATTGTGCAGGAATACGTGAGAAGCTAGAGAGTATGATACAATACAGGCTCATACACACCTCAAAGGCTCTGAGACAAGTGCACGCGCGCATGCACACACACACACACACACACACACACACACACACACACACACACACACACACACACACGTCCTGCATTCTGTCCTAAGACCTGTGATAAACTTTATTGGAGCAAGTTGCACCTGATGAAGGACTGAGGACTGAGCTGTTATAGTGCTTTGCTTCGGTTTATTTCATGTCTGAGGAGAGCGCAAGATGGTATTTGACAATGGTAGACATTTGGTGAGGTGAAGGAGAATAAAAACTTCTTGGGAAAGGTCATAGTTTGGTAACTTTCACTGACATGGTAAAAATAATACCAACATGGTTACGGTCAGGTGATAGCCACGGTCCGAGCTCCACCTCCTGACTCCTTCCTTGTTACACCCTCAGTAACAGGCTTTACACCTTCAACCTCAACTTTCAAGTCATTCTGAAGGACTTGCACAAACTACCAGTTTTGTCTCTTTTTTTCCCCGCCAGTCCAGTTTGAGCGTATTCAAGGAGGTTGTATACTCATCTCTCTCAACAGCCACATTACACCCCGTAACAACCCGCTTACAAATTGACCTCTCAGGGTGCTGTGAGAGTGCACACATCAACAATGTCTCCCCTCCTCTGCCTGCCGTTGTCTCCTCTGCAGCCTCAGTCCTTATGATCAAGGGTCTCTACGGTTGATGTTTCAAAGAGGTTGCAGCTTTCATATAAAGTGTGGTGGAATCTTGGGAGTATATCGTCAAGGGAATAGGCTTGGAAACTGTAGGGAGCATTGAGATTAACTCCTCTGCTGCTCCCTCTCAACATCACACACACGCTGCCGCTGATACTCTGCCCTTCCTCCCGCTCCTACGCCGGCACTTCTATTTTGGTATGTTGGTGCCGTGTACTATCTGAAGAAAATGTCATTATGGGAAGCAAATATTGCCAGTAATGAGGTTATTGGGAGTTGAATCTATTATGCATCAATTAATCTGTGTTTGTGTTGTTGTTCCACAAGAACAGAAGAAGAAAGTAAGTTTTTATTATAGGGGTTTTTTTTGGGGGGGGGGGGGGTTTGCCTTATTGGTTGCATTTCCTGTTGACGTTGTGCCTATTTAACATTAGGGGGCATGTATTGCCTCAATTTGAATAGCTTTATAAAATATTCAATTTTATGTTTACAATTTTAACAATATAATATGAAAGTAAAAGTCATTTTCTGTATTTTTAATCAATCTTAAACATTGCCTAGTAATGTTACGAGAGTAGACGCAGTTTATGAATTTAATTAAACAAATTAAAACCAAAATATACAGGGAAAACGTAAAGAGTCCAAAAAAAAAAAATGTAATTGCAAAGAGTCCAAACTTAAAGTTTCAAAGAATAATTTAAAGCATCCTGTTCAGTAGGCTAAACAACAGGTGATGAGGAACAGGGCTTCATTTTCTTCTACTATCAATCAAACATATCTCCAGTGGAATGTAAAAATTTGATTCCCTTTTTCAAACTGATATATCTCCAATATTTTGTTTATTTTCTTCACATCGAGCTCGCGCAAGACACATTTAAGACATTGACTGTCGAAAAACAGTTTCATGTTTGACAGAAAATTAAATGTCAAATTATTAAAAGGTTAAATCTGTGTTTAAATGTTTAAACCAAGCTGTATTATGCTCAAGTACCTTCTTCCATCAGGAATAATAAAGATAAAAGCCTTTGCAAGCATTTAGTTTATGCTCGATAGTTGAAAGATTGGAGACAGATTCAAGATTTGGAACACTTTTTTTTTTATAATAACAAGGAACACTGCAATACACAAGAGACAAACATTTACTTTTATCTGACCTTTTCATATTGATATCCCGGATTCTACCACTTGTTTTGACGTTTTGTCTCCTTGGTGGTAAAATTCCTCCACTTCACTGAAATAAAACACACAATCACTGCCTAAACCTCAGTGTGGGAGAAACGTAACCAGACGGTACAGAAATGATCATTAAATCAAGTAGCCGAAAGGCAGTGGATTACATTTTCTGCTATAACATATTTGATGAAGTAGATATGTTGCAAAATACATCATTCGGTTCTGGCATAAAGTTAAGTGGTGATACTTCAAGTCAACCATCCATTTACTGGAAACATCGTCTATTTAAGTGTATTAAATTGCACATGCCAATAATATTTATCAGTATTGACTTCGTGACCTACAGTGGTTTAAAAATTAGGTTAGAGCAAACTAGCAAATCATTGGCTTACAAATTGGATATAAAAAAAATAAACGATCAGAGTATAACAACATTTAAAAAAAAAAAACAACCTCAAAGACATCCTGCAAATTTAAACTTTCATATCGTCCATCATTTAGCCATCAATTAAAATGTGCAACTTCTTTTCGGAAAGAGAAGAAAAAAAACACAAAGCCTCTTAATTCTGTCTGAACGCATTTTTATCAAGAGGCTCGCGTGTTTTCCTGATGTGACAAAATAAAAAGCATTGATTAGAAATGTCAACCCGGCCTGAATGCGTTAATTTCTGCTTAATTCATTGATTATTGAACTCAACTGAACTGAACGATTTCAAGACCACACACCAGGATAATAAGTTGCTGTGGAAAAGGGAGTAAATGCTCACTGTTGGTCATTTATTCACGTGTTTTTCCAGTTGAATGTATTTTTCGAAATATTTCATCTGACTTTACAGTCAGTAGAGTTTGTAGTTTGTATAAATTGATTTTTATTATTGCATTACCTTGACCTTAAAGGGCAGTGCTTTGTAATATTATTGTATAAAGGATTTCTCGGGTGTTATGTAAGATGAAATGAAATGAATGCAAACGCTTTTTTTTTTCTTTCCTTTGCAGTTGTTGGAATAATGTCATTATTGTGTCTTTGACACACAAGCCACTCACGCTCGTACACTCGACTCCGTACTCTGTGATTTGGAATGAGAACAGTTTGATCAGTTTTCGTCTTTATTGGATCGTGAATCTAATTCACTTTATTGTCATGAAAGACAATTCAAGGTTCCTGTGGCTGAATAAGTTTATGAAGTAGTTCTTTCCAGAGTACCGAGGAACGGTGGGATTATAAAGGTTACACATCTTCTCATTCAATCTCATCCTGTAAATACACGCAGCAGTACATAGTGTGTGTGTGTGTGTGTGTGTGTGTGTGTGTGTGTGTGTGTGTGTGTGAACTGACCTTTCCCATGTTTGACCTCTGATGCAGAAGATTTGATGTCATTTCAGAAGCCGACTCTGAACCGTGCACATTGGATTACTGTTTTAATTAACATATTCTGAATTAAATGTCAATATCACAGTGGCTCCAACAAAATAAAGGCACCTTTATCTTTTTCCACCTGTCAACGCTTTGATATCGCAGATGTCAATTTTGGATAAGTTACTCAAATATTATCTCCTGGAAACACAACTTTACCACCTAAACAATAAAAAAAATGAAAGAAAACAATTTTAGCGAGTCACCTTGCGTTTAAATACATCATACTCTGCTGAGCCGCTGCGATCTGGCAGCAAAACGCTTCTGACACATTCAAATTAGCATCAGCTCAACATTGACACTGAAACTGAAACACGCTGTATTGATCCATAGCTATGAAGGATTTTCTTTTTCTCCTTTCATGCCTGCAGGATAATCATCTTTAGGATCTTCTTCGGTTTATATTGAACAAAACCAGGCTGGATTCCAAAGGTAATTCTGAACCTCTGTCGCCCTGCAGCGCGATGCTCCGACATCTAACTGAAGCTGTAAGGAGACAAAACGCAATATTGGTATATATGTAAAACACAAAGCAGATCAACACAAAACCAACAGATAAAAAGATAAAACCCACTAAGTTAATTTAAACGGTTATAAAAAGAAGTAATCACACACTGTAGAGCTAAAATGGAAGTGAGGATTACCTTGAAGGGGGGAGCCCCTCGTCATTTTTAAAGACATTGCAAGGACTTTTTGAAAATGTGGTTACACAAGATGCAAACTCCTTAGTTCTCAGTAGAGTTGCTGTTTTCTGTTTCAAACAGCTGTCAGTTACCTCCTCAGGCTTTACTTCGCCAAAAATGTCTGCTTCCTGGTACACCAGCTGTTCTTTCTACTAGTGTTCAGCATTTTGAATTTGCTCAACAGCTTTAGAGACCCTGGAACTTTACGGTTGTGATTCGCAGAGTTTGGCTTGGTGAGTTTCCTGATGTTGGCCGAAGCCTTTTTTCGCCCTCTGTAAATTACATGATTTACACCTCAGAGATATTGAGGTTTGATACTAACATGACACGTATTCGCCAGGGAGCGTTGCTATTTACATGCAATACATGGGTATTGATTTCATTTAAAATGTGACTACATCACCTGTCTCTCCGTAAGAATTTGAAGTATAATTACAATCAATCACTGTGTCTGACTGATTGCCTGCACAGGCTGCTGAATCAGGAGGATCACGTACTACTGCAGCTTAGTACTGAGGTGGTAGTATTTTCTGCTTGTATCATGATATTTCATCTTGACAATATTCACACAATGGGGCTTCACCTGGGGAGGTGGTTCTGGCATGTGAACCCTCCCCTGCTGGCTGTGGACCCTGTTTACATGTTCCAGCTATGGCTGCAGGTTCAGTGAACAAAAGTAAAAAATTCTTTACATTTTTGCATTCACTTTTCTAGGGGACCTAAAAAAAAAACTTAAGAGGAAAAAAGTCCATCCATCCATCCATCCATCCATCCATGGTCTACCTCTTATCCTGTTAAGGGTCATGGGGGGGCTGGAGCCTATCCCAGCGGCCTTCAGGTGAGAGGCAGGGTTCACCCTGGACAGGACACCAGTCCATCACAGGACCAACACATAGACAGACAGACAACCATTCACACTCACAGTCACACCTACAGTGAACATCCTTCACTCTCTGACAGTGACACATGTTACATCCCAAATATGAGAGCATTATAACATTATTATCACTTTAAATAACTCAGCTTCATGCTTAGTAACTCCTCTTTTCTCTCATTCATTCAGGCTATTCCTTTAATATGTCATCTGTATGTCTAAACATAGGTGAGTGTGTGTGTGCGCGCGTGTGTTTGTGTGTGTGGCTGTAGGACAGATCTGCACAGGGTCACAGATACACAGTGTTGGAAGTGTGTAATCGCGATAACACACATAATCGTTTACATAATTAAGATATCATCAGGGTTATCTTTTGTTATTACATCAACAGAAGACAATTAAATCCTGATATCAAAGTGAGAAAGGATGATACACTCACAGAAAACCTAATACGTTCAGAATGTGGGTGACTTGGAGGGCACAGACCTCAGCCTCATTTTCAAACTTTATTGTTTGCATTGGCAGCTCTAATCTAAAATCTCCATTTAAAAAAGCATCCATTCAATGGTTTGTTATGCAGGCGTCTTTATTTATATAAGCGTGTACAAAAGTGGTCCAATATAGGTTTTTTTTTGCAGTCCAATACTGTTTACGCCTCACAGACTTTGGATATGTTTTCCCCTTTAAATATATTCAAACGTTGCTACAGCATTAGATCTCACTTCTTTTTTTTGTGTGTGTGTTGAAAGGATTATACTGACATCGGAGAAACCACAGTCTATGATATTTTAGGTAACCTGTTCTCCAAAATATAATCTCTTATCTGTGAATTATACGGTGAAAGGGGATTATAAAGTTTAATCTTAGCTGGGATTTTCATACTGAAATAAATTATTTACCTTCCTTAATTCATCAAAATAAAAATGATGCCAGAAAGGATTTTGTCACCTCTGAATAAGACGGGTTGTAGATTGTCAAAACATCCCTTCAGAGCCCAACGGACACGCGCACACTGCTAGTGTTACTGCCATTATAGCCCCCCCCCCCCCCCCCTCGTTGGCTTCCATCAAAGTGTGTGAAGCTTAATTAGTCAAAGTGAAGATGAGTCAATATCAGAGAGAGCTGCTCATGACCATTCATTTAGTTTATTGTGTCTTCAGCTATCATTCTTTTGATGCGCCCTTCAGTGTTAAATGAGCAACAAATATCCCAGCAGAGATTTTACTATGTTGCTTGATAGCTGTCTCAAATGAGGAGTGTAACTACGTGGCCATTCACTGAATGCGCGTGTTGTTAAATAATTTAGGACCGTTATGAGGTGGCGCCTTCCAGTCTAACAGGTTCCTGCTTATGACTGATCCGATCAAGAAATCTTACCGTTGCTGATTTTAGAATGAGTTTGTGTCAGTTATTACAAGGACCTTAATATGAAGCGTTACCGAAGGAGCTGCCTTGTTCTTAGTAATCACTACAGGTTAGTCGGGCTGAACTGATGCACTCCCTTTGGACAACCAATGTTCCCGATTCAAGGCTGAACAGATTATCTTCTCAATTGATCCATGAGAGGTTTACAGACCTTCGTTTTCCTGACTGGATCAAAGTCCCTCCAAAGTTGAGTTGCTTATGTTTATCACTTGAAGTCTTGGAGTGTAAAAAGGAATGAAACCCACGATAGCCGATGAGAGCGAGAGGAAGTGTCACAAACTGGATGTGGTGTTAATTTGCAGCTGGCTGCAGTCGCTTTAGCCTCAATAAGACATCAACTCATCTGTCTCTGCTTTTCTACACAACATATTTCAACAACACAACCAGCTTGCAACCACTTCCTGAGAGCACCTGAAATTGTTAGGATGAACCTACTAGTTAGCATACAGTCTCATCCGCTAGGGCTGATGACTTAGGACCAACACTTCAGGGTCCCTGTGGAACCAGCTGATATCTGGTCTAAGACTGTTCCATCCACTACTTGTTTACGGGCCATATAGCAACTTGGGGTGTTAGCAGGGAGTTGAGAGATAATGAATAAGAGTGGATTGTTTCCACCGTAGCCAGTTCGCACTCAGTTAACAGTTTAAAATCACGATAGCGGCTTTGCTAAATCACCAGACTACAGTCATTCCTCCAGCCTGTTTATGCGCAAGAAACTGAGGTCCTCTCAAACATGATTGGTTAAAGCTACTCTAACGGACCCAGAAGCTTTCCTGTCCTGATATTTTCCACTTGCCTACAAAATCTGTTTATAGAGATTAGTGTGTGTGTGTGTGTGTGTGTGTCCTTATTCAAATCAACTTGAATTTGACGTTACTTCGGAGGTCTTCTGCATTGAATTAGGTTACGAGTTAAGAATCCTCTAGTGTGCACCGATGAGTGTCTGCAGCATTTTAATAAATGTGCTTTACTGTAACGGGCTTAGAAGAATCAAGGGAGAGTTTGTAAAGGTTTAAGATATTAGGAATCATGGGGTGAAGTGAGCACATGTCAGAGAGCAATACCATTACGTCATAAACTTTTTCGGTAATGAGAAACAGTCAACTGGCTAATGACCAGCATGAATTACGAGGTGTCGGAGCCGCCATGTCTGCTCTGCTGTTGGAATTCGAACCTTCCAGGGAGAATGTCTCCACATCTGTGTTCTCCATCCCACTAAGAAGCAGCAAAGTGGCTCTTTGTGATGTTCCAACGATAACCTCCGTGTATCCGGGTAGTACAGGAGCGGACTGCACTTCACACTGTCCATGGTTGTATCTCCAGATCGTCGCTTCAAGTATCAGATAACCAGACTGCCTTTACTCCCAGCAGGGACAGATTTTTTTTTTTTTTTTTTTTTGCTAAAGTCACCTGGTTTGGATTTATCTCACCTGGACCAGAGAATTTCTGTCCGTAATCTAAAGCCAGAATCAGCACGCTGCATAATCTCCGAGCCGCTCTCAGCCCCAGTCAAAGAAACGTTCTAAAGAGCCCCGAGAGGAGATGAAAATCCAGCTCGTGAGAGGAAGGTGGTGAATTTGATTTGGCAGTGAAAAAAAAAAAACTTGAGGACATTTTTGCTGCATGCTGATTTGTTCCAGGAACAGTATCTCCTGAGTGACAGGAGAAAGTCAGAAGGCAAGAAAGGAGGTGTAATTACACTGAGGCTGGTTTGTTGACCGAGCTCTTTTTGAAGTAGACATCCTCAGATCTCCATCAGGATTTTCTCAATAATCCCGTTTTTCAATTTAGCGCCTCAACCCTGTTTTCGGCGGAATGAACAATCCAGCTTCAGCTACAGCTTCCTCTCTGTTGCTGTTACTCCCGACCCTGTTTTCACAGATTGATCCCAAACTCAAATGAGACTGAAAATGTCCAGCACAGTTCAACCTCATGCTCAAATATTAATCACCAGTGTGTAATCCCCTTCATCTAACCTCCATAGACTTTTATCGACGCGGATATTTTTCCAAGCACGTCCATGAACAGCCGCATCTCACAGCACAAGTTAAAGCATCTTTCGATTTTGATGTTCTAGCGAGCACGCTTCATCAATTTTGGGCGAAGGTCACTTGTCCTTTTGGACTTCTAAGAATTTTTAAAGGTGCCGAACCAAAAAGTAGCACAATGATTTCTGATACTGATGCTGAAAAATAAAAAAAGATGAGAGAGAGAAAAAAAAAAGACAATTTGTTTCACGGATAAAGTATACGAGCTCTAATTTATCAAACCCTTTTAAATGAGCACAGTTGACCTCTTTTCAGTTTTACAGCTCTGTGAAAACTGACTTTGATTAAGTTGCATAATAAGATTTCATAATAAATGTTTAATCTTCGTAATAAAAGTCCAGTTTTTCATGCCAAGTGATGAAAAAAGTCAGGAAGGAGGCAGAGCAGAGGAAGTGACAGAGGATAATCAGAGTTCTGGGGGTTCTATGGGGGTTGTTGAAGCACCACTATGTGTTCTACCCTCATCTGACCCAGCACCTGCCTGAAATGTTTTTGTTTTCTTTTTCATGTGTATGTCTTCAGTTACGGACACGCTGAGGCAGGAAGTTATACTAAAACCACTTCTGATATGAGCTTTTAAACGAAGTGAGAAAAAAACACTCCGGTCACACAGAAATTGTGCTTCCATTTAATTGTTGAGTGCAGTTTAAGCACAAAATGGTTGTTGTTCAGTCAAATAAGATGGCCGAGTCATGGCGTCAGAAGATGAAGAGGAAGTCTTCCTCTATTAACCATCAGCATAAACTGAGGGATAAAATTGGGAACATTTGGAAAGGCACAAGCAGTGGAAACCATTTTAAGTTTAAGATCCGTTGGAACTTACTCAGAAAAATGCTCTGTAACCCTGAAGTTAGCCTTTTGCATCATTCTTTTCTAACGCACTGCTACAAAATGTGCGTCAAAGTACAGTCAGAGAAAAACAAACCAAAATCTCCATGTAAGAGTTAAAAGGTGGGGAATGTACATCATCATCTCAGAGAAAAAGTTATTTAGGTGAGATTTTCAATCATTTAGCACTGACTCTGATGTCTTCGGAACACTGTGAAATCATTTCTTTTAGGAAACTAAATCAAAGATTTTGATGCTGCCACCTCAGTTTGTCTGAATGCAGGGGTGCCGCTAAGTCCCTATGGCAAGATTTCACCCTCCGGCCCCCGTCGCCCAACAGGCAATGTTGCAAGGGCCTGTGCAATTACACCTGTAGAACCAGCTGCCCCATTCAAAGCTTTAAAAAGCTTTTTGTTTCAAATCGGATAGAGCTGTAATTTGATCATGAAATGAATGCTATATCCAGTATATAATATGTTTAAAAAATGAACAAAAGGGACCCTAAAAAATGATTGAAGGATAGTAGAACAGCGCTGCCTCTGCAGACTGATAACCAATATTGGAGGCATATCTTTACGATTAAGCTGGGATATCAGATGTCTGGTCATACACACGGCCAGTGACCTCAGCTGAACTACCAACACCATCATGGTAGTCAAGAAAATCAAGCATGGTCTCTTCTTACCTCAGAAGGAATAACATGGCCGGGAAACTACTGATGTCGCTCCGCTGCTGTTCCACTGAGGGTGTTGAGCGATTTGCTCCCATAATCGTACACCCGCTGCTCTTCCGTGACCCCCTTCCTTCCATCAAAGACATTTATAACCCCCACTACCACAGCCGATCCAGGAGTAAGACTCAGCCCTGAACTGCTGCCCTCTGTAAACTCTACTGTGCACCAACACATGAACCAACCGACCATAAAAAAAGCCTTCTTCCTATTCCAGAGCCATTGCTGCGCTCAACTCCTCTCAGCCAGAACATTACCTTTATTTATCTAAAAAAAGAAAAATCCCAAACTTCAAATTCTGTTTTTTCCTATTAACTATTTTCTTTTCTTCTTTCTTTTCAGCACCCAAGGACAACCTATTCATTTTACTTTTTACTATTACTGTAAAATAATGGCATTGATTGATTCATTCAGTGAGCACATTCGATTTTGTGGCGTCTCAATCTGTTCGTTGTCAATAACAAAGAAGCAGAAGTCTTAAAATGTTCATATTTAACCTCCCTTCAAACAATTGTCTTCGGAATTGTATTTTTTATTCCCAACAATACTCACTGGGTCAAAGCAAGATCTGCTCGAAGCACATAAAACATAATTAAATTTCTTTGTTACTTCTTTGTTGGTTAAGAGAAAGCTATCGTCAGAAGCTTTGCAACCCTGTGAGTCACACACAAATGTACTGTACCTCTTGTACTGAAACATAGTTCTATTTCCTCAAACATGTGATGCAGTAAAACATAATTCCTCTGTTAGTCATCCTCCGTGCAGCTACAGTGTACTGTATATGCACGGAGGATCACAAGTGGTTTCTTTTCCTCTTCAGTTCCAGTGAAGCATATTAAACCTTTGTTTGCTTTGTTGTTGCAGCTGTTGTAAGTTGCAGGCGAATTTCTAATGAGGTCTGTCTGCAGGAATTTACTGTAGATACTGAATTGGATGTTTACTATCTGAATATAGCACTGAATCATGTAGGATTTTTTTGTCTTATGTGTTAGTTATGGGCAGCACGGTGGTGCAGTGGTCAGCACTGTCGCCTCACAGCAAGAAGGTTCAGGGTTCGAGTCCCGGCTCAGGCACAGGAGTCAACATGTTCTCCCTGTTCCTGTGTGGGTTCTCTCTGGTACTCCAGCTTCCTCCCACAGTCCAAAGACATCAAGAGAGGACGAGGCTGATTGATACTCTAAATTGACCGTAGGTGTGACTGTGAGTGTGAATGGTTGTCTGTCTCTATGTGTTGGTCCTGTGATGGACTGGTGACCTGTCCAGGGTGAACCCTACCTCTCGCCTGAAGGCTGTTGGAATAGGCTCCAGCCCCCCCCCCCCCCCCCCCCCCGCGACCCTTAACAGGATAAGAGGTAGAAAATGGATGGATGGATGGATGTGTTAGTTATCTCAGCACTTTGCATAAATATTTTTTTTTTCAATTTGATATACAGGCACTTAACTTTAACTTTGCCTGATTATCCTCATATATTTCAGAATATCATCTTCCTCAGTGTTATTATGTAATTTATCTTGGTGTCAGATTATATTGAAATATCTTTAATGAAATGCTAGTAATGTTGGTTGAGTACAATAAAAGTTAGTTTAGATATCAGGGATCCCCAAAGTGTGTTAACGAGTCCTTGACTGAGAGATATCACCATGTTTAGATGATTGACTACAGGCAGCATCTCGCAGTTTGTGAGGTATCGAACAAGGACCTGCAGGCTGATGGAACATCATGAAACAAGCAAAGCAGTTAACAAAAACAACAGAACTGAGACAAACTGGCAGGTCAGGTGAACTGGAAGCTGAGTGAGTCGTGACCTCGTGGGACAACAGACCACAGGTGAAAACACACACGAGAGAAGTGGATTTCATTAAGACCAAGACTAAGACTAAATCAAGGTCCAAACTAGCAAAAGTCTGCAAATGAACGGTCAGGCAAACCAGCACTGCTGCTGACACACAAGGACAAATTTATCCCATGCAGCGCCGTAAGAGTATGTGTTGCTTTTAGTTCCTCTCATTTTATTTAGTGCCTTATCAAGGAGGTCATGTTTTCAGTGGCGTTTGTCTGGTTGCCTGTCAGTAAGATTGCACAACAACTATGAGGCAGGTTTTCACCAAACATGGTGGAGGAGTGTCACATGAGCCAGGGCATAATTCATCCAATCTGGGGATAGATAAGTCACAGTGCCACCTTGTGGTAATAGAAAATGCCTCAAGGTTTTTTTTTGTTTGTTTGTTTTCTTTGACATACTAATGTACAGCAACATAATACAAAAGATGTGCTTGTTTTCTGGCGCCTCCAACTGGATACAGGAAGTGATATTTGCACCACAATGCATGCATTAGTAATTGTACTAGTATTAGTGTACGACTCATATTTTCCCGTATTCCAACCTTCCTACCGATCATTGCGCTAAAGTAAGATGATGCTAAGACTTCTGAGTCAGTAAGAGTAAAAGCAGAAAATAGGAAATTGCCTGATAAGTTGCATTTAGCTCCCCTTTAAAAGTTGAAAGGTCAAACAAACAGTGCATCAGATGAATCTAAAAAAGTACTATGACATGTGAAACTAGATCTCATACTACTGTTCTATAATTTAACTTCCAAGACATTGATATCTGCTGAAGAAAATGATGCTGCAGCACTTCTCCTTAATTCATGACATTTTGTCTTTTTTCTGAAAGTTCAAAATGAAAAAGAAAAAATCTAATGTTCTCTTATTTCCCTATTTTCTGGCAGTAATACTCTTTGATAGTGTTCAAACTCTGAGTACCCACTAGTATATTTACTCACAGTAATTCATCCCCACAATGAAGGTGGATGACCATATAGACTGAGAGACATTTACCTTGAAAATACATTTGTTTTATGTTTTGAACTAAGAATGATTAGCGGCTTTGATAGATTCAGAAAATTGCCCATGATTCTCCTCTTCAGCAGTCATCAAAAGAGAAACCGTCGGTCATCACGGAGGAAATAAGACAGGTTTTATCAAATGATACATCTGCGTTTAGGGCAGCCTCCTGTTACAGATGGCTTTGGTAGGGAACTGGTCTGTAGTGAGACTGCAATCCTTCCCTTCCTTTGACTTCTCCTGCAAAAGCAGATTTCAACACTGTCATTAAGGTGCTGTCAGCTCACACTCACACATAAGAGGAACATTCTCAGAGGTCAAATGGCAGACTGTATCGCCTGTCAGACACCAGCAAGGACATGACAAGTAGGGAGAGAGAAGAGTAATCTGTAGAAGGATCCAGACAAAGTAAATGTCACATGATAAAGTCAAGAAAAATGGGCTTGTTCACCAAATCTACCCAAGCTATTTCTTCTTCGATTTCTACCTCAGGAAGATTAGAAAGCTCTGAATCTGATTCGGCACTGGAAAAAGTGTTTCTTAATCCACAGGATTTTATTTCAAGAGTTCTTGCCCTGGAAGTTCCTGTGTTCTACCAGTGTTGAATACTATTGTTCTGTCTAAGTGAAAGCATGAGCAAGCATAAGCAAACTCCCAGCTTGCAGAAATCCTCAGTCTCTTGCTGAATAGCAAATATGGTTGGTTTAGATTAAGTGCGAGCCCAAAGTTTACATTAGCTTCAGTGCTAACCCCTCTCATTGTTTACAGTTGGTTAGCAAAACATGGGACTTTGTCTTGTGTAGTGAATTCTAAGGATGCATTCACACTGGATCCTAACTCTACCTCTGTGGCTGCCACTATAAGAGCAGTTTGAATTCCCCACAACGCTGAGGAAAGCAGCTCCACTGAGTTAGCTCCTTTAGTATAGGAAGCCCCAGACCATCCTTTACAAGAGGATAGGAGATGGTGCCACGATCCCACAGTTCCTTGCAGCAGCAGCTTAGGGAGTAATGTACCCCACAAACCATCAGCAATGAGGAACGCAGATCATCATATATATTTGACCCTCCAGCTGAAACTTAAAACACACCAGCCGTGCAGTGGATGAAACTATGAGTGTGTGTCATCATGATAGAATTGGGATTATATAGCTCAGGACATTACTTGATCTCAACAGCTAGTATCTCCTCATTCATTATTTAGAAATGGCGAAAGCAGGCTGCAGTGGAAGCAGAAGAAGAGCTGCTATGGGACTCACGCTGTATAAAACCACCATGTTCCAGTCATTGGCAGCACTGATAGAACATCAGCATGAAGCAAAAGTGAGGCTGCGCGCCAACCTGTGGCTGCCAGTGCAGATCTGGGGATTGTCTCTATGATAATGATGGAGGTGTTGTTTTGATGCTGTTGCAGCCAGAAGGATTCGCCAAACTAGTTTGAATTTTTGAGTTCTCCTATCCACCTCGAACCCGTCGCGTTCTCTGCGGGGGTTGAAGAAGAGTGGAATCACAGATAAGAAAGACTTGTAAAATGCACCTTAGAATTTATTTTCTGCCTTCAGTTTAAAATGTACACATGCAATGATATGCTAATGTGATCGTATACAGACAAATGGACAAAATGTTGTATTATACATGTCATCTTTGACACTAAACAGGAAGTACAGCCAGTTTTTCAGCTGAAAATGCTCTATTAAGACTATCGAGGTGTTCATCTGGATAGAGACATGTTCACAGAAGGGCTACCATTAAAAATGAGCGGTTTCGTAATATAAAAATCAAAAGCAGATATGAAAGAAGTTGTGAACGCATACACAGCTCATGATCCTGGACATTTAGACCAGAATAACAAGAGAAATCATATCAGCTTATTTTCAGACTCAATTTAGTTGGAGATCACATCGATCAAAGATCTACATTGTTGCGTGCTGTCTTGAAATAGCAGATATAGAGAAAAAAACAAGACCGCAGAATGGATTATTTATGGATGCCATGACGATAGCGTGTGCTGGCACAGTCGTGGAAAAGGGTCATTACACATCACGCATAGAATTAAAAGGACGTAGTCTCTCTTTTCTAAAATGTTCATTGTTCAGAAACTCTTTAAGGCTTCCACTGAGGCAGACAAACATTGAAGTGGGTTGGTTTTGACCCTGAATGTCTTTGTTGAATCACGCTTCCACTAAACCACCTCCATAAAACACTGGTACTTTTCATTAGAAAATACTCAAGAGCCCAAGCAAGTGCACGTTTCATTAGGTGCAAGTATTTAAGCGTGCACCTTTGCAAGATTTTGCCATGGAGCACTCATCCTTTGTTTTATAAAAAAAAAAAAAGAGCATGGTTTGCTAATTAATCTATTAGAATACAACAGAAAAGGCAGTAACACCGTGGGCCATGTGTGTTAGGGAGGATGATTAGTCGCTCGTCTGATTCTACACTGTACCAGAGAGGCCGCCACATCAGCAGAGTCCTGCCTTCAATATAATTAAAGGATAATGGTACAACAGTAATGTCTTACAAGACAATAATGGGGCCCTTGGTCAATAACAATTGATCTGGGAGTCATCTCATTAATGACTGGCACTAAACCTTGTGTTGGTTTTGTCGAAGAGCCGCAAGGTCTGTTGACTGAAGGGAAATCGTGTTCTCCAAATAACTTTGTTCAAGATATTTTCCTTGACAACAAAGAAGGGCTCGTCTTTGCTTTTTGTCCGTGAATTCGATAGAGAAAGACCGGAGTAACCATGCACGCGCAGTAGATCGTCTCCCGTGTCAGATGTAACATTTGTAACAATCAAGGTGAATTCAAGTGAACAGCTCTTGTGAGCATCCCTCCACGCTGACATTTCAAATTATCAATCAGATTGTGAGTTGATGACCTTTAACCAAACAAATGGACCAGAAGTTTCGTCAGAAAAGGTGAAATAAGGTGAAAACAGATGGATTTGACTGAAATTTACTTTGAGCGTGTAGAAGATAATGATAATGAGAGCAAAATCGCCGTACAAAAAATAATTCTGCACAAAATGAAAAGCATGAGAGAATGAAAGATCGTCAAGCTTCCTCTCCAAAAAGGATTTGGAGGAAGTACATTTATAAGAAGTACAGTACAAGATTTGTTTCATCCCACCCATTTCTCCATAAGTCATTATCAGTTAACAGTGTTTTAATTGTACTGTTAATTGACAATGACTTGTGGAGATGACTTTTATATTTAGACAACACCCTTTTTATCAGTGAACACTCAGCACGTCTTTCCATGTACCTTGAGAATATCTCTGTGCCCCGTTTGGAATTGTTTTATATTTTAGCTCAACATTTTAAGTGCTCCATTTGTAGTGTAATTTCACCTCACAAACAGAAATACAATATTTTTTTCTTAAATGCTTTAGAAAGAATAAAAAAATACAGTTAAATACAACTTCCTTTTCTCTCTGTACACTTTTTTAATATCTCTTAGTAGTTCCTTGTTTTTTTGGGGTGGGGGATATAAAGTGAACATAAAGTGAACGTTGAGTGTAATGTACTTTGTAAGATGGATGTGGTGGTGGTGGTGGTGGTGGTGGTGGGGGGGGGGGGGGTATTCACTTCCTGCCTGTGTATATAAACAAAGCCAAACCATCTCACAATGTCCCAGACAAAAAAAGCACATCCATTTTATTTTAAATGTCAACTTTTTTGACATTTAGTATGAACATCACTCGTCTTCAAATCTGCAGGGTTGAGTACCAGTTTAAAAAAAAAAAATCACATCCCCTTTTTATAGCATCAAATTAAAACTTATTAGACAAATGAACCCTTGAGCATACATCAGTGAGACACTTAAAATGACAGAATCCATCTGTTGGAACCTTGGATCTGACTTGTAGCACGGCGTTGATACGTTAGTTTGGCCAGTGTCCCATCTTGGAGGTGGTGGGATGGTTGAATCTTACCTTAGCTCAAGTGTTGGGCAGCTCCCACGTACTCCACTCTGTACTACATCCGTGTGCTGGGAATTTAATTTCACTCCAAATCCACATCACATTGTAGTTGCAAGTCTTGTTTAAAAAATTCATTCACCCACTTCACAAATGCACAATTATCTATGTATTATTTCTAATGGGTCCGCAACAATTTAGTAAATTACTTTTGTTTTTTTTCAGTAAAATTAACGTTTAATTCCAGTAAAAGGTCCAATCAGTAGAGTGTCGGAGAGTACAAAGGAAATCAAGGGCTATTCATTTAGGCTACTGGTATTCACTGGATAATCCAGAACAGAATAATAGAAGCTGATTGGATAAACTGGCCCAGAGTCGAATGTGTATGCTGGGATAATTATAAACATCTTACCATATGGGAAAGTCTAATTCAAACAGCTCCATTTGTGCCGAGGGGGGGGGGTCAGTACCACAGACTTTTATTGGCCAGACCAAATGGAGCCAGTGTGGTTGGCCCGGTAACAGAACATGTCACACACATCTCTCGTGTGTTTCAGGCAGTGATTGAAACCTGCCCCTGGAGAGAAGGTAGTGTTTACAAAAGTAAACATTAGCAGAGCTTTACATTGGTATCTCCCACCGTCAATATTCATCATGAAAACTATACACTGTAGATAAACAGGTTTTGATGTGTATTATTGTTGGAGGATTATCAACGTCTCCCAGAGAAACAAATGTTATGAATTCCTCAACCATGATAATAATGCAGCGCTGCCACTAACCTGCATTTGCATACAAACACATTTAGCAAAGGCAAAGAAGAAGAGCCATCATTTGCAGACATCGTTTGATTTTCTGTACAACTAACAAATCCCTCTGTTTGTGCCTGAGGCACCACAAAGGTTTGGAGCAAGGAAATGTCCTGTTTAGCTCTCACCTTCAACCACTCAGCTTGTGCTTTTATAACTGAGTTCTCATTAGTTAAGCAGGAGAGACGAGGCACTTTCCCTCCAGCTCAGCTGGTTATTTAACTCAGAGGACAAACACTCAAACACAAACCAAGAGCTAGTGAATGGAACCAGACAGCTCTATTTGCTGCACAGGTTAAAGACGCACACACAAACACAAAAAGACTCATTAAGATAATAGAAAGGTTAAATAACTCCCAACCCACTTGTAATGAACAGCCTCCACACGATTGCAGTACAATTTGAGACACCACCGCATTGCCTTGTCAATTATCTTCTTATCTTCACAAAAATACACGTCAGTGTTTCTTTGGTAAGAATTTTTTTTTTTCAGTTCTTAGTAGGTACGTAGTAAATCTTTTCTACTTTCATCAAGGGCTCAAAAATATTTTAAAGTGAGAAATAAGAATTGTATCAAGGATCAAAGTTCATTCCTGACTTTGGAAACGCCACAGAGGCAGTTTTATCTCAAGGGTTCTTCTGGAGCTTTCAATCATATGACAAGATCTTCACCAGCACAAGGAGTTTTCTCATCTGTCACTAAATTACACATCTTGAAATACATCTCAAATACATGGCTTGAAAGCTGATTTTCTACAATGATATCTACACCTCAGTGTCAGCTGCATGGGCAGATGTCATCTGCTGCTGAAGATGGTGTGTTACCATCAAAAAGTTAGAGAAAAGTTACAAAATAAAGGAAGTGTTTTCATTCCTCCTCACGGTGCCGCAGAGGGATTCTGTTTCCCTCCTGGGTCCATCTGAATTTGCCCGTCCTGTTCTCTTCACCACAATATCTCAGGTACATCCTGAGGAAATTCCTTCAAATTCGGTACAAACTTGGACTCACGGAAGAACTGGAAGGATTTTGGTGGTCAAAGGTCAAGGTGACATGTAATATCTCAGGAAATGTCATGACTTACATAATTTTGTATTTTATGGCAGGTAAACTTTATTTTAAAACACACTGTGAGACATATTTGGCTTTTAAGCATTACTGTATAGGCTATCTACTGTAAGTAAAACTAAAAACTGTTTTTTTTTTTTAGACTATAAAGACAGTAAAGCCTATTTTCAGTACACATGCAGAGGCAGTATTTCAAGTTTCTATGTCAGTACGTGCTCTTGTGAAGGATTTGACATTTTTCCAAACAAGACGAGCTCTATCCTAGAATCTGGCTTGGCACAAGATAAGGGAGCAGAAATATGGAAAAATTTGCACAGGGAAGTTTGTAGTTGTGTCCATAGTGTGTATTCCTGGATATTGTATGTTCTGTAGTGGTTCAGTTCTATAAGTCTCTGTCCTGTTAATATATAGTATGTAGCTGTGAGAACCAAACTTGTCACCCATGTTTTCAGGGGTGTGATTATGGTGTTGAAGTTGGGTCATAAGAATGATTCTCCAAGAGTAGTGAACCTTTTATAAACAGGTTCACCACAGGTATGGTTGGAAGATGAAGTACATACCACTGGCTAGCAAAAGATCACCTCATCTTCGTTTATTACATGATGATATTCATGTTAAACAAGCTCAGGATAACTTGAGTGAGAACAGATCAGTATGGGCGTCAGTATGGGCGTCAGTATGGGCGTCAGTATGGGCGTTTCTCCAGCCAAGCAGCTGAGCAACAGAGTTTCTTGCGGTGTACAGCGGTGAACCAGTATGCTGGTCTGACCCAGGAGGCGGTGGTGGCTGGCTCTCCTATACCTTTCTCTCCTTTGACTGCACGACCGAAAATCTGAATAATTAGATCAGTGGTATTTCAGCTTGTAGAGTCCATCAACAGTAAAAGAAGAACGATACCCAACATGCTGGTGCCGCTTCACTTTTGGTCTGCTTGTAGATGCTGCTTGGGTGTATCTAAACTTTTCTTCTCAGTCAGTCACTCAGTGATCAGGGCCGTTCTTGTGCTTGCTGACTTAGGTGACAAGCCGTAAAAAAGAAAAAAACATTGATAAACTATGATATATGGTTTCCGAACACATATTCAAGCCACTGTCTGAATTAATAGTCTCAACTGCTATAAAACACATTAGAATTTTTTTTAAAAAGCTGGTGCTGACCTCTCTAACTTGTGGGTGTGACTACTAAGGGCTTTTATGACTCACTGTGCAATCATCCATACCCATCAGCCCTGAGTGTATTCTACACTCTGAAAGCGCCTCTGCTTGTCAGCCTAAATGGTGAAGAAATACACGGCTGCTGATAGCGGCCTGAGAACATTTCCTCTGAATGGTCACATTAATGTCGTGAACCCCCAGATGCATATTAGAGCCGACCGTGTAACTGCGTCGCATCCTTTGTATTACTGGCCAAAGGGCAGCCATCCCTGTCTCCTCAATGTGTTTATCTACATGAAATAATAATGTCACTATTGCAGCACATATGAATAGAAATATCCAGTGGGTGCACACAGGGATGTCAAACGGCATAACAGGACTAACTATGCCAGTCACAACAAGGAACAACAGGAACAGGAGATTTAACCAGACCTCTGACCGTTTATGTGTGTAGATTAACACCTGGATATAAATGACAGGAAAACCACTCAGTTTAAGGTGTGTGTGTGCGTGCGTGCGTGCGTGCGCGTGTGCGTGCGTGTGTGTTCTACAATATATTGTCTTTTGCAGCATGAACAGACTTTAAATTATTCAATTATGAAAGAATCCTGGTGTCAGCAATTTCCAGGCATTAGAAGGTCTTTGACTGTTCAATAATAGATAAGGCTTAATGGCTTCACCACCGCCGCCGCCACTGCTGCCGCAGCTTCTGGCTGTGTCTGACATGAAGTGAGATAATGAATGTGTGATGTGTTGGGAACATGGGTCACATGCTCAACATCTTGTGTGTTGCCATGTTACTTACATGGTCTGACCACCACATGCCTGCGTGTATTCATCAAGAGCTCCATAAAAAATGTCGTAAGAAAACAAACAATGTTTTCCAGAACCCCATATTAACAATCAGGCATCTGCCACAAATAAGTGAACAAGAAATCATAAATTCTTATGTTGCATTTTTAATACTTATTCTAATATGTATTTTTTTTTTTATCTTATTCACCAAATGCCGTCAGTGATATGAAATAAAGTCTTTACACTGGTCAGCTCTGGTCGTGTTTCACAGCCAGTCCTTGTCTTACAAGACGTTAGCAGTTGGGTAAAGAACATTGAGCAGAGATCCAGGTAAGAGTTGACCTGGTTCCAGACCTCAGACTCATCAACAGCGCCCCTGAAGGTTTAGTGTCACGCCGGATGACAGGTCACGAGAGAGATTATCGTGGGAAGACGGGGATCAGTGGAAGGGAAATCCTAAAGGAAAGAAACGTCTTCATCCTTTTCCATAAAAGAAGGAAGGCTGTATGAAATTGTACCATGAACTAACTTAGTGATATACACAGGTAAGTGTATTAACACTCTATGGCTGTAACTGTCCATTCATTCATGAGTCAGATCCTGTACTTCAATCAACTCGATCACAGCTGCAGGTGTGTCGGTCATGCAGCCAGCAGGTCGGATCATTATTATCGTCTCTTAGTGATACAAGAAAAAAACACTGACACCTAACAGTTTAATGACAAACAGATGTCAAAGGTTCAAGGGCACGCATCATAGGTACTTTTACCTCTGGTACTTAATTAAACTCAGACTTTAATTTTGCTTTTTCTCTTTTTACTCGCTCAGATGACAGTAAGTCTAATTAAAATCTGCAGGTGAAGGATAAACTATCAAATGTAACTTTTCAGTGGCTGGTTAAAGTCTACTAACAGTTCTGTAAAGTGAATTAAATTCACTAATATATACTAAAACTAATGAACATTTTAGTCTAAATACATCTCTCACATGCAGACAATGAGTAAATTCTGCAGACTTGGTTCTCTGAGGAGGACAAATTAAATCTGCAATCACCCCATCCCTCCAGGTTGTGTCACATGTGAACCTGCAGTCTTTTCTAAATGTCTTCTTTCCAATCTCCTGCAGCAATTGACCCAAGTTCTGTGGTTGATTGATTCTGCTGCTGGTGCCGTCTGTCTGTGTGTACATGTGATAAGACTGGTGGTTGTTGAACATGGCTGGCATTAGTCAGGAGGTATACTCTGAAATTGAGGTGAGGCAGTATAAACAGGTCTCTGTTAATGGGTCCCTCCCTCTGGGTCCGCTGTGCGCTGAGGTAGAGAGATAGCCACAGATCCTCCCACCTTACTTGAATAACGGTCCAAGAAAATTAGAGGCAGATTATTGATGAGCGGCTTTCCAGAGTGTCAGCTCATCCAGTGTAATATGAGGTGGGGATGAATGATGATGAAGTTTCATCAAATTTATTCTACTTAGATTTTTTTTCCCCTGCTTTTTTTTTTTTTTTTTCTATTGAAATATATAAGTCGAGAACAGCCAGAGGCAGCAACAGAGGGAGATAGGCAGAATCCAAACATGGCTCATAAACGTTAAATAAACTAAACATTCAAATTAAAACTGTCTCTGCTTATCATTCAGAAGGCATTAGAGCGTTCCATAATGTTTACAAAAATCACGAGCCTCATTTCTTCTGCGCCGCTCAGGAAAAAAGTTATGTATTAAAATATTATTCCACCTATTTTGAACCAGAGCTTTATTTCCCAGCTTTCATGGTAATTGTGTTTAAAAACTCCACCAGGATTCCTTTGCTCACAGTGCTCAAGGGGCAAAGCAAGCTGCTTCTATAAGGTGATTAAAAAGTCCGTTTCAACAACACAACTCAGCAGCTGCACTCCTTAGAATAGCTGTGATACAATAATTAGCCTGACTTTACAGTTACGAGGACCCGATTCCATTTTTATCGCTTGCTTCAGATGTCAAGGCAATGTGGAAAAGTTGTATTAATTCAAAAGAAAGTACATGTCTGACTTTCCCTTGATTATCTCAACAACCTTTCATCCAATCAAAGTCATACTTCACTTAGAAACCGCCGGGGAAGTGAAGTCGACTGATGTAGTTTAGATGAGTGGATTCTTATTATTGGGCTCCAAGTGTTGTTGTTATTTTTCCATTGGGTTGCATTGTGATTGGCTCAGGATGACTAATGGCAGCTGGGATAGCTAAAGAGGACAGTCAGGATTCGAGACTGCTTTTATACATCATGATGTCACATGGCCACCCCACTCCTGCCCTGCAAACAAAAGTTATTATTGTCTTAAACGCTCTTAAAGGAGCACCCGACTCTTTGAGAAATACTCTTCTTGCTCATCCTCCCCAGAGCCAGAGGAGGGATACCCTTCTCCTAGCAAGCTGAGACCCACTCAGACCTGCTGAGTGCTAGTTAGTAGCTTCGTGGATGGGAAGTGTTAGCATACAGAAGACATCAAGTTCAGGATCTCGGTTTGTCTCGAGATGAACCTCCTCATCCTCTCTCGCCATGTCAGCCATGATTAGTTGGAGTTGCTCATCTATATGTCAACAAATATTTCGCTTTTGTTAGCTTAAGTTTTGAGACAATTTGTTAAATCCCTACGCCCAGTCAGGAAAGTAGGTCCGCCTATGTATCCGATTCTAAAGATACAATTATTTATTATTTAAATTATTTATATTAAATTATTTAAATTTTAAAACAAATGTTGTGCACAACCCTCCTGTAGTTTAGCAATTTGATGATTTTGATTGACTTATGCTAACCTGTCCATCCACTAGCATTCATTGTGCTAAGTTAACTAGCGGTCAGAGGGTCTCAGCTTGTTATTGCTGCACAGAGAGGATATTTATCTTCTTGTCTGGCTCTGGGGAGGATGACAAATAAAGAGTATTTCTCAAAAAGTTGTGTTCCTTTAATGATTAGCCACAGTACACTGACAAACACAATTTGTGATGCTTTTAAGAGACACCAGAAGCAACAGAAAACCTCAAAATGTTACCTTTAATCATAATTGGGAAGTTAATGGGATTTTTTTTTACCCCGAGTTGGCAGTTTGTGAGAATGTCATAAATGACAAGAACGTGAACAACATCCAGAATTTACTGGACAGTGTTATTTATGCCAGTGTCGAGTGTGTGCTTCTGCGCTGAAATGAAGTGTTTTAATCACACAAGCCTTTATCCTCTGAGGAGCAGTCCCTTAAAGCTCTAAAAAGAAGTGATGACCTATTTAATTTTATTTTGCCCTTCACAGTCTGTTCCTCTGACCTTCTCTTGACAAATCACTTACTATAAAACTTGTGGAAAACAGGAGCATAAAATCCATGCAATAATAACTGGTGTCAACATATTATTACAGTCCATTTAAGAACACTTACTCGTGTATGTCATAACAGGGTTTCTGATTACCTGTAATTACTGACTGCTTCATTTGAAGAAAGACATTAACCCGCCCACCTCGACCTCATGCAACGTGGTACTAAAAAACCCTCAGGTCACTTATGTCATGTTGCACAATAGTGGAAAGTTGAATTACTCAAGTGAAAAGAAAAAAAAAAACAATGTTCAAAACATTGGAAACTAGAGAAAATTAAAAGCTCCAACTCCTGCCAACTAGTCCGGTACACTGACTGTCTCTGTGGACGCTCCACCGACAGCTGAACACGTCTGATAAGAAGTGAGCAGCCGAACAGTAAGAGAGGTACCAAGACTTAGAGAGAGATGAGAGCGGGGGGGGGGGGGGGGGGGGGGCAGAGAAATAAGGATTGTGATGCTGCTTATTTGACAAAACAAATTTGATCCAGTATTAACTTGAATAAGTACTCTAAATGACTGTGTCTATAAGGCAACATGCCCAGAGGAAAAGCTTGATGGTTTCATTTACTTAATTAGGAGACAGATGATTATGCAGCAGAGCATCTCAACTGCTTAAACACACACACACACACACACACACACACACACACACACACACACACACACACATAAATATATATATTTCGTAACATTTCATACATTCGTTGGCTCGTGAAACAATGACAGTACGTGTATCTATATTTACCACAGAGGGCCCAAGTGGGAGTCTACCGGAGCCACTTGGTGTCATGCATTGCTCATTAAAGTATACCGTCCCTGTAATTGTGCTCCCATCAAATTCCCTCGTCAGGGTTTTACACCATAATCTAGCCTCAACTTCCCCTTAGTGGGAGAATTATTTCAAGATTTTAAAATTCAAATCTGGTTTCTACCTTAACGGTACTATTAACCCTCAATATAACCCGGACTTATCTTCTTATATCACGGCTGCACGGTGAAACTCATATCAGAGCTTGTTTATCTGATCGTTTACGTGTTTCTCATGAAGACAGATGGACTATTGATTGGCATTTACATGAGCCAATAGCATGGTAGTATGAATAGTATATAATAGTAATAGTACGAATGTGCATAAGAGCCATGAGATGATACAGAGCTTAAAACCAGAGCCGTACACAAGTACCTTTGGTTGGCTCCCTGCAAATGAATATGGATCGATGACTTAATCATGCATTAATGGAGCAAATGGATCAAACACTGGGTTTCTTGCCCAATTTAAGTCAATGAGAAAGCATTTCTTTTGGGGCAATAGTGCATCATTTGACAGATGCAACAATAATAACATTAACCTTATTTGTGCTGCTTATAGAATGTGTTTTAATACAAAGAGATGAAAATTTAAAAAAAAACATGTTAAAAGAACATTAAAACCCTGTTTAAGAAAAGAAATTTGAAATGGGAATAAAACTGGAATGCAATCTCATAAAAAGGTAATAAAATAAAGTTACGTTTAAAAAAGAGTAAAATACATAAAAACAGACTGAATTAAAGAATGCATTTCATAAAGTGTAGCAGAGAATGAGTGGAATATCAATTCAGAACAATTTAGTCAGAGCCCGAGTGCAGAATGAGTCCCAAACCCTTGTTTATACAGGAAGAGAAGAAAGGAAATTTGTGTTAAAAGTATACAGTGTGTGTACATACAGGTTTTAAGATAAATTTGTTTTCTGTCAAGAGATAAATGAACAACTTAGTGAAACAGAATTGGAACTGAGCATGGGTTTCTCATTTCATGGGAACTTTAATAACAGCTTTAGTATGATTAACACAAAGTATTTCTAGGGGTTAATTTCTATATGATATGTTTTAACATACACAAACATCTTTCTTGACTCACAAAATGAAATGTGGTTTTGTGTATGATGGGTCAATGAGTCAAAATAAACAGCATCCAGCAAAGTCAGCCCCTGGGCCTTCAATGTGGCTGCGGAGATTAGAAAACAAATTAATTAGAGTGTTGTTGTTGTTGTTGTTGTTGTTGTTGTTGTTGTTGTTGAGTCCCAACCTTCACTCAGGTTCGCAGAGGTCTGTGGCATCTTTCCCTCGCTGCCTCTCAAGCTGAACAAACACAAAAGGCAACTAAATTAACGGTTACATTCAACACATGACAGAGTAAAACCTTGTGGGTCACTGAGTTTGAATATTTAAATTACATCTCCATGGAAATATTTATGAAAATAGGGGGACACGCAATACTCTTCTTTATTCTTTTGGTAACTGTATTTCTGAGTTGAGCAACTTCCTGCAATGATATAAGCAAAGTACTCAGATTTAAGATTTTAGGAATCATTGTTCCTTTTACAACCTATTTTGGCTGCAGCCTCCTCAGCCTGTCTGTCTCCAGATCATGACCTTGGATCACGGGAGCAACAGAAAAGTTGTTCTCAAGGTATCATCTTTTCACGTTCAACCAGAGTGCAAGACACAGTTTTCTGTCGACTCGTCTCCTTCTGTGCAGTAGTTAAATTGATTAACTTTCACTCTTAACAGCTCATTTCATCCCTGCACTATAGTTACTTCACAGTCTCCCTTCCACGCTCCACCACCTCTACCTTGTGTCCTGTGTCAGCCAGGCTTGTCAGTAGGACCAGGAGGAAGGTAACACCACAGTATTTCTACTCAGGGTTCTGCGAGGCCACACATTGATTGAAAGTTGGATCCATTTTTGTTTCACTTTGGGCCCTTAAATGTCAGGAAGAAGGAGAAGGAGAGCTGCAACTCAGCAATCTTGTGTTAACATTGTTTTTCTTACTCAGGGTTATGAACCCATCACAGAGATGACAATAATTCGACGTGTAGCACAGCCTTGTGTGTAGGGGAGAGCAGGGCATTTTTTCACTCTCCTTTGTATCTTTGGATCAGTACGCCTCTGAGACAAGTTGCCCCAAACTGTGCTGTTTCTTAGAGTTCGCTTAAAGCAAGACATTAGAAAAATATAACAAAGACACTTTAGTCTCCCCTCTACCAAGTACAAGTGTTGATAATCAAAAGAAGATTATTACAAAAAAATTTTAAACTTCAGAATACGAAAATGATCAGTGCTCACTTCACTTCACTGTCCCAGACAGGATATGACCCGTGTTGACGAGCCCTCAGTGAGGAGAGATGCTATCGGCCGACCTAGAAGTCGCTAGATGACATCATCAACTAATTGGCATAATATGTAATTTTCCTGTAATGGATATTATGGGGGGGGGGGGGGGGGCATGAACTGGGGAACAGGGTAAAGCGCTTTAACGTCACACTAAAGTGTATTGATGTAAACACAGACATTCTCCCAAAGACCAGCAAAAGACGGCAGTTTTGTCGAAACAACAGAAGAGCACTTTAACACACCAGCCTGTGTGTCATCTTGCTTGCATCCTGCTTCACTCCTGGACCGCCTGCTAACACACATACACAGAGTAAATGTATATGTCATTACATATTTAGGCTGCTCAAAAGAATATTCTGGTAGTTTTCTGTGAAATGATATTAAAAAAAAGAGGAATATTATTTGATACCGAGATGGAAAAATTCAAACAATGAGTATCATGGAAACTAGATTAATGTTTATGCAGTGATTGCAGCAGAGGATCAGCCCGGTCAGGACACCCACCAGAGTTTTTATTTATTCCAACGGTGTGCACTTGTGTTTGAGGAGCAGCAGCACAACAAGATCTAAGACTTGTGTGTAGATTAAATGAGCTCAGAATATTTATATATTTCTCACCGGCCATTTCAATCCGTCTAATTTGATCCAGTACAACAACTCTGCCATAAATCCTGCCTTTACACGCATTAGAATGTTCTGTTTTGAAAAGTACAGTCCCAAAGGTTTTAAAGTACAGAAGTAAAGTGGTAAATTTTTACTATGGGACTCCATTACAATGGTCATGTCAAGCTTTTAACAACAGTATACATTCAATTTTAATGGCGCGCTTGATGTTCTGGAACAAATTTGGTCCCTGAGCTCACAAAACTCCGACCTATATTCCCAAAAGTTGCAGACAGAGTGGAGCAGGGCCTTAATGGAAGCCAGCATGACCCTCTCATCTGCTCCAAAAGTGATCAATAGGCCTGCTGGATGCTTTCAGACGGCCATCCATAGATAGAATATCAGCATCTTGATACAAAGGCAACATTTGATTAAACTGTGCAAGGTGATAAACATGTTGAATTTCCTTTTGCAAGTATGCATGTCCTTCTTATCAGCAGTCCTTCGTGGATGTAAAGGCCTGATTCAAAAGGAAATGCACATGAATAGGAGCTGATGATAACAATATGACCAATCACATGTTTAAAGGGGCCCAGTCACTCAGATGACTTTAGCTGATAATGGCAGGAGAATCTCAAGAGAATGTAGCAATCAACCTCAGGATCCCCACTTACACATGCTGATCGCGATTTATCAATGGTAACAATAGATGATAGGCACCTTCCTACCTGCTTGGTCTGGGAGTTTTTAGGTAGAGTGGCTGTCTAGCAACTGAAGGGTTGCTGGTTCGATCCTCACTTCCCCCGGTGACCGTGTCGAAGTGTCCTAGAGCAAGATACTGAACCTCCTGATGAGTAGGTTGGTGCTGTGCATGGCAGCCTTCCCCATCAGTGTGTGTGTGTGTGTGTGTGTGTGTGTGTGTGTGTGTGTGTGTGTGTGTGTGAGAATGTGTGAATGAGATGACATTGTAAATTGCTTTAAGTGACGCTAACTTAGAAAAACTACAGTTTTCACGATATAAATTGAGTCCATTTACCATGAGTCTGTTTTCTTGTATGAATCATTCTATTAACAGTCCAGACTGCCTGTGTAATGGACCTTTGAACTTCAGAATTCTGCTGCAATGGTCACGCAGATCTCAGAAAGTGGGACGAAGAAGCACAACCAAGCGGCAAGCAGGGAAGTAGCAAGAAAACGACATTTTTGTAAGCTAACCTGGAAGTTGTGCTTTGGGTTCCCTCAACCAGAAGCCACGTTTTGTGTGCTGTTTCACCAGAAGTATCGTTAATGCTATGAATAAGCGACACTGGATTAATGACTCCAACCACTCATTACATTTAATGTCCATCACAACCTCTGCAGTCCAGACTACTGCTTTTAAGACACAGATGTATAAAAAATATTGCATTTATTGATTTATTTTATGCTGTTGAATAAAGAAAAATTCCTAACTGTGTTAACTACAGACATTATTCGAGGTATTTAACCCAAAATCAATGGGATGATGTTAGGTTTCACTAACAGAACATTCAAGGTTTTCTTATTTCAGGGGAATTAATTTGCAAAAGGGTGAAAAAGAAAAATCTGAATTTTTAGTCTAGATGAGGGAAAAAAAATAATTTTGTACTCATGTAAAATATGGGCTGCAGTGAAATGAAAGAAAAAGTGGCGTGTCCTGTATTTCCAGTCTAGTATGGATATCTGGCTTTAGAGTCCCATAACTTGGAGGCTATTGGCAAATGAAAACACTGAATTCTTGCTCTTTATGAAAAACAAGGAATATTCAAATGAAAGATGCAGATAAACTATTGGATGCAAAAACTAAGGATTTAAAAAAATATTTTTACATAATTCAAACATGCCAAGTTAAAAGTTATGTATAATAAGGGCAGAGTCTCTTCAAATGCACCACTGCAGTTGCCAGCAGCGTCTGGTCTCTCTTCTCTGGCTCCACCATCTCATCGGAACCTGCAAAAAAGTTCAAAAAAGCCAAGGAAGCTTAAAGGCCACAGATAAATGGGTGATGTCACACCAGCTCTGTCTTCTTCCTCCAGTCAAGGGTTATGACCTGCGTGATGCCCTCGGGTCAACATGACTCACTGGCTCAGTGACTCATTAACATGAGTCACTGTTGCAGACCATTATTAAGAGGGCAAGAAGCCATTTAGATTACACAGACTGTGAGTAAAAGCTCCTCATTTAGATGAAAAGTTTCTCATTAATATTGTCATGATAATGAGAATAATTCTAAAACAATTAAATAAAAACATAATGGTGGTTGTGAGCCACCAGCCACTGAAGTCACCAGAACCAACCGGTAGTTATTATCTAAAACTGGTTCCAACGCTGCCTTCAAATCGCACTCACCTTTACATGATGGGAAGTCGTTTCCATGACTCGTGAACGCTGAGATTTCAGCATATTTTCCATCCTTCGTATGAAGACGGTAACATGACCCCCACCTTTTAAAAGCAGCACAAACTACTACTAAGAACCAGGTGGGAGAACCTGAGAGAAGCTGACTGGAAGAGAAACCAAATGAACGAGGTTCAGCTCACGAGGCCTGATAAACAGACAGGAAGTAAACATGCAAGCGGGAAGAATTTAAAAAGAAACAGTGTAGAACAGCTTCAAATAAGAGACTCAAAGCAAAATCAGAAACGTCCAAAAACTGAAAACCAACAGTCCAAATACAACTTCAACAATGTAAGATGGTCATCAGTAGGTCAATGATACGTTGAGTCAAAACAGATAAATAATAAATAAACTGACTTGATTATTTTTATTTTTTCTTGCTGGGAAATCTTTGCGATAAACAGAATTTATTATGATCATATATAATAAATGGCATGACTCAGTAGGTTTTGGATGTATCTTTTTTTCTGCTGCCAAGGGTCTTTTTCTGATACAGAACCATAGATTTCTGTTGGTACTTGTGAGGGTTTCAATATGTGTACAGTTAAAGGAGAAACCAGCACCGTGCTCCATAATGATGTCAGTGCTGCTTTCAGTAATTTGGACCAATGATGCATTCTGTCACTGTCTAAGAGATTAAATTATAAAACAAACTGGCTAAGTGACATGCAATTTTTAAATTTAGAGGATTTTTTTCCTGACAGATTGACGCGTTTCTTGCCACATTCTGTCAACACTGAACTGGCTGTCCTGACAGAGTTGCTGTTATTTTCGGTTTCGTTAAATCGAGACAGTGTGAATCTATATTTGGTTCACGGATGCTCAAGTCTGTTCTACAATGCAACGTGTAAAGACTACACATGAAAGTGTGTCCTATGTGCTTAGAAGGCTTTAATGCCCTCTCAGCTTGATTATTGCCCGGCACTTTGGTCGACTGTAAGGCATAAAATAAATGAATAGTACAAAAACGTAGCATGTACTCCATCAAGCTCTGGGGATCCTGAACCAATGGAGATGCAAAGCATATTTTTTTAATTGCTTACATGTGAAGGATGGACTAATCTATTCATTATTAGCACTCATTAGAAGCATTTCTGCTGCAAAGGTTCCAATCATTTTGTATAAAATATTATGTTTCAGTTCAATTACACACGATTACCTCACAAGACATGCCATGGGAGCAAACTTTACATTGCCAAGAGGAATCACAGTCTCTATCAAACGGACAGTTATGAACAGAACTGAACATGAATGGAATCCACCCCCTACACATATTAACTATAAAAACACCAAAAAGAGACTTCATTTTTTTATTGAAGCAATATTTTATGGTTAAAAACAACAGGCCTACTCTGAAACAAGTAAACGCATGGAGGTACCTGCTGTAGCATTATGCATTGCAAACACATTGTTTTGAATTATTCCTTCAGAACTTTGATGCAAATGTTCCACGTGTATGGAAAGATAAGGATGTGAATACATCAAAATATTTCAGGTGGGTGGTTTTTCCGGCGGCACGGTGGTGCAGTGGTCAGCACTGTCGCCTCACAGCAAGAAGGTTCCAGGTTCAAGTCCCGGCTCCAGTACAGGATCTTTCTGTGTGAGTCTGCATGTTCTCCCTGTTCCTGTGTGGGTTCTCTCTGGTACTCCAGCTTCCTTCCACAGTCCAAAGACATCAAGAGAGGACGAGGCTGATTGATACTCTAAATTGACTGTAGGTGTGACTGTGAGTGTGAATGGTTGTCTGTCTCTATGTGTTGGCCCTGTGATGGACTGGAGACCTGTCCAGGGTGAACCCTGCGTCTCGCCTGAAGTGAGCTTGGACAGACTCCAGCCCCCCAGCTACCCTTAACAGGATAAGCGGTAGAAAATGGATGGATATACTACTTTACCTGATGAGAATGCTGGAATTAAATGTAATTTCAATGCAAATGGAGTCAGATCGTCACTCACACAAGGTAAATCTGAGGCGGGTGTTTTCTAAAGTTACTGCGTGGTTAAATATCGCCATATGTCGCAGCAACTGCAGTGTTTGCCTTTGCAACTGCCACCATATGAGGGGACGCACGGTGAAAACGATGAATAATAAAAGGATTCATTATTCTTCACCCATACCACCAAGGGAGAATCCCCATATGGGGTTTTCAGTGAATGAATTAAACTCACAGATGTTCCAGCATCTGGTTGATACTTTTGGCATTTGCCAAGGCAGAATACATCACGTAGAGGTAGTCGTGCTCTTTTCTCCTCTTTTCTGCGTGCACAATTAGGCACTTCAAAGGTTTACCACTTAGCCGACACATGAGCAAAGCAATTGCCTGGTGAACCCGCCTTCAGCTTACACTATCATTTATTGGCTGGTTTTTATCCGCTTATTAATATTACTTTGTATTTTCATTTAACTTTTATTCAGCCATATGCTCTCTTGTTAACAGGAAGTGCCAGACAGGCCAGTGAGCGTGAATAGAAATAGATCCTCACCAGTGGTTGAGCAGGAAACAAACACATGTTTTTAATATCTCAGAGGAGTGGACTGGAAATTTTATAGGAATATTTTGATGCTTTATTTCCACCATAAACGCTGCTCCCTGATGGAAACCATGGTAGTTGCTGTAAATCCCAGCGGGCTGTAGCCTTAATGCTTAACAAGCTCCCATTTTTTACTGCTGTTTCCATATCCTTGATGTTTACAAGGGTTAAGTGTTTCACGCTCTCCATATAGATTTGGGTGAAGGATCTGTTTTTGTTTTAGTTTTTTTTTGTAAAATAAGATTATAGATCTCTGTCATTTGTTCATGTGGCTCAAATCGGTATGAATACAACCTTCAAGAAAGCCCTGCCACAGAAAACACTTTGTCAGCACTAAGAAGTAAAACATTCAACCTGTCAATTTCAGAGGATCCATGTGCAGGATTTGGTGATATTAACGGCAACCTCTCGCCTCCCCTCGGCTGAAGGAAACCAGATAGGATCCTGGAGGGTCCTTCACACAGGATCCACCATCAGAATCAGGAAAAAAATGTATTGTTCCTTGGATAGATTTTGGAATCCAAACATATGGGTCAGGCAATGACACAATTTAGCTTAGAACTAGTACTAATCCTTCAGCAGCGAGCTAACGTTAGTGCCACCCTTAGCAGTGAGGAGCCTGTTTTAAGTAGCATCAGCAAAAAACACCTGAAGACAAGGGTGACATCAGTAATGATGACAGGCCCAACACTTAGCCAGCTTTGACTTAAAAGAGTCTCAAAGTCCCACATTTCCTTGTGTTGCACCACTCAGTTCGGACGATGATGGAAGTGTTATTGGCCGGTGTGCACAGACAATGTTAACATATACAAGTACGAGCCAGCTTGGGAGACTTTCTGAACTTCATCAACCACAGCTATTGTTATATTTGTGACATTTACAACTGTCTCCAGAGACTGCATTTTACAAAATGAGTTCAAATCAGAAACAGAGACACAGATTAAATCTCCATCAGTCTTCCGTTATTGCTTTGTCTCTTATCTGCATCTTCTGCATGTCCCTCATAAATTCTGCTGGGATGCTTGTTGCTGTGGTCGCCATCACGGCCGGCCAGCTTCGCTCATCAGATGCTCCCTGGTGTAAACAATAAAAATACGCAGTCAGGCAAATGTATGCAGCATAAAAAAAATAAAGGCACAACAATAAAGATTATAATGATATTAAGTGAGTATTCTAAACTAATGACAATCATTCTTATCGCCCGATGACCACACACTCTCGCTGTCCCTTTAAAGGATGAAGTGAAGGAGAGGTATGATGGATTTGAGCTGATGTGATGGATGAAGGTTCTGAAGAGTAGGAGAAAGAATGACATGGTATGCTGCTTTAAAGGAAGACAAATTGTTTATTTTCCTGTCTGGCACTGAACACGTCAGAGCAACTACGTATCGATACTACAGAGTGAGAGCAGCAGCTCTACAGACTCCAGGACTTCTTCATTTTTTACATCAAATGGAGAAGTTTCAGCGAAACATTTATTATAAATGGGATTTGTTTTGTCTCTGCTGGATTTTCTACACATATAATAGTTGAATGATCCAGTGTTACTTTACCAAAAAGATAAAACTTGTGCCAGATACTTGAATGAATCCACAGACAATATAAATATATGAGCAGGTGAAAAATATACAATTCCATCACATCATTTATAATTAATCTCAATCAATGTTCTCACTCTCTGGAAGTATCTCAGGCTCAGCAGAGCACGACTTCTTGTAGCTTGTGCAAAGGCATTTCTCCATCACTTCAAAGGCAGCCTGCCACAGCAACACGCAGTTGTTGCCTGCCAGCATCAACTTAGAGCCTTATTCACACCCTGTGGTGATTCTCTGGAGAGAGAGTTGTAAGCATTTTGAACTGTTTTGCTTTCTATGACTCTTAAATACAAAGACAATGTGGGCGGAGAGCAAGACAATGTTCATCTCTTCTGTTTGAGAGCTACTTGCATACATAAAATAAACTCTCACAGTCGCTCAAGGAATGCAAAACAGTCAGGCACGAAGATTAATTCTGTTATTTTGCAATCCTGTTATTTTACAAGCTTCGGATGAGTGTGTGCATTACTGAGATGGAAAGTTTGCAGATACCTTATACACCAGAAATGTCTATATGAGGAACTATAATTGGAATAAAATAACTCCTCAGTGTGATTTCATTCTACAGTCAGAGAGCGTCGATGTTACCAAGCTTTATTGCGTTATGCCTGCACAACGCAGTTTTCATAAGTTTCATGGGTAGTTGTCCACCACTTTGAGATCTGTTTATCGTGACACGTGACGGTCCATTCTAGTTGGAAATCCCCAGCCCTAGAGATGTTGTCTTTTCCAGCTCTGTTCGGCACCTCCAGATCTTCACATCATTTAGAGGAGAGCAGCAAAATTTACTTTCATTTTCATGGAGTACATAATCCTTTCAGAACACCCACAGATCTTCACCAAGTCCCAGAAATGTCAGAGGGGTCAGTTTTGACCTCCAGCTATAATATTAAGCTGGTTAGAGTTGCTTAGATGTGATTGGACAACTGTTGCTTAGGGGTTGGTTTTAGTAAACAGGCTGATAACCCTGTGTCCCTTCATGATTTAAATGTAACACCAGTCTAAGATCGGTAACTTCAGTTGTTCTGGGCTGATAAATCTCTCACCATCTTGATAAATAGCAAAAATCATCCCTGGCCGATGTGTTTTCTTTACTTATATAACTTTGTGTCGTGAATTTACTCCCCAGTTACAACTTTACTTTTGTTATCCACCCTCCTACTGATCTGCAGTAAGAGTGTTTCATATTCCATGGATTCATATACTGCAGTGAAAAAAAGCAGCCAGTCGGAAATGTTGACACAGAGGTGTAGGAAAGTCTGAATTTTCACATTAAAAGAATTAAAAAAATACTAATTAAACAAGAAATTCTGCATTACATGTATGCTTTTGTGATATGGGCTTGTCTCACACTGACTTTGACCTTTGACTGCTCAAATTTGTTGAGGTCATCCTTGAGTGCTTGTAGAAGTTTGTTCCACCTCATATATGAAGGCATTTCCTCAAGGCATTCCTGAGATATTGTGTACATGTGTGGTGACAGTCCCAGTGGAGAAGAGATCCAAATGTGAAGCAGCTCCCTCAAAGTGTTCCAGAGATATCACGTTAACATAAATGGGATGTGTCATGGTTGCTATATGTCAGTCACTGGTTTCTCCGTTTCCCCTTGAATGCATCGTCCCTCTCCCGCACGTTTCTCCTGTTTGCTTTGCCTGTTGCCGACCCTGCCTGCTCCTGTTTCTGCCTCCTGCCTTCCCCTTTGGTAACGCTGACACTGATTTATCCTTAGTTGTTTTTTGTAAGAAGATTTTTTTTTTTGTTGTGTATCTTTTTGGGGGGGGGGGGGGGGGTCTGATTTTTGTTTTCTGCCCCTTCCCCTCTCTGCTGACAAATATTGCTGATTTGCTAATAGTTGTTTTTTTTTAATCTTTTATTTACCAACATCTGGTAGCCTCTGTTGCATTTGGGTCCATAGTACTCCTTGCTTCAGGATACACATATATAGACAAATGCATCTTTTGTATTATGATATACCATATAATCATGTTGATAGTTAAATTTACATTCTAATATACATTGACATTTTTATTATACATTTGTTACAGACTCTCTAATGCAAAGCAACCATATGAAACTTGTAGATTAACAGAATTAATCCTTTTCTCTCCTTGATACGGATGGTAAGTGACTAAGTTTATTTTATGTATGCAAGGAGCTCTCAAACAGAAGAGATGAACATTGTCTTGCTCTCCGCCCACGTTGTCTTTGTATTTAAGAGTCATAGAAAGCAAAACAGTTCCAAATGCTTACAACTCTCTCTCCAGAGAATCACCACAGGGTGTGAATAAGGCTCTAAGTTGATGCTGGCAGGCAACAACTGCGTGTTGCTGTGGCAGGCTGCCTTTGAAGTGATGGAGAAATGCCTTTGCACAAGCTACAAGAAGTCGTGCTCTGCTGAGCCTGACATGCAACCACAGAGTGAGAACATTGACTGACTACTTATATTTTGGACTACTCGCATTGCATAAATGTGTAAATTGTCTTAAGTGAACTTCCCACAGAGTTTATTTGAGTCTAACATTTGAATAAATTTCTCATTTTTACTGTTTTGGCAAAATGGTCTTTTGTGTGGAGCAAGCGTCATGGAAAAAAATCACACTTGTGTTATTTTGCTTCAATAAACATGATTGTCTAAAAAAGTCTAACATTGTCTCCAACACTGTCGCCAGTAACTAGTGGCACTTTATCCTTTGTAATCTTTTGTGACTGTGTAATTACACAGAATTAAATGATAAGACACGGTTTTATATTTTAGTGCAGAACCTAACAAGTTAGTACAAAATATAAACTAAGCCTGGGTAGATAAATTTCATGGTTTTCATCAGAACTGCTTGCCCTCAGGCGTCAGTAAAATCTCTGACGGAAACCTGCGGCGCCACGTAATGTAACAGCCAAAATCACAATGTGTTCCTTTGTGCTGTTTGGTCTGTTTAGTGAAATTGCTTCACAAGCCATCTGGGTTTTTTTTCGATCTTTTTTTTTCTTATGTATTTTATCTTCAAGAGGGGCTTACGACAAAGTGCAAAAACTGAACAAAAATATAGATATTACAAACAGATTTATCAAAACAAACCCTGCTGGGTAAATTTTCACTAAAGATCCTGAGTGAAATGCTCCGGGAGGGCCACATCTCCGAGAAGATGAAGTAATATGGTATGGCCAGCTCAAATCTGTTCACGGTACAGTAGAAATTGTTCTCAGAGTTACCTGAAACAGCAGTAATCAAAGTTTCACACTGAACATTAAAGTTATAACAACAAAAACTCCATCATACAATCGTAAATGTTGTGATAGCTTCATCTATGTAGTCCTGTTTCCAAATTTTAGGTGGCAAATGCAGCAAACGAGTCAGTGATAATTGGTGTGTTTCAATCAGCTGTTTTGGAGAGAATAAACTTGGGTACACAGATTATTTAATCCACAAGAGGGCAGTAGAGACAACATGAGCCATGGTTGTAATACACCGTAGAAGAAGTCATCTTGGGCAGCCGTTTTGCTTACAGAACATCTGAAGATTCTGGCAGCAGAAACAGTTGGTCAGTCACTTTGACTCACCACATCGGACCTTATTTGAAGGCGTTTCCATCTTTCATTTTTCAAAACATTTTGTGAAAATGAGGGATTCTTTTTAATGACTTTGCCATTTTCATCAACCTTCTTGTGTGCACGACATCAAGGTTGGTGTAGGCCTGGTCGATTTATCGATTTTATTGATTAATTTGAGTTTTTTGTTGTGGACGATTTAAAAAAATTAAAATTCCATTTTTTTACTCTTACTATGGCGCACCTTTTGTCACCAGGAGCTTCCATAGAGTTCCCCTCACCCCTCACCCTTGTTTCCTGTGTACGCATAAATCTGAGATTTTATTTTTAGTCCATATCGCCCAGGCCTAGGTTGATGCTAACAGAAGCCCCTCCAGCTCCTCCTCCAACACATAGAACCTGTGTGTCCCCTCTATCGCTACAGACATTACTAGCACTACAAGTGGCTAGGCTAGCAATGCTAACATTGATGCTATCTCTGGGAGACACTGAGCTTGCAAGTTTTTGTGCTGTGTTCAGTTCGTGCTGCTCCGCATGGGTTGAGGGTGAGACCGCTATATCCATATTTACACAAGTAGGCAACTTATTGGGTGCTAAAGGGACTTATTTCATCCAGAACAAGTGGAAATGGACATACTGTAGGACTATGGGGTTTGCATACCCGGAAGACCTGCCCCAGGGCCCTGCTCTGCTTCTGACTGGCCTTGGGTGTAGGGAGGCACATTGATCAGAACCAGTCAGAGAACAAGAAAGAGCAGGTCTTTACTGAATGCATATGGGAAAGACATCAAACACTGCTTTTATTCTGATCGAGGTTTAAGAGACAATACTACAGGTTTTTTTGTACTTTTTTTTCTTTCTTTTTTTACTTCAGTTGTAACTGTTCATACCGCTGTTCAGGAACCTTAGTACAAGAGCATGCAGAGTGCTCCCAGGCAAAATGCTCCGCCTACTAATCAGGTGTGCACGGAACTTCCCTCAAGGGGAAGTGAAGGAGTAGCAGCTTTATTCCAGCGCTTCTCTGGATGTCCAAGCCCCTCACTCTATGTGTCCAAGAGACTATTGCCATGAGCTTCACCCTCTCACTCTGCGGGGAGATACAACCGGGGGCTTGGTATCTCCACTCCTTTGGACAATTGTGGTATAAAAAGTGTTTATTGGTTTGGTTGCATCATACACAGCTTAGTGTGTGAAGTCGGCTCCAACTCCAGCTCCAGCTCCAACTTCTTCTTGACAAATGACATGCTGTATAAGTAGAACTTGTTTAATGGCGGGCAGCTGTGCCATGGCTCCTCCCTCTACCTGTCAGTGGTTGGTTGCAGGCAAGTTCCAGGTGGAGGAACTGTTTTCCCACGACTTTCTCCAGAGATGTTCCCAAATTTTTGGCCTCTGGATGAAGTTACTGCACTCAAAAGAACCAAGGTGTATGATGCACTTAGACCCTCATCTGGGATCAGTTTTATTGACTCTTAAGAGGTTTTTTGTCTGTATGTCCAAGCTCCAATCACAGGACAAGACCAGACTTTGGTCTGTACAACACAGAACACAGGTTTAGAGAAAAAAAACCTGCAGTTACAGAGTGACTCGCTAACTTGTGTCAGATTATCATTTTGTTTTCCTATTTGTATTTCAGAAGGATTATTTCTGTATCATGCTCACAGTATTAAAAATGAGCTAATATTCGCTACAAACATGAGGCAGTACAGTGGCTGATTTAGTGGCTTGACTTGCTTTTGTTTTGTTTTCCAGCTTATCTAAAATTGTGTCACGTTTGTAAATGAAATGCAATTAGTCACCTGACACCATGAGAACTAGTGAGTCAGGAAATTAATTTAAAACGCGAACTTCATAAATGTTGACTGCAGATTTTTCTGTGTTCACTGACATGTTGTTATAATGATAATAATAATATTAATTATTATTTACAGTCACGCGAGTGTAGCATGGGCAATTCTTGTTGAGGAGTAAAAATGGTTTAGAGTGACAAATACACTTGGAGGGCATTTGGAAACGTTATGGCCACACAGTCTTTAACCCCTTGACGCGGAGCATCGTGAATTCACGACACACCGCTTCCAATCAGATTGCGGCCAAGATAACATGTCAGGTTTACCTGGGAACCTGTAATTGCTAGAGATGTTTTACCATTTTTAGCATTCATTCTTGTTGTCACTAATTCGTCTAAACTATGTACTATAGACAAATTAACAATTTCCACTCAATTTAGTGTCAGTTTGAAAGCAAAAACACAAATAATTGATTTTTTTATATACTGTTATCAATTCATGCAGTTACAGTATCCTCGTCTTATTCAAGTGTGTGTGTGTGTGTGTGTGTGTGTGCGTGTGTGTGTGTTATTTTATTATGATTGCATTTTAGGATGAATTCTGTCCCTAGCTGAAAGTGAGTCCAGATAAGGCTCTTGGTCTTCAGGAGATAAAATCACAGCTGTGTGTGTTTATTTACTGATCATGCACATTTGTGTGTGTGTGTGTGTGTGTGTGTATGTGTGTGTGTGTGTGTGTGTGCGCGCGCGCACGCACGCGCAGTAGCAGCAGCCTAATGACTGCATGGACAGAGGAGATAATATTATCAAGGATGTCCAAAAGACCAGGCGACGACACTTGGTGTAATAAGTGTGAGCTAGCGATTGAATAGAGGTCCATTATTACCAGTGGAGCATTTCTGATGATGTTTGTGGAAGCTATTATGACTGGGAATTTGAAAGCACTGAGAGCTCAATGCCGAGTGCTCCAGCTGTTTATGTAAAGCACCCCAGCAAGAATAGAAATCATCCAGTGGTGGCTCATTTGGAGAGGAGAGAGAGGGGAGGGTGCAAGAAAACAACGAGCAACAAAAAGCTGCTTTACTTTACAAAATATTTCAGTTACAACAACTTCCTCCAACCTGGCGTCACACATTTTCGCTATAAAAGAGGCAAACTGTAGTAAGAGCTGTAACTGGGCTCTGACAGCAGCTCAGTCAGCTTGAACTCTTTAACCTGAGCAGTGTTTCTATTACATCTCATTTATTTAGGTGCTTTGGGTTGCTGTTAAAAGTTCTGGGCCCTGAGACCGCTCGGCTTCAAAAGTAAACGCAATCCATGATTCAGGGTCCAGTTCAAGTATACTTTTAGTTTTAACAGTATTCACACTAAAAAAGTGAAAGAAATCAATTGAAACTATGTCAGAATGGGGGAAAATGACTCCTCTTGGCACTTCCAACTATACTTAAATCATTTTGAGACACCATCTGTAAAGAATGGGGAGATAATACCAAACCAAGGGATTAAAGTAAGTGGAGGGGATTTGTAATTGAGCTTCAAAAAAAAACTACAAAGGACAATGTGGATGTTTGTGTACCCACTACCATATGGCACATGGTCCCAGATCTAAGTCTCTGTACTGTATGTGCCATCGCCAATACTGAGTCCAACTAGATTCACATGGAAAATGCTGAGATAATTTGTGTATTTTGTAACTCTTATTAAAGTCACGAAATCTGACAATTTTAGACAGGTTTCTTATTTAAAATAATAGCAATTCTATTCAAAGAACAAGTGTGTGTGTGTGGTATGTAAGTGTCTTCTGGCTTTTCAGGACTCAGACGTAGGTGCCCTGAGCCACTTTGTGAATCTACTGATGACACTAAAAGTGCTTTGTTAAGGCGTGTTCACACCAAATGCGACGTGAATTTTTCACGCGTTAAGTTTACATGTAAAGTCTATGTAGAGAAGCGCTTAGACGTAAATTCACGTGTGTACTCGTCGGGCAACGCGGATAACCCAACGCGAATTTCCCAGCACGAAGTTTGCGTGTGCGCGTCTAGCCGCAAGTTCAGTATTTTCACAAATTCACGTGACGTTGTGTCGAGAGAGCCAATCAGCGTTGCGATTCCCCCGCCGTCGGTGAAGTCATATCAACGGTCCTGGCGCCTGTAGTTGGGGTCCATCCGTGATATCCTGGCACCGATCCTTGCCAACAGGTCAGTGACCTGGGCCCTCATCAGCCTGAAGAACCGCTGGAAACGGCCGTTGTCCAGGCGCAGCTCCCAGAGAAAGCGGTGAAATTCACCCAGCTCTGTACTCCTCTGGATTATGCCATGGATCCTAGTACAGCGGCGTTTGGTTTTCCTCTGTATCTGGGACTTCCACAGCAGATACAAGCCAGCAACGGTTGTTAGGTCAGCCATGGTTGATGATGGAAATAAATGGCAGAAATAAATTCTCCTTGCGTTCAGGGGGGGAAAAGAAGTTTGTGCAAATGACGCTAATAAAAACAAATGATCCGGCAATCAAATTCGCGCGAATAATGCAACGCGAAAATATGCGTCATGTTTGGTGTGAACACGCCTTTACATTATAGTTTGCTTGTTTTTTAGTTTGTTAATTACTGAACACACAGCCGGATAAAGAAGATGAGATGAGACCAGATGACGTGCTTTTAGGACATTGCATTCTGAAAAAAATGTCTCCTTGAGCTCAAGACAGATATTTGTGAGTACTTGAAAGTCAAAATACAAGTTTTAGGTGAAGTTTCCTGCTTCATTAAATAGACACAAAAGACACAGAGTGCTGTCTTTCTCTTTTTTTTTCCAATGAAAGTTTTGTGGCCTTGCACCACTGAAGAAAACTGGTACTCAGTTGTACTCATGCTTTTTTTATCAATTATACACAGTTGATTTTACATGATTCCCTATAGAGGTGGGAACTGTACCTGACCTCTACTGACATATTAAAACCTTGCTCCACAGTGAAATACCTGAACAGCATAAAAAGATAATGGTCGCAATATCATCTGACAGGATTGACATAAACACAGGTCCTTGAATTAAAAACTGTCAAGGAGATGTCAAATGAAGCAACATCAAACTTTGGGTTTTAAAAACATATTACTGGTTCAGTCTTTAAAACTTCAATGAAAAGCTGAGAACCTGTTAAACGCTTTATGCTTTTAACTGGCTGACAACCCATTTGACAACTACAAGCCGCTGGCAGTTATGTATTAAATTATCTAATTTTGCTGGCATTCAAATGTCAGTCACATTTGATGATCACCAGATCTGAAAATTTGAACTGTCTGTTGTCCAATTTGTGAAACAACGCTCAGCAGCAAGATGTGAGAGGGAGAGAATGGTGGAAAAATATCAGTGAACCGTCTGTTGGATATGAGCTGGAGCTACACGTGCGAGAGCATCCGCGACATGTCAGAATCTACCGCTAAAAGATCAGCATGAAGGCTAAATAAATCCACACTAGGGTGACAGCAGGGATGGGAGGGCTTGACAGATTCAGGTCTCGGTGTTTGAGCCTGGCCTACCTGTGCTCTCTTAGAGCCAGAGCAAATTACTAATTGGAACTAATAAATGAGATGTAATTCTAATTTTTATATATAAAAATATATATCTATATATATAGATAACAGTACAATTGTAAGTCCAAGTAAAGAAAAAGCATTCTTTATCAAATGTTTTTCAGTATGTATGAAATGTGAACATGATAGAAACATGTTTTAAAACTGTAAATATCCACATCTATAAATATCAGCTGTCGGCCAAAATCAGTTGCACACTAGTGACACAGTCATCCAGGCCTGGTTCGCTCAGCCTGCCGTGGTTTAGAGGTCAGCTGAGTTCAGGGATGGAGTTCTGCATTTTGTAGTGTTGTATCCGCCATAACCAAGTAAATGAAAAAACAACTTCAGACCAAGGACACAATCCCTCTTTGCTGGAAAAAAAATTTATCTGTACTGTCCTACCTGGTAATGTACAATCAAGGAGCAGGTATTTCTGACTGTGTGTTCACACCAAACGCGAATGTGAATTTCGCGTTGCCGGATCATTTTCGTGTCCATTTGTGTCGTTCACGCAAATATGCGAATTCGCTCACTTGGCCAAGTAGCGAGGATTTCCGGCAACATTTCTTTCCGCCATTTCACCATGGATATTCAAGGAACTGTTGCGTTGTACCGAAATACGTCGTTGTATCTGGGTTAAAAACACCATCTAGAGGCGAGCTCAGCTCGGTGAATTTCATCACCGAGCGGTGAAATTCACCGAGCTCCTCCAAGGGCTCCGCCTGGATAACTGCGGCATTTTCAGATGACGACTGGCCTGTTTGACCACCTGCTAGCTAGGATCAGTGACAGAATTTCACAAATGGACACCAACATATTCAACTGGTTCTTGTAATTTTGACACGTAGTGTCATATAGCGCCGGGTTCCCACACATAGCCACAATCAACTTCTCCTCCATCTTGTGACACAGTCAGCAGTGACATCAGGACAACCTCAACGCTGACTGGCTGTCGAAACACAAATTTTTCGCCAAAGTTGAATATTTTCAACTTGCCTGAATGGCGAAATTTCGTGTCATTCGCCCCATTCACGCTGCCCGACTGAAAATTCGCGTCATTCACGTGTTTGCATAGACTTTGTATGGAAACTGTTCGCGCGAATCCGCGTTTGGTGTGAACACACAGTGAGGAAGCGCCATTGAAAACACATCTTAGTTCTATTTAAGTTTTAAAATTGTACTTTTTAAGTAACTGCTTTTACAGTAAGTCACAAGGTATTCACACAATGTCTGGAACAGTTGTGGAAGAATGCATTCATACTGAAGCAAAAACTCTTATCACGCAGTAGAATTTTCAAACTTGACAGGCAGTGTGGTTAAATTCTACAGAGATGTCCATCATAGCATTTTGTGGATAATTGAGTCCATCTCAGCTTCTGTTTGGAAAACGCAGTAAGGCTCAGAAGTTGTGCGGCCTCATCCAAACTCTTGGAGGAGGTGAATCACTGAAAGGAAAAGAATAAATACAGTTATGGCTGACTGGGTGAGAGGCCAGAGAGTCAGACTAAACACAATGGACAGTTTATGTTCTCTCATACTTGGGTCAGGGTGGTACAAGCATGGCGTGACACCTTCTTGTGTAGGGTGCATTATTATATGTATATATACAGTATGGGTTTTTGGGGGGGGGGGGGGCAACCTCTGCAGCAGTGGAATTTCCAGGCAACATCCTACAGCTTGTAGGAATGACATGAATCTCTAAGTTGAAGGTAACACATCGTGGACTGAGGACAGTGCGATTCTCCCTCAGGATTTCTCTCTGAAGCAGAATTCACCCTGGAGAGGCACTCGGGCATGAAGGATGATGACATGCAGAGAATACATGTGTATAAATGAGCGGCCACATAACCACACATGCTTATTCAGATGAAAACAGTACTTGTATGGGCACAAAGGGCTCCTTTGTGAACCTTGTGTAATTTACATGCCAGGGGTCATTTCCCCTGGGAATAATATGATATAGTTGGTCATCCTTATGTCTCCCTTGTGGTGGGTGGACCCACTGAATTGAACACAAATGTTCCAATCCTTCCAAGTTTTGATTTGTTTTTCTAAAAAAAAAAGGTGCCATATTCTTTTCTTTTTCATGTCTTAATTCAGTGAATCCTCCCTCACTTCTGACACGATGTTTGACAAGCTGAACCAGTATGTCTTAACACTTAAAAGATGAAGTCACAATTATTTGTCCAACACTAATGCACAAGGAGTGTGACTGTAGGGGGAAGACCTTTTTCTAGGCGGATACTTCAGATTTATTTATGTGGTGTTACATGAGGAAGCCATAAACCTGGTTTCTATCTCAACGTGAAGTGAATCTTTTGAAAGTCCGCAGAGACTTTGGATGACTTCAATGAAGGCCACAAGCAGAAATGCATGAAGTTGTTCAATTAACTACAAGTGTTGCTGAGGACCTCAGCTTGACCTCACCAAGATTTCTTTCCTTCTCCACACACCTTGGATGTTGGTGAAGTTGTGACAGAAAGCCCACTCGAATTGTAAAGAAGAAAAAAAGAAATGCAAAGTATCGGCATTTTAGTCAAGTGCATTTCTCGGAGGCAAGAAAAAACATTCCAGGTTCCCATTTACTGAGCCAAGATACGAGCTATCGCGATTTCTGATTTTTTATTTTTTTTTTGCAGATGTGAGCAATGTTGTTTTTGGTGTTGTATATTTATGTATGTATTTCTATGTTGTTGTCTTGTTTTCTTTTTGAACATTCACAACTACGAGGTCTGTCTGTTAGTTGGGGAGGGATTTGTCTACAAGAAGAATGATACTGTTGACTCTAATGGTTGTGGGGGGGGGAGAAAAGTTACATGTGTCAGTATTGTACTGTATTTCATTCTGCACTTTGTTTCAATAAACAATATTATAAAAAAAAAAAAAGACAAACCATTCCAGTTTTGTCCAAAGCTAGCGATATAGGTAATGGTCCATAACACAGTTGTGGTTAAATGTAGAAGTAGAGGTTGCACACCTGAAACAAAACATATGGTCGCCCTGGCAACATACATGGATGAAACCGAGGAGTATTTAGTCTCCTCACCACTCCACACACGCTATTGCCGGTTGATGGGGAAACAAGCAAGATGACATCATGCAAAATTCAATTGAACTTATTCTGAAAATGTGTTTCCATCTCCTAATTGGCATGTCAACTCTTTGTTGTATGTGTCAAAAACTACCTCAAGCAAGCATAAAATCATTTATACAAATTAAAGTTTGTTCAATTTTTGGCATTTCTATCCCCATTTTTCAAATACAATTCTTAAAACTGCACACAAAAATGGGATGAAGGAAACCTAGCATACACCTCAAGAGATTTAAGGGTTAGTGTGTCTTCTGTGTAAAGCAACAACAATAAAAGGCCTCATTGTGCTACTGTGGAGGCAGTAAAAATGCATTTAATTCACCAAATAAACGCCCACCAAAAAAAACAATCAATATCCATTTACATGTATGCTTGATTTGCAACATTCTCACTTCTTTGCTCTTGACCTGTCTTTTGGCTCTACATTTTTCAAATATAGAACTTCTTTTTAGTATTCCTACACACCCTCAGAACTATGAACCCTGCAAACCCTTACGATGGGTGACAACCTCATACAACCCCACTTCAATAAATCCAAACTATCGGTTGAAAGTTGTACAATTAGTGGTCTGTCGATATCGTGTCAAATTTGTAGGCTGCTATTAGAGGAGTGCTGTTTTAATGACACTGTGGACATGACTCCAAACATGGGCCTATTACACAGCAGCAATTTTGGAAGTAAACACTGTTGTCATTGATGTCACTAATTAACAATCCCTATCCAATGAGAACAGAGCTTTATTGCTGTCAGCATTTGTACTGGTGTTTAACAAAATTTGAATGTCAATATGGCTGCTTGGCTAGGTTAACTACAATGGAGACATGGACTCCAGATCAGGTCTGTCCTCACATGTGAAAAGTCTATGGTATTAACATTCACAAGTCTGTAATCAGGGGAGAAAATACACTGACTGGGTCACTACAGTAGCAGACAGCTAACGGACAGCTAGCACCAGCTTTGGTAGCACGTAGATTCATGACTACCTGTGGTTTTCCCTCCAATTTGAATTCAGGAGGAGTGACTGCATGAAGCTTTATTATTATGAATATGCTTGAATATAAGTCATCATTTTGGGAGACAGTTTTATATTTTCTTGCCAAGATCGATGAGGATAGTGACACCAGTTTCCAAAAGCCAGTTATCTTAACATCTCAGGAAGTTAGCGTGCCTTGCCAAGAAATAGCCGGGCACATAGTCTGCACCATGAAAACACCACAATGTGTCACTTTTACTCTTTTCTTTTTTTGAATTATTTTGGGTTAACTGTGCGTGGCCCAAAGTTGCACAGTTACACACGCCACAAGTCCAGCCCTGTGGGGACATATTCACAGAACCTGCAAAGTTTCCTTGCAGCTCTTCCCTTTCCAAGATTAAATTAAAGGCCTTCAGTTCTTTTTTTCCAATCTCTAGAAAATGTAAATATATTTGATAGTTGCTTTTAAATAGAAGGGAACCACATGCAATGCTATGAATGCTAATTGAAGTGACTGGGCTCGTAGAAATTGATGATGAAATTCAGTTTTGTGAATACAATTCAGTCTCTTTTTTTTTGATAAATGACAATACATTAATTAAGTATTCTGGAATGGGACTACATGCTATTGTATTAAGCTACGTGAACAGACGGTAGCTTTCAGCTTTATCACTGAACATTATGTTGGGTTCTGACATTTTCCACTTATCATACTGCTGTCTGAGAGTTTCAAAATTTGGAGTCATGAACCACCGCGACTCTGTAGCCAGAGGCGAGAGAAACGGGTCTTGATTAGCACGATGATAATAAATAGTTGGCTTGGTGATGGCTAAGATTTGCAAAATAAGGCTTTTCAAGGATAGAATATGTGAATCCACTTCAGCTTCACAAAGTCTGAGAGGAAGCTGTGATACACCTGATTAATGAGTCCCAGTAGTCATCTCAGAGGGAAACAGGCAGAATACTGAGCGATGACCATTTGAATACCTAAAGTACAAACGTCTGAATGAAAATATTCGAATGCAACCAGAAAGTCTATTACAACACTAAAATTATACTTGACAAGTGGAGTTAAACAAGTGTGAAGAGGTATTCATGAGCGTTCTTTGACTCTGCAGGTGGGTTACGGATACGGGATCTTCTGGATAGATACTGGATAGACACGCACACACACACACACACACACACACACACACACACAACCATAATCAGGCTTCAATATCAGATGCTCACACACTCTACCCCACCTGAGACTCCATTAACAGGCCTCCTTAAAAGACTGTCTTTCAGGTGAGCACTGCTTCAGAGAGTGGTTGAGCCAAAAAAGCCCAAAAACCTCTGTTCTCTGTCAGCCCCATTTACTGCTGAGAAATGTGCTGTCTGATCGCTGATGCCTTTTTTTTTTTTTTCTTTTTTACTGAGTGGATATATTTTTTCTCTGCCAAGGAGGTCGTGTTTTCTGTTCCATTTGACTGTCTCTCTCTCTGTCTCTTAGCAGGATGACAAGACTGCGTTGGAAGGCTGGAGCACGGACAGCAGCGTCAACTCAACTATGATTTATATAGAATTTAAATCGGCGAGCAGTAAAGTGGATGGAACTTATGTGATTGTTTGATTTTTTTTTTAAAAAACAAGTCATTTTGATATTTACTCTTAGTAGATTGTAGTAGGTTTGTTTTTCAGGACTTGCTGAACTAATGGGTTTTTATGTTACCTCAGTCATAACAAGCCCCCTCCTCCTCAGGGTACAGGACAAGAGCCAGCAGTGGACGGTCACATAGGAAGACCGACAGCCCAGTCAACAACAGTTGTTTATGTGTTTGTGTGGGGAGTTATCAAAGAGTCCCTTCTTAGAAATGTATCCCTTTATTCATTTTTCTCTATTTTCTAGCAGGTCTTTCAACCACACGGCCATGTAAGACATCTGGTCTGACCTTCATGTGCGACACCTGCACTTTTCCTTTGCAAACCTGTTACCAGTCAGGGATGTGTCAGCGCTATGGCTAAGGTCTGTTTAGTTTTGCACACACACACACACACACACACACACACACACACACACACACACACACACACACACACACACACATTTAAGGGATTAGAAGGAGATCATGGGATCAAAAACTAGTTTTTAAACTCAAAATAGACTTCTTTTATGCTTGACGAATTCTCAAAAATTTGCTTTTGTACAGTAACCCTGACAACTTGGCAGGCTTTAACTCAAAATAAACACACATATAATATATATAAGGCAGCATGGTGGTGCAGTGGTAAGCACACAAGAAGAAGGTTCCAGTTCTGTGTGGGTTCTCTCTGGTACTCCAGCTCCTCCCACAGTCCCAAAGACATCAAGAGGGGACGAGGCTGATTGATACTCTAAATTGACTGTAGGTGTGACTGTGAGTGTGAATGGTTGTCTGTCTCTATGTGTTGGTCCTGTGATGGACTGGTGACCTGTCCAGGGTGAACCCTGCCTCTCACCTGAAGGCTGCTAGGATAGGCTGCAGCCCCCCCCCCCCCCCCCCCCCTTGACCCTTAACAGGATAAGAGGAAGAAAATGGATGGATGGTAAAATGGTAAATGGACTCAATTTTATATAGCGCTTTTCTACCATAGCGGAACTCAAATCGCTTTCCAGTGTAATCTCATTCACACACACACTCACACACTTATGGTGAAGGCTGCCACAAAGGCAAGGCACCAACCTACTCATCAGGAGCAATTAGGGGTCCAGTATCTTGCTCAAGGACACTTGGACATGGTCACCAGGGGTCGAGGATCGAACCAGCGACCCTTCAGTTGTTAGACGGCCACTCTACCCCTGAGCCATTTATTTATATATGTATGAGAAAATCATCAATTTAACAACACAGGGGCAGCTTCAGTAACCACCTCTTTTGTAATAATTCATATTTCAACTTCTTACCTTTTCTGCATTTTCCATCCATCGTCATCTTCCGCTTATTCCTACACATTAAGGGTCGCGGGGGGCTGGAGCCTATCCCAGCGTCAACGGGCGAGAGGCGGGGTTCACCCTGGACAGGTCGCCAGTCCATCACAGGGCCAACACAGAGAGACGAACAACCATTCACACTCACATTCACACCTACGGTCAATTTAGAGTATCAATCAGCCTCGTCCCCAATTGCATGTTTTTGGACTGTGGGAGGAAGCTGGAGTACCAGAGAGAACCCATGCAGACACGGGGAGAACATGGAGACTCACACAGAAAGATCCCACGCCCGAGCCGGGACTCGAACCCGGAACCTTCTTGCTGTGAGGCCACAGTGCTAACCACTGCACCACCATGCAGCCCCTTTTCTGCATTTTAAACAACATCATCCTAAATATAGAATTGCTTTTCTCTGAAAGTGGTAAAAATTATTTTAGAAACACACATCGCTTTACATTCTAAGATTTGTTTTGGGAGACTTAACATCCAGAATCCAAACCTACATGATTCTTCCTGAACGAAGTGAAATTTTGAAGAGTTATAACTGTGTGATCAAAACAATAGATTAGCGAGGTAGTTACGCCGACATTAAAAGCATTACCGCTAATTTCCCTTCAGACTTCTCGAAAATACAAAAGAAAATTACCAGGCGTGTTGAGAGATGATGCCAGAGTGAAACAAAAATCTCCCCTCTGAGTCACACCATGCGGAGCTAAGTGCCTCTGAGTGACTTCATTAAAATTTCAGTGTAAATTACCTAGAAAAATATCATGTTTAAAAAAAGAAGCAGTTTTGATAATACATGAAATCCAGGCAAATATTGTTCCAATGATTCATTTTGTACCGAGTGTCACGCGATGAATCATTTGGTCTTCAGATATCAAAACCTAACAACGAACGCACACATATATAGAAATATAGAACCATTTTTCACCGCAGACACATTCGCCAGAGCAGGAAAAAAAGTGTCACAGAACATTTGAACCAGCCATTATCAGTTAGGATCACGGCTGTAGTTACTGAGTATTATTGATTATGAAACTGCCGCTGCAACAAAAACGTCCAACAAAACAAAAACACTGAAGTAGAGGCAGAGGGCAGCAGCTCTGCAGTCCCCGCTGCACACGTCTGGAGGGCCGCAAGTGATGATGGAGCCACATTTATTTTGTATACGTCTACATTTTGTGCTTGACGGAAAGTGCTGTAGAATCTACCTTTAAGAATTCGACTCCCAGGATGGTTGCGAGCACACACGCTTCTAATATGACAACCAGAAAGTGCCGCTTGACGCAATCAAACTCGCATTTTTCTATGAGCTGCGTGCAGAAGTGCTATCTGTTTTGTTTTGGGGGTTTTGTCACAGGAGGACAGTCTGGAGTTCAACAACCAGACCAGAATCTGATGAGCTCAGACAATGACTCATCTGTCAAGACATGTTTGGATTGTTTGGTTGCCTGAAGCTTTGGACTCTCATCAGTATTTGGCTAATTTTCAATGGAGCTGATTTGGAACATTCTCCCTCTCTCCTTTGACCAGCAACAATAAGTAATGGATTAAACGGCAAAAAAATAAGTGCTGTTCGACTTGTTGCTGTTGGTCTCTCTGTTAATTAGCGGCATTGTGCAAACATTTTCTCTCTAGTTCTCATTTGTAGAGGCAAAGGAAGAACACACTCAATATCGCAGCCGATCCATTTAACTTAATGAAAAACTGCATTTTTTTTAATGATCTGAGGAGTTATATGTTCTCTACAAATGAACTTCTCGTCCATATTGGCTTCTGGTGATTTCTTTTTTACGGGTGAGAGTTAATGAACCGCATAACATCATCTTTGAGGTAATAATTAGAACAAATAGTCTTGGGACAGGTCTTGCGCTTTATGCTCGCCCTCAGTACAGACAGTCTCAGTGTCTCATTTTAAATTAAATCCTAAGTCCAGTATCAGAAAATCATCAGAATGTTTATGTTGACTTTCAATTGCATTAGAAGGATTTAATTTCTGGCACTCACATGCTCATAATTCATCAGTCCAAACCATTATTTATCCCAACCAAGGAGGTTTTGCTTTCGCCCGCTTCTCTTTGTTTCTCCCTGTCAACTACAGTTCCAGTAGGTCTGAGTTATGGCTGGACGTATAGATTTATGATGCATTTCATTAGATTAGAGGACTGGGGGGCCTTGGCGGGGGCATGCTCTCTCCAGAGTGCAATAGTCTTAATTTTAAATATGGAACACACACTTAAAAATGACAATTATTAGGAATCATTTGTTCTCAAATGAACATCTCGAATGACATTGTAGTGACGCAGCAAGACCTCACCAGGCCTTGCAGTTGTATCTGTGATTTCATTTGCTGCCACTACCCCGTGTCTCTGTAATAAAACTGATTTTTATAAGGCAGTTAGATTTGAGCTCTGTCTCCAGCTCAAATTAAAGTATGCGTAAAATAGCAGGGTTCATTTCCTTGTGTTTGCCTGGAACACAACACCTTTTGCAACTCAGAGAAGTCTTGTTGAGTTTTTTTGCAAACGCTCTACAAAGGTTGTGTACGGCACTTTTCATTTGAGGACACATTGGACACCGTCGCTTGCCACTCTCCTGACATGTCAAGTCTGAAATCACAAACAAGGTAGTAATAATAGCTACAGTTTCCTCTTGTTCACCCGTCTCCCCTGGGGATAACAGTTTATCTGTGCAGCAATCTACTACACTAGGAGTCCACAACATCTCTCTCTCTCTCTCTCTCTTTCTCTCTTTCTCTCTGGCGTGGTCTCTGTGGAGGCACTCTTCTTCTGCAGCCAAAATTGAGTTCAAGCCTCCAACTACAAGCAGAGATTCAGGACATCTACGTTTTGTTTTTTTCCTGAAAGGAAAAGTGTGTGTGTGTGTGTGTGTGTGTGTGTGTGTGTGTGTGTGTGTGTGTGTGTGTGTGTGTGTGTGTGTGATTGACAGGGTGTTAATAGTGAACAGTTCAAACCAGAGATGTTGTCAGTTCAGGGTAAAGGAACCAGCCATCTCTGGCTCTGTAGACATCCTGACAGGGAAAACCCACCGACTCTACGACCTTCAACATTTCCTTTCAAGCTTCTTAAACTGATGCAGGTGAACAGCAGCAGAAATCTGATGTCTGATGTTTGTCTGTCAGGAAAAATTCTTAGGCTTTTACTCTCAATGACTTGACAGTGCTGCAGAAAGAACATTCTGTACATTAATTCATGATATGGTTCTGTGAAATTATCCTACATTCAACACATGCAATCATCAATTTTGGGTGAAGATAAACTGCCCTTCGGTCTCTTTGTTCAATAAATGCTGCATGACCTCAGACTGAACCAAATAATAGCCCCGTCATTACAGCTGCCAGCTAATGTCGGGTCATTACAGATATAACACTGACCTCACTGTGACACTCTGAAAGAGATGCAGCCTGTTTCAGCTAATGAAAATATACACGGTACCTCCGTATTTAATCTGAAATTTAAAAAGTTCTATAGCTATTAATTGGATTTCACTTCGCTAAATGTATCGTCGATTCGTATGGATACCTATACATGAGATACGAGCAATATTTTGAATATCTATAAATGCTCCTCTGCAAAGAAAATATTATAGAATAACTTCTTATTGTGATCATATATCATTCCACATGATTTTATTCATGGAAAAGCTGCGTGTGTTTGCATGCAGCACATAATAAATGACCTTGGCCGTACACATTATATGACTATCTGTCAGTATGACTCATCACGCGTGTGAGACCTCATGTGAATGTGAGAGCAGACCAACACCAAAATTTCAACATAGCAGACAATGTGACGAATAGATACCCAGAAAAATGAGCCAGGCAGTGTTTCAGCATCCTTGTGTGGCAGCAGCTTACAATCTGAAAAACATCATAAACATCATGAAGAATCGGGCCCACCACTATTTCACCCTGGGGAGACGCTGGTGCTGCGGCACCTCACTGCAAGATTTATCGGCGACTCTGCCGGGAGTGGGTGTGTATGATTCCCTCACACCTCTCTCCTGAATCGGGGGTCATTGACAGTGACTTATGGGAGAGGAGACAGAAGTGTCACGGGGAAAATATGCGTGTCAGCTCTCATCAGTGCTGTTCTGCTCCTGCAGAACCCAATCACATCTGAAATAAAACAAAAATCCCTGACAAGGATGCTATGATACCTGGAACACCTGCAGGGCAGCTGCAAATTTATATTATAAACTTATATTGCTTGATTTAGGGTGTGTGTGTCTCTCTACTTGCTACATTTTGAGGTCCAGAATACATTTTTGACAGAGTGAGGACATTTTGACTGGTCCTCACAATGTCTCAGATCAGTTTGAAACTTGGTTTTAGGGTCAGGGTCAATTTGGGTCCCCACAAAGGTATAATTACAAGGGTGTGTGTGTGTGTGTGTGTGTGTGTGTAAGTAAGAGGGAGAGAGAACATAACAAATAGCAATTACGAGAATAACAAAGGACAATTACAAGTCATATTTGCATATTTTCTACCCTATTAAATGCTGAATAATTTAATATTCAGTGCATAGAATATAAAACACACATAAACATTGTTTTAATAATTGCAAGCCTCTTTTATTAAATAAATAAATAAATAAAGCTGTGTCAGTGACTCCACTGAATAATTCATGCTCATAATCGGGTATTTCAGGTATTAATGTGTGCAGAGCTGATTTTAAATCTGTCAAACTCTCTTAAATTTGTCTGATTTTTAAAGACAGATATGGACGGACGTGAAATGAGTTCAAGGGTGAGTTCAAGGGTGTTCCATGTCCATTGTCAAAGTATGCAACAATAGCAAAAAAACAAACAAACAAACACCAAGAAATAAGGGTACACTGAACCGTGATGGGGACTGACGGCGAGCTGACCAACACCCGAACGACTGCAAGCATGAAAAAAACACAGTCAGCGAGGCTGTCGGTATTAAACCAAACCCGAGGAAAAATTAGAGATCACTCAGTGGAAACCCCCAGCTTCGACCGATGTGTAGAGCAGGAGGGAATTACCTGGCAGCGCGGCGGAGTGATGACAAGTCCTTTAGTGAGAGGTGGACTGCTCTGCTGACTTGCAGGTGTGCCAAGACTGCAGCCCAGGAAAACCCAAAGTAGGTCAGCCACGCCCTCTGTCTCACACACACACACACACACACACACACACACACACACACACACACACACACACACACACACACACACATAAGCACTTGAGAGGGGACGTGGGGGAGGGGAATACAGGGCAACCAAAACTCAATACTGTGACAAAATTTTGTGCAAATTCACGAAGCTACTCTTTCCTGTTTGACTTCTTTCGGTGTGATAAACAGTCAGCGCCCTCCATAATAGGAAAAAGAGCGACGGACGTAAATAATTTGCTAAGGCAGCCGTGTGTGAGGAAATAAATTCTGCAGCCTTGTGACGCCGCTCTTCCTTACATTGATCAGGATATCCAAATATGCTGCTGCAGCAGTGATTTACACCGACAGGAATATTATAGCCGCCTACAGTCATAGATCCACTTCGCACACATCGGGGCTCATGTTGTTACACTGACCCTCAAAGCTCTGTAATGCATCTTATCTGGTGTCCGTGTCCGCATGAGTGTTCCATCACTGCAGAGGCTTTTGTTGGTGTGCTGATGGAGCGAAATGGCCTGTAATGGTGGGTACAGACCGCACGGTGGTTTGACTGACAACTGAAAGGGATTTGTTTTCAGCTTAAAATGGCGGGGAAGTGTAGAAATGACCTCAACATAATATTCCCTGCTCTACCATCAACAACAATAGGCAATAATGATGTGATCTTTCAGAGCCTGTACAGTGAGTACGACACAACCTCTGAAAGTCATTATTGTGGTCCCTCCGAATGCATCCAGTCCACGAGAGCTGCCCAGACACCAGGCCAGAGATAAATCCTACTCATTTCCTGTGTTGACAGTCTGAGGCTGCTTCCTTGACTCGGTAAAATTAACGGTCCAGAACGTTATTTTCCCATCCAATATGCTGCCATCAATCATCCTGTGTGGCTTCATCACTTTTAAAAATTATGTGTCACTATTTTCTACAAAGGCAAAGCAACAAATTTAGGCACCAGGCAAAGAGGTGATGATGAAGTTTACTCGGGAAAATGAGTAGAAAGTAGAAACTTCTCTGTGTCTGGGTGCTTCAGGTGCTGCAGTGAGAGCATCAGAACGCGATCGCTGGGTTAATGTAGTTCAAGAAATTGAAGCGTTCCTACCAGCAGGATCCATCTGATCAAATCACCGACACCAGTAACTCACGCAAGGTGAGCAAGGAGCGTTCAGAACATTCTGTGATTTGACAGCCGATGGAGAAATAACAGAAAGTTTGACCTCAAGTAAATGGATAAAGCGCTTGACAGTCCTCTTCATACATCGTCTATTACAAGCTGTACAGACCACGTATAAATAGTTTGGATGGGGCAAAAAAAAGAACAGGCATCTTGGCAGATGGCTTTAAAAGCTGTTGGTTTCTTAGAATACAGGCCAAAATGGCTTTCATTTTGGTTTTGGACAAACTTTGTAGCTACATTTTACACTTTACCTGCCAAATTACAGTCACTTCCATCATGAATTTAACCAAGAACCACCTTGACTGGTACACACTGAACACAGTATAAATCTATCAGATCACGCCAACTGAAATTCCCTCAAAAGTCAGCAGATTTTTATTTGTAATATTTTTTATGCCCCAAACTGATTGACCTGATACATTTATCCTATGTTTTTGGGGTAAGAATATCTGAAATCTACATGTCAGTATTCAGCACCATGGAAACAATGACAACAGAAGATCGATTAGGATCCTGTAGACAAACTGTTCCATGATGCGCACGCAAACACACACACACACACACACACACACACACACACACACACACACACACACACACACACCATTGGGATTTTTAAACAGATAAATGATCAATACAGTTTAGGGTCTAGTTAGCAACAATTTTTTAGTCTTGGATGTTGCTTGTCGGACAGGTACAGTTGTTAACCGTGGTTGGTACCCACCACAACCTCAACCTGCCCGTTATACTGAATTTTTTTTGTGCCTTAAAACAACAGGACAACACGTTGAACCTGGGATTTAGCTTCCCCACAGAAAGTGTCCTGATTGGCATTAATTAACTGTGTTTCTAGTTACTTGCGGAGCAAATTATAAATGCAATGCAGATGTGCTGCAAAAAAAAAAAAAAAGGGGGAGTCGCTGCTTTGGAGAGAATAAAATAGACGAGGCATTGTTGTCAGATGATGTCACACGAGGCAGGAGAGCCGTCTACCAGTGCACGTGAGATCTCCTGGATGACCTTCAGCTGTAATTGTTCCCACTTGCCGGCTAGTATTGGTCATGGTTGGTGCTGCCTGGAGATAAATTTAGGAGTAGCCACAATGATGTGTCCCCAAGAGCTGGTCAGTCACATGAATGAGTATGTTTGAGAAAGATTTTTATATGTCACATTTTTTCTGCATTCACACATTTTTGGGAAAAAAAATTGCCTCAAGTGAGCATAAAAACTTGTTTTTTGAACTTGAGGGAGTTTTGCTGTTTCCATCAACCTTTTCTGAAGCATTAAAAATGCACGTCAAGAAAACCACTCATTGTTTCCATGGAACCAAAGGCTAATTTTGAGTTTGTTTCCTGTGTACCTTGTTTGTGAGAGGGTGTTATAAAGTAGAAATACTGTGTTTGCTTTATGGATATATGCTTTCAAAAAGTGTAGATGCAATCTTGAGCCTGAGTGAACATTCGTGGCAACTTTGGAGAAATTCTTTTGGGAGATTTCATGTTGACAAAGATGGGATGGACAGACGGAAAACTCAACATCATTCTGCCTGTGGTCTACTGCTCCGTGTCACAGAGGCATAAAAATACATCCAGTCACTGCAGATGTACTGTAATGCACGAGTAGCCCTTCAGTGTATAGTTGCAGTGTTCTAAGCATACCACAGGACTCCACTGCATCCGTTTAATTAACAATCCAATATTCTACAAATTTGTTTCTGCCTATGAATGCATTTCATTTCAGTTTAAAAAAAAACAAACAAAACAAATAAAATGCTCCCTTGTAAAACATTAAATAGATTTGTGCTGTCGTGTGCTGGAGTTTGATACAAATATTAGTGTATTTATCACTGAGTGTCAAGGAGGCTGATAGACAGGAGAAGCTATATTATAACCACAGGCTGTCACCACTCTAGCGTGAAGTACGGAGTTCCATTGCAGAGCGGGAAATTGCAAGTGCCAGGGAACAGAAGTGAATGACATCAAGGAGGATAGCGCGGTAAGGGAGCATGTAAAACGCATCCTCATTTCCCTTCTGTGCTGATGCTCTCTCTCTCTCTTTCTCTCTCTCTCTTTCTCTCTCTCACTCACTCCTCGATCACAGAACAGCAAGGGTGGATGGGGAGGAGGAATGTGATTTGAGGGCATCAAGAAGCGGAACTGACAGAGACGGATTCACTGTGGTCCAAGCATGGAATTGCTTTTCCTTTCCCCTGGAACTGAGCTGGAAGTGTCTGCGGCTGCAAACAATCTCTAAGCAGCAGCTTTCACAAAGCCCGAGAGCCAGAACCATGAAAGCGCAGAGGCAGGTGAGAAAATGCCAAACTATTCAGAACAAGAAAAAGACAAAAAACAAGGTGAGGAATAATCAAAGCCAAATCACGTTCTTGGAGACTTGTGTCAACTACCACAAAAAAAGTTTGCTTTGTGCTTGTTTTTTCTAATTATATATATAAGGTAAAGTGTTTTGTGTATTTTATAGAAAATGCACGTATATGACTGAGTCTGAGTCTCTCTCACACACACGCACGCACACACACGCACGCTGTCGCTGGCAAGTTGTGCAGCTAATTATGCAGGTGTTACAGAGCTCCAGATTGAAGAATGAGGCAGACAACCAAGCGTTTCGCTCACTCAGCTTGACGTAAGGATGAATGTGAACTATTCAATTTACACCTAAACCTAAGAGAGGGTCCATGTGGAGATCTGCTGAGTTTAAATCAAGCACATATCAGAACCTTAAAAAGAAAGTTACAGCCTTTTTTTACTCACTTTGAGTAAAATCTCATGAATGTCTTTTTTTTTTTAAGATTATAAATCAACAGCCTGTCAACGCTACATATCACAAGAGAATAAATAATAAGAATTTATATCATTTGTGTAAAAAATAAAAAGCTTTTCTTAATAGCCTAAACTCTCAGATTTATTCTAAATAGATTAGATGGAGCCCCTGTTGTGTAACTCTAATGACGCATGTCTCTGAGGAGATGAGCCATCGCCACATCCTCACACAACCTGACTTTAATATTCAGAACTTCCTTTGTTTTGTTTTAAATTCTGAAGAAAAAAAAACCACACACACACACACACATTCTCTCAGTCACTGATCAGAGAAACATTGTTGAAAAAGTAAAAGCAGGAATCCCAACAACAGAATAGAGAGTTAAAGTGAAGCCCATATTCAGAGCATGGACTCACACACACACACACACACATAAACACAGTCTTATCCTGTGCCCTCTGCCTCTATCAAACAGGATCGGTGTGTTTTTGTAGCGCTGAATCCTCCTCATTTGTCTGTGTGCATTTAATCTACGCGTGGAGCAGCATTGTTGGCTGGCGCTGTTAGCGCTCGCTGACAGGACGAAAACTGATGCTGAGATAAACATCAGTGATGAAGTTGTCGTAAATAAATCCTCTCACACGTCGTCCTCCTCCCGCTGACCTTAAGATTTATTACGTGAGAAGTAAATAAAATCGCTGTCATGGCGTGACTAGCTATTCTCGCGTACGCACCGCAAGCACGCTTTTGGTCATTCATGGTAATTACCCTCAAGTTGTTGACACTTTAGAAACACATGCCATACTCAATGTAATATACAACACGCTTCAGTGTTTTGCAATCTTCTACTCATTCCAGCAGATTAACATCAAACATGGAGTTAGGAACACGGCGGCACATCGGTGACCTGAGCCGCTACACAACAATGCTTGACACTCCGTAAATTCCACTTATCGTTCATACCCAGGAGAGTGTTTTTCTGTTTTTGGAGTGTGCGCATTCTCCTTTGTTCCTCTCCGTATAGCTGCTTTCCTCAACCACTCGACACGCAAAACAAATAATAGTGACAACACCATAAGGAGGATCCATCAAGGGGTCACCTGATCAGATTTCACGTGCTCAGCACTCCGATGTGTCACATGATCTCAGTCTGGTTTGGTCCTTTTACCCACAAAACAAAAAAAAAACTATGATGACAGACGCCTACAGTCGCTCACCACTTTTTTCCAAGAAAGCAGCTAAGAGAGCCAATTTCCTTTTTGTCTGTTCTGAAACAAAGAACATCTGTCCTCAACGCTGCTGAGAGTTCAGTGGTTAAAAGAAAACTGCAGCTGGAAAATAACTTTTTTCTTGAACTAATGAGGTTTGATGGAGCATACATTACTCTCACCTCAAAGGTAAATCTTCGCTTCATTTCGCCACAGCTCTGCTGCTCATGCAATCTGATCTTCAACATCTCTGAGACGTGAAGTAGATTATGCAAAAAAATAAAAAAAAAAAAAACCAAGAGAGCTGGAACAAAGTGTCATGTGAAGATGGAAGTGATCAAGGCAAATCCTCTCAGCCTGGAGATGAAGGAGGACTTGACCCCAAAACATCCATTTCAGAGGGAGCCGTCAGACATTCTCATCAAGATTCAGCTGATGGAAACTTCTGGTTTTGCTTTATTTGCTTTGTTTATCTGTGTTGAATTATAATGCAATTTAAATCAAAGGGCCATGTTGTGTGCAGCTCAGGAGTTGCTGTTTTGGTGAAGCCTCGGTCTATTATGGTCCTCAAACGGGGTCACTGGGGTCAGACATTGATGGACTGTGGTGAGAGATTTGGCTGCTGTTGACAGCTCGTTTCATTTCTGTGAAATCACTTCAATATCACACAAGTTGCAGCAAATATATGTGATTTTGCGTGAGGGTGTATTTCCTTAGCATATGCTAAGTTGTTGATTCCAATTTGAAACCAAGTGCAGTTCATTTTAATCCCCAACTGGTTAACATACCCTACAGGTCAAACGACGTCTGAGAAAAAAGGTTGTTCTGCAGGTGTAAACATAGCTGAAGGATATTTATCATATAGTTCTCATTATATCCCATGAATTTGTCTTCAAAAAACATGTCAGCTGTGTCACCATGAGAGTGTATAGGAGGAAGTTCCAGTATCAACAATGTCGCTAAACGTTCTCAGACTGTTGAAGGTTAACGTATAGGAATATCATACTGACAGATAAATTCTGAAAGTATTACTCATTTCTCAGCCAAGGGCTGCACGGTGGTGCAGTGGTCAGCACTGTTGCCTCACAGCAAGAAGGTTCCAGGTTCCAGTCCCGGCTCCAGCACAGGATCTTTCTGTGTGAGTCTGCATGTTCTCCCTGTTCCTGTGTGGGTTCTCTCTGGTACTCCAGCTTCCTCCCACAGTCCAAAGACATCAAGAGGGGACGAGGCTGATTGATACTCTAAATTGACCGTAGGTGTGACTGTAAGTGTGAATGGTTGTCTGTCTCTATGTGTTGGTCCTGTGATGGACTGGTGACCTGTCCAGGGTGAACCCTGCCTCTCGCCCGTAGATGCTGGGATAGGCTCCAGCCCCCCCACGACCCTTACTAGTAAGGAATAAGCGGAAGACGACGACGATGACGATGGATGGATGGATATTACGGGACTTCGGGAGAGTTATGAGAATCTTCCTTCCTGAGACTCCGTATCCGTGTCAACATGGCTGATGTGAAGTTGATGTGTGATGTGAGAGGTTGAGAAGAAGCCGCTGTTCTCTCTGAGTGACATGACAACATAAAAATATGTCTGTGCAATGCTCATCCTGACCTTCCCACCCCCCCACCACACACACACACACACACACACACACACACACACACACACACACACACACACACACTAACACCCACACCCCACCCCCTGGTCACATGACACGGCCGACTGCTGACTCCACTCAAGCAGCTGTCATCTTTGCTCACCTCACACAGAACAGGTGAAAGACACTGAGGAAAGAAAAGGACAAGGAGGTTAAATATGAAGAAGGAAGCTGAGAGGATAAAGAGGAGGAGGAGGAGAGGAAGTGTACGGTGGGAGTGAAATCACTACAACGAAGAAAAAGTGGGAAAAGTAGCGAGACAGAGGAATCACGGCTATGAATGATTCCGTCCTGTCTGACAGACATCTCTGAAGGCTTTCTTTTTTCTTTCTTTCTTTCTTTTTTTTTTTACATTTTTAATATCAAATTCTTTCAAGGCTGTTTTCAGGCAGTACAGACAAGCCGCCTGACCTGTGAAATGAAATATTAAAGACTTTCATATCTGCATGCGTATAGATCCGAGGGCTCAGTCTGTATGACAGGACGACGTAATCCCCGGTGCTCTCCCGGTCCAGAATGGAAACGCCACGGATGAAGATGAAGAGGAATTGTTCTTTCTTTGTTTTAATGAGGTGAAAAGGTTGCTGAGGACCATACCACCACATTCCGGGTGTAAGAGACAAGAAAACCCAAAGACCAATTTGTAGGCGAGTCATTCTGTCTCACTGGGCGGCAGCACGAAGGGAACATGAGAGGATTTTCATATCTGAGCTGATTTTAAAAGCGTGACAGATGTGACGATAGTTTAAATTCTGACAGTAAAAATCAATGGCAAGAGTGAAGACATGGAAAAAGTTTTTTAAAAAGTGAGCCGGTTTGCTCACATGCAACGTTCAGAACTGAGGAGATTGAATTTTATATCAGAAATGAAGTTTTATTGTTGGTCTCAGGTTATTTGTGCTGTAGCTGCTTTAGCTAAAGTACGCAAATACAAGGAGGCGGAGCTTCCCCGCCCACCTGCTCGCTCGCCCGCTCGCTCGCCCGCCCGCTCGCTCGCCCGCTCGCTCGCCCGCTCGCTCTCATTGGCTACTGCGGGTTTCTGCTCAATATTCCATCCCTGATCTTTTCACACCAGAGGATTTCAAGGTGCACTCAGGAACATGGAGGTGATGCATGTCAGTATCTCACTCCATCGGTTCTGATCAGCCTTGTATTGGGAATGTTCCTGCGATTGTTAGAACCCCAAACTGGCCACGCTATCCTGCAGTGAGGAGCCAGTTTAAAGGGACAGTTCACCTAAAAATGAAAACTCTAGTTGTCTAATCAGGTGAGGGTTTGTTTGTTTGTTTTTTTGACAAAACTGCTGGAGTTTCCCATGAAAAGGTGTTGCAATCATCTCCCAAACGACTGAAGTAAACGGAGACAAATTTTCAAATGCAATAAAAAAAACACTTAAAGCCACAAAATGCCTCCATGCTGCTCGTCAGAAGTACTCCTCGAGTTTTATTTGCAACACCAGCGTTAACGTGAGGGGGAGTAGAAAATGCCTGAATTTTCTTTTTTTTTTTCTAGATGAACTATCCCTTTAAGCTAAACACTGTTGCTGCAATTAGGAATGAAAGGACCATTTGCTGATTTTTTTTTTTTTAAAGATTATTTACACACTGAATGTGTAAATCCTCTGGCTGCTACTGTCTGGAAAATTCACTATGTCAGTGAAGAAGAAGAAGAAGAAGAAGAAGAAGAAGAAGGAGAAGAAGGAGAAGAAGAAGAGTTTTCATGTGAAAGGATAAGGAGCGCTATGATGCGGTGGTTATTAACATCAGGTACTCCAGGGTATCTGTGGTGGGAGAGAACTGCAGTTTAATGACACACACAATTATAAGCAAACAGAAAAGGCACAGTAGAAAGTCAGCATGAAAACAAAGAGTACACAGGGAGCCTTTGAAGTGCTTTGGAAGACGATAGCAGGTTCCATCCCAAACAAGCGGACCACTGTTTGGGAATTGATTTGTAAAACTAACTGTAACTGTACTGGACTCCACATATACTTTTAAGTTTATGTACTGTTTCCATGGTTACTAGTTGATACTGCAGGTTTTTGGGGATAGCTCTGAAAAAAGGTATAATTTTCAAAGCAATAAATCCAAGTGTTATTGCCCTCTGTTGATCCCTTGTGTTTGGTCCGCTAAGCCCAAAAGGAAATCAAAAAAACGACTGCTCCCGCTCACGTCGTTTGTCAAGGATCACAATGAAGTGAGATTGATGTCGGCCATCTTTCTGCTCTGAATAAACCGAAGGAGAAATCCAGTAGCTAAGCCAGTCTGTCAAACAGCTGACCTTTTGATAAGCCCATCTCTCAAATTTATGGCAGCTTAGAGATGCTTTATTGCAACAACCTAGAAACGGTTCATGTAGACATGGGATCATTCAGACGCTTCTCTCTCGAAGCCTCAAGGCTCATCACCTCTATATGTGTACTAACAACATGAGATTATCCTTGGAACAAAATACCTCCGGCGTGTACTTCTGCTGGCAGAGGTGTACAATCTTGTTACGTCAACCCTGGAACTTCTCAAACTTTATTTTTTGTTTTCACGGTATTTTCCACACTTTTTCTTTTTGAATGGTGTTTGTATCATGGCAGCCATGTTGTCTCCCTCCACTGGTTCAATTCAGTTGTTGAATTCAAGGCCATAAACTGATACAGGTCAAAGCTTTCCATGTTAAAGGCGGCCGATCTCTGTGGTGGAAAGGAAAAAAAAAACTTGTAAGAGCGAGGGGTGAAGTGTGATAAAGAGGAAAAGGGACAGTGGAGTCACACGTGTGTTCTCTGAATCTGCTTATCTGTGCCGGGCTCCTTGTTCGCCTGAGTGATCCAGGCTGGAGCCATCAAGAGCTCCTTCTCCTTTTACCGTGACTTTCACTGAGCTGCGAGCGCAGCGTTGAGATAAGAGCTCCAGTCAGGCCAACTGGAACCAGAGACTGGTGGACGGAGCCATCTGGCCAGCTCCTCTCCATCCTCGCTCTGCTGAGCACCGACCCAGAGCCACCTGTCTTGTCTGCCACCAGATCCAGCAGAAGTTAAAACCAGCAGGATTGTTAGACAAGATAACGTATGTACGTGTGTGTGTGTGTGTGTGTGTCTGTTTTCGTGTGCATTCACGCATGTGTGTTCACATTCATAGGAAGTGAAAGCTCCTCAGTGAATAACACGTCTGTGTTGTCTCTATGAAATTATATAATCCGTTGAAAATCCCTCTTCTTTAAAAGCCTCCGACACAATAGTCACGCCATGTTAACGGATACACATCTTGTTTTACAGCGTATTGACTGAAGCTCGTGCAAGGTCAGAGACAATATTCTCCCAGAGAATATTGGATTTTATCTGCATCTATTAATAAAGCATTTGGTATGAAAGAGGAAACATTTAACATTTAGTCAGATACACCACGGAGCTTTGAAGCGGAACATCGTGTCAATACTGGAACCTCGGCGAGTGCATGGCAGCGCGTATCCACTCTCCTCGGCTGTTTGGAACGAATCAGTAGAATTTCTTTCCCGTATCATGTCTCGTTCTTAAGTCGTGTTTTTATTTCTCTTTTTTTGTCCTTTTAATTCAACATTTCCTGTTTTATTTTAGGTGTCTCGTCTCATGTTTTGAAGCTCCGTACTTGTCGTCCAACATCACTCACTGCTCGCACTAAGGGGAGGTCACCATTTTCTAGTGTTGTCTGAACGGATTGTACAGCCACGGTCACTGAACAAGCACTATCTCCCATCATGCATTTCACTGGCTGGCAAAAAAAATAAAAAAGAAGAAAGGGGAGCTGCAGGAGATGCGTGTGTCCAAAAATGTTGATAAGGTTTGTCAGTTGAGCCAATATACCGCATAATCCTCTACATAGAAATCCCTGGATGTGAGTAAGAAGTGGTGTATGAGGGGGTGATGCTGGACTCAGTCAATGTCCTGACTCCCCCTTCTGTTGAGTATCCATTGTACGTTCAGATGAAACTAGGAGGTGGGAAAGCTCCAACCTCTGGAAAGAAAGAAAAAAACCCAGGATCCAGCCCCCAAAAGGTGGGAGAACACACTGAATCACCCAGCCAATTCAAAATATCTCACCAGGACAGTGGGAAGAGGTTTTCTAAGACCTCTGAGAGGGACGTTTGCTATGACTCAACAAGGTTGGTGAAAGATGAGAAATGTACATACATTTTGCTCCAGGCCTTAAAAAAAAAAAAGCCTTTGCATCTTCAATCAAGGTTGTACTCATCAGCGCAGGTGAGTGAGATGTGTTTCTAGTTCATTTATATGGAAAATGAGTTCGTTTGCTACTTTTCGGTGACCCGACAGCAGAAATGCAGCAGACCTTCAACCATGCTGGAACTGGGGTCGAGCGTAACCTCTTATTAATTCATAAATTACACGTCAATTTTTCGCTCCGGTGTAAATTCATCTGTATTAATATCATATCAGGGTGGAAACCATTGGTTGGTGTCCTTTTCAGACGCGGGGAGGGGGGGGGGTGAAATCCACTCTGTTTGTCTGAATTGATGACGTGAATAATGAATTATCTTATTCATTCAGAAAACTATTCATCCCAGTAAAAAAAAAATCTCAGAAAAACTCTTCTCTCTTTTTCCTACTCAATGAGATAATTAGGATGTTAATGCAGGAAAAACAGGGCAGAAATTTATTTTTTTTGTTGTTCTCAAGTGAACGCAATGGTCCTCGGTATTGTCCACTTACAGTGGTGGTCTAGATTAGTTCGAGGAGTTAGCATTAGCCCTCATAAAATAATATTTCAGTAGTTGGAGGAGACACGATGCAGCAACACATCTGGGCCAAAAATCCCTGCGTTATAGTTAAAGATGCAAACTCACCTGATGTGTTTGTTCCCTGCTGTCCCTCACACACTGGAGTCAACCTTCAACGTGTTGTGTATTAGAAGCACTTTCCTTTGCTAGTCTGTCGAAAGCTTTGGTTTTGTTTTCTGTGCTTCACCAGAACCTGATTCTGACCGTGTCGGTGTTGAGAAATTCCTCCCGGAGCAGCTTGTAACTCGCCTCTTTGCAACATCAGCTGACACTGTTGGACCTCACGACCATATTTCAAGGAAACACCTCCAGAGAACAGCTTTAGACTCACCGGGGAGGGGAATGAAGAGGCTCGACAGTCATCCGGGAAGTAAAGCCCGCAAGCCTGGAGAGAAAAAGACAAAAACCCAGTTGAATCTTGGCCTGGTGATAAGTTACCTTGAACAGGACAAGTCATTACACCGTCAGAATTAAGCGATAAGATTCCAATTACCTGCTAATTTAAACCACCGGTCAAATATGATGAAGCCGTCTGCTGAGGATTTTATGTTCTAATAGCTTTCTTCAGGTGAAAAAGGGAAATTGAGGAAATCTTCTTGATATTAAATTCCTCCCCCCCCCCCCCCCCCAAAAAAAGAAGCTCATCCAGGTCTCACGGAATCTATTACACATCTTTAAAGTGACACGTGAAACATTTCATCCAAGAGGAACGCTTGCATTTACCGACACACACTTTGTTGTTGCAGTCTAATTAGCCTGCAAAATAATCTGCAGGTGGACTACATTACAGTCAGGCTGTCAGGAGGAGGTCTAGTCGTCTAATGAATCCGCCTTGTCCCTCTGTTCAACACTAGATCAGTTTGCAGGACGGCTGCATTATTCAACATAGCCTTGGGTGAGAGAGGAAGTCTGGACCTTTTTCTAGTCAGAGAGATGGAGAGGGAGAATGAGAGGAATGGAAGAGGGGTTGAAGGGGGGATAATGAAAGGAAGAAGGAAAAGAGAAGGTGTGAGATTTAAAAAAAAACCTGGAGCAATGAAATGGTAGCAGTGGGAGTTTATAAAATCTGGATGAGAAACTACAGGAGGGTCACAGATGTATGAAGAGGAAGTCCATCTGTCTGCTTCTGGTGGCAATGCGTGCAATGATAGAACACACACACTTTTCCCTCTTGTTCGTTTATTGTTCTTCATTCTTCAGAACAAACCCCCCTTTTCCTGAACCAAAATACTTCTTTTGTCTCCATCCCGTCTGATTAAATACACACTTTTGCCCCACAAATACAATGGTCAGAAACACAGTAGTCATGTACCATTGGTTCATACACAAACATGTGAAATCAACACGGTGGCCATCATGGCAACAGGGAGCCGTAAAAATAAAAAGCTTTGGAATGGTAGAAGTACAATGCCCTCACACACTCGCTGCAGTTGAAATGAATCCTGTCGATGTTTTGAAATGAACTTTGTGAAATGCAGTTGGAGCTGTTTAACTCATTCACACGTGGCAGTTAAACCACAAAAATGTTCATTTACAGCACATTCATGGTGGTGGTGGTGGTGGCGGCGGAGATGGTGTGGCTACTTTACTGTACTCTGGGCAAACATATAGAATATTATTCACATAGTATTAACACAACGTAATATACATCTGTATATACACATTCCTTACACCCTCTAGAGCAAGTATCCAGGCACTTCCTGTTGAAGTCCAGCGATCGCGTGTCAGATCACCAGCTACACTGTAGCAGTCTCATTCTTCATCCTCTTCATCAAACGTCTGCTCTATCAGGGAATCTGTGGGAGTGTGATGATGTACGGCGGGTGGACTGTCACATTTCTCACATTCTCCTGCTCCCACATCAACTCAAATGTTCACTGACCTAGCTGCCATTTCTCAGCTCCTGGGGGAGGGGGGGGGGGGGGGGGGTCATGACGTCCACTTGTTTAATAGGACAGGTGGGAGATACTTCACTTGGAACCGGACGATGGATCAAGTTTGTCAATTGACTCAATTTGTGGTGTAAGACTGCCGATAAAGCATCTACCGTACGTGTTTATATAGACTCAACTTCGATATGTTTGTGAAGCTCCTCCTTCCATTTTGTGATGTGCTAGCAAAAACAAGCTAACAGGCGTTTAGAACCTTTTTACTGATCCCATATGATTATGATTATTTCACACCACCAGGTGTTGACGACAGATTAGAACTCTCACAGCTGGGTTTACTCTGTGTTACGTAGAATCAACGACATCAATCCCTTGGAGTCTACAAATTCAGGATATATACCAACATGGCAACATGTGCGAGGAGTTCAACCCTCCTCAGGTATCTGGAGCTGTTTGGTTTCAGAGCCTGGCTGATTTACACCAACGTATCGAACAGAGATAATAGAAGAAAGCGCATCATATTAAACGTAATAAAACGTAATAAAAGCAGGCAACATTAGTTTGTCCTGTTTTAAACAAGTATGCTGTATAAGGGCATACTTTCAGCGCCGTTCCGCATCGCAAAAACATGGTGCCCCCGAATTTGAGTTTCTTTAGTTTACAACAACAACAAAAAAAACAATTCATTACATAAATTGTTGAAGCAATGAAAATAGATCCTAGACTATATTTTTAGGCCATATCGCCCAACTCGACCTCCCTTGAAATCGTGCACTTTGTGATGAATATCATACCAGAGCGTGATCTATTTAAAGGGTAACAATGGAGTGCAGAACACATATAGATTTTATTGATTATGGAACAGAATGTTTGAATAACTTCAACATCTTTCAGCAGATGTTCACAGATGTGTGTATCACAGATGCTGCAGTTTCTTTCACAGGTGTAAACAATTAGCCATGAAGTGTGAAATGGGAGGGCGGGGGGGTTGTATAGCTTAACAATACGGGTGGATATGCATGTCATTTTCTCGTGTTTTTTTTTTTTTTATCTTAACACAACTATTTTCAGTGTTGACACAGTGTTCCCTCTTCAAAAAGTTGTATGGGCTGTTTGATTTTTAATTATTTTACACAAAAACTATCCTTCATGATAACATTGTCAACATGAACCCCGTTGAAAGGGTCCTGAAAAACATGGTACAGTCCAACCAAATGTGGAGGCCTCGGACTACGGATGTGTTAACGCAACTGCAGCGTTAATGGAGCATCGTTTGTCACAGCACCACTAGAACCGGCCCGTCCCAGCTCCTTTTTCCTTCCCACCGGCTTTAAGATACAATCAATCACTTTGGAGTGAGAACATTAGCTGACGCAGTACATACTGTATGTTTGTAGGCATATATCAAGATGAAGCAGTAGAAGAAAGTAAAGAGGCTTCAAGTCAGTCAGTGGGGTTTGGCACTGTGACAATAATGAGACAGGTATCTCCTGTGGAGGCACCGGGCCCACTGCTGGGGTCCCTGAACGTGTCCACCTATTAGCACACATGGTAGTCCGACACAAAATACAACATATTGCACCGCTGTACAGTTTCTGCATCAATACTGTTGACGACTGGGTTTATAGGTCTGTTTAGGTCTCCTCCGGCTGCGCGTGACAACCTGTGAGTCCTGACGCCAGTGAATAAGGCAGTTTATGGTATGGTAGATAAGTCATGCCACAACCACAGTGGACTGATGGTGTATGTAGCTCTTAGAGAGAGAGAGCGAGAGAGAGAGAGAGAGAGAGAGAGAGAGAGAGAAAATCTTCCACGTTTGGATAATGCTGCTCAGGATTTTCATCCAGCCGCCTCTGCTGTTTGAATGAAACAATAAAACACAGCCAAGGTTCTTCAGAATAGAATAGGTCCGTTTTGTAGCTACACAAACCCTTAGCACAAAAGAGTTTTAGTACAGAGGCAAAGAAGACCAAGAAAAGCACAAAAAATATATATATATCAAAAAAGAGAGAAACATCACCAACAAGAAGGAAATCACAGCTGTACATTAAAGGTTAAAATTTAAAACCATGACCATGTTTTTCGTTTTTTTTTTTTGTTGTTGTTATTTTTTGCCTCGCTCTTGTTCTTTTGAAGTCCTTTTTCGATACCAAAGGTTCCGATGATGAATATAGGGGCCTCTGGGTGGCCTTCATCACATCTCCAGCACGTGAGATATCTCCGCTGCCTTTAGTTGCTATCTTCCCTCAAAGCAGTCCAAGTACTCCAGAACAAGGTCGTAGCAGAATCGATACTGATCCTGAGGAGGAACACAATGTCACTTCCACTGCACTGTGAAAACCTCTCAACAGTGACATAAGAGTAACGTTTCCTTCACAACGTAACTTTCTATAAGTGAACAGACTCTCTCACCAGAGACTCCACCATGTTGGGTTTGCAGTTGCGTAGTGTTTTGACAGCGTAGAAGATGTCCACCATGTTCTGGTACTGGATCATCTCCAGGAGGATGTTGCAGGCACAGAAGGTGCCACTGCGCCCGCCGCCGTTACTGTGGAGGAGATGCGCATGTGGCGAGAAACCAGCAGAGAATCATGAGTCATGTTGATGTTTCAGCCTGTGTGTGTGTGTGTGTGTGTGCGCGCGCTACCTCTTTGTGTATTAAATGTTGCAAATATATTAAGCGCTGCAGGATTTTTGCAGGCCAGCCCAGAAGTTAGCAAACTAATGAGAGTCTGACATTGGATTTTGGATTATTGTCAAAAATAAGATCAGTGACAAACAGGAGTTTGTAAGTTTTGCACGTTTTGACACCACTTTTTGTAGAGCAAATGTCAAATGTTAATTTTATTTATTGTAAATGTTTATTTTAGGAAACTAACCTAATCAAACTACACCGTGGACGTGTGACTTCAACATCACCTCGGTTAGCTCCGCACTTACTGTCCTCAACGACCTCTGTAGTCCTGTTTAGAAGAAACCACCGTTTTTAAAACTACATAAAAAGCTTAGGAATTCACAAGTGTGGTATTAACTGATGTATTATTTTGCAATAACACAACATTTTAAGATGTCTTAAGCTTGTGTTTACTGCCGAAAACAAAACCTTCAGAAATCTTTCTCACCTCACATCGGTTTCATGATGTTTTTGACACCTCCTGAAAATGCTACTGATGCGGAGATGGCGGTAGATGATCACTGGCTGGTGCGGTGCCTTTGACCCAAAACGTGTGATGGCAAGAAAAACATGAAATTCAGATCCACAGGTTGGTGGGTTTGAAGATTTGGAGTTTTTCTTTCTTTCCATAGTCGCGCTACCATTTAGATGATTGTCACAATAAAATTGAAAATTCAGTGTTAGGTCCTACAAATGTACGACACATTTGTGTACACGTGGGTATGAGGCTCCTGCTCTGTTTAAGGGCGAGCCGGGCGGAGCTGGTGTTCACTAATAACTGGGTTTGTGTCTCCATTCCAGCACATTAAAACCAGACATCAGACACAGCATGTACACACAATCTTAATGCACAAATAGGGACGTGGGGCCAGTTGTTAGGAGAAGAAAATTGAGAAATAACAGCACTTTCTGGCATTTCCTTGAAAATATAGCCCTGTTCATCATAAATGTAAGGCGATATCAATAAACAAGTGGAGGACAATCCACTCCCTCTCTCCTGAGACAAATGCTGGAGAGGCAGCCTGGAGCCTCGGCAGCCAACACAAGCAATATTAAGGTAATCAATTGTCGTCAGTGCTTTGGCAGACCTGGATTTACTGTAGTGAAACCATCACATACTGTATTAAGCCATAATTAATTTGATCACCATAATCTCTTTCCTGGTTGTCGTGGGTAACGCTGTGTGACAGCGCTGAGTGATGTGCTTTTGGATGGGAGCGGTGGGGATAAACGTGTGATGGGTTGGCAATGAGCTGGACGGCCCATTCATATTCATCAGCCGGCGTGCTCTCAGGAGGGCGCAGGACAACCAAGGAGCGAGAGCACGCCAGGCTACACACTGCACTTCATCACACCACACAAACGCACAACACACTATTTGCTATCCAACACTGCAAAAATGCAACCTTGCTAAAGTTGCTTCGCATCTCATTGCGGCGACTTGCCACAGAGACGAGTGGAACCCGACCGCTGGTATTTAGGGCAGACCCATGTTCATACTCATTTTTCCAAATTCAGCTGCATGAATTTTCTGTGACTCTTCTGTGCCTTTAGGGCAAATTCTCATAACTCTGATTCATCTGGGGACACATGAATAACAAGAATTAGCATCTATGTTTTAATGCACCTCCGTATACTGAATCCTTATTGATGAAAAGCTCTGTGGCTTGATGGAGAATACAAATTTCTTTAAGTTAAATAAGATGAGACGATCTAAGCCACAACACTTGTACTGGTTTTATCTACTTCAATAAAATCTCTTAAGAATTGCTTCTGCTATTACATGACTTTTCCAGGTTTGTTAGTGCTGTATAAACATGGAGGCTCCCTAAACAAGACATTTGCACATCCTGTAGATATTTATTCATCAGCTACACCATACATCCAATAAAGGGATGAGAGGCGGGGCCCGTCACAGAGCTGACAGAAAACCGCTTGTACCTCCAAGCCGGTTAGAGCGGACAATCAATCTAGCTCACGTGTTTCTGGTCTGTGGGATGTGATGTTCTTCATGTGTTATGTTTTTATACAGTACATTTGGAATAAATACATAGGTACTAGCAGCACACAAGTGTCAGCAGCCTAGATAAGACATGATCACAGGAACTGCTCTGGTGAGCACTTGATGAGGAGTCTGATAAACCTTTTCTTTTAATTGCAGTAAAATTAATACTTTGCTGTCCACGAACAATTTTAGAGCTCAAAGGTGTGTGTGTGTGTGTGTGTGTGTGTGTGTGTGTGTGTGTGTGTGTGTGTGTGTGTGTGTGTGTGTACATACTCAGTACATGTTACTCACAGGCAGTGGACAACCGTACGTCCTTCTCCACACTCCCTTTGCCACTTGTGCACTTGAGCCAGCAGATTGAGGAAAGCCTTCTTAGAATCGGGAACATCACGATATGCCGACCAGCGCAGGAACTGGAACTGACACACCACGAGCTGACCCTCCTGGAGCTACGGGAGAAACACATAAAGCACATGGGTGAGGATTTGCCTGTACTGAACACTGTATGTGTGTGTGTGTGTGTGTGTGTGTGTGTGTGTGTGTGTGTGAGTGTGTGTGATTTCATCCTCTGGTTGTTTCAGTATTCCTACGTGTAACAGTTAATACCGGTGTTTGAGGGCTCCCCAGGCTGCATGCTGACACTCTCAGCTGTGCTCACTCAGCAGAGTGACTCAGAGATATATAGGTCTGCAGTTGTAAGCTGGGCCCGAGCTGTGTGTGTGAGAGGTCTCTGTGTGTTCATAACCTTGTCCTGTAGAATCTCACCTCATACTTAAAGACCAGTGGAGAACTGTATGTCATGCAAATTGGCCTGCCAAAGACACCAACGATGCATGGAGGAATTGCCTCTGCAGAGATGGGATTCACACTGTGTGTTTTTCTCTCAGACCCACACAAACATGTGCTTACGATGCATTTCCTGTAACTTCTACTCTCTACCCTTGTATATCATTGTCACACCTAGGAAACATACACACTAATGTACATAGAAAGAGACAGAGAATGGGAGAGAAGTGTGTGTGTGTGTGTGTGTCTTATTTCTGTGTGATTTGATTCCTCCCATGGTGTGTTCACTTGCCCTCTCCTTGACAGTAGAGCGCACTGAGTTGAAAAAAGGTGCCATAGGTAGAGACGGGGATGACAAGGGCAGTCGACAGAGGAGCTGAGGATGCCAATCAAGCAGGAAGTTCTTGGCACCGGTTGTCGCCCAGCTTATAATGACGGTGGAGGACCGCCTCGCATACAGATTCCTTCAATAATTGGTTAACAGTGATACTGAGCAGAATGCAGGCATGTGCTTATGTAAATTCCATACCACGGAATCAACCACACCTGCATACACACAGGATCAACACAACCAGGTGCGTGAAGTTCAAATGAGTCGTTCATACATATGCACACATTTGGAGATGTTTCACTTGAGAAAAGACCACATCCCATGCACTCTCTTTGACAGAGCTGTCAGTATTTTTTTAAACGTGTTTTTTTAAAACAAATCTGAAGGAAGGAGGCCATGCAGCCTGGAAGAGTGTCGTGCAGCTCAAAATATGGCAGGCATTATGATGATGAAAGCCTTCTTTTTAGTATGCCAAATGGTATCTCAGAGAGGGAAGACGCCGATCGGGGTAACGAAGGGAAAGGACTGACCTTTATTTCATACATGTCAATGCTCTTGCATGTTTTCCAGAGAAGAGGATGCTGCTCAACGAGCATCATCTTTATAGAAATGTCTGGCTGAACCTACTTCAATATTCTGGACCGCTGAATCTCAAAATAACATGCTTCGTCGTTGATGATTTTTTTTTTTACTCATCTGAAATTGTGCTGGATACAAACCTCAGGGCTATACTTTATTTGTTATTTGACAACCTTCCTTTTCCCATGAGGGATACAGTAGAGACGCACTGTTGTGTATGCATAAGAAAGCAAAATAATGACGCAGAGGCACACACGGTGTAGAAATCCAGCATCAAGTGATGCATTCAGCCTTGGAGTTGGTGCACATAGCAGAAGTTGCATAGAAATTCAAATCGTCTGTATTTTTCCAGCCAAGCCTGTAGTGACTTTGACTTTGAAGACTCAGATTATGTCTTCAGATGCACATTACAGGTGACAGCTCTAAATATACTGTGGGTAAAATGTCACATCTGAATTACAGATGAGGACAACAGCTCATGCATTTCTGATGAGGTTCAAGTTATCATTTGTGAAATAACAATGAATTGAACAATATGTCCAGCGCAGCAGTTTTTTTTTTTTTGCTAGCGTAGTGACTCACCCTCGTGACATTCTTGACCCGAAACAGACGAGTAACGACATCTTCATCTGCTGACATTGACAGGAACTCCACCTCCATGGGTCCGTACTGCTGTAAACCAGGCTCGGGCCAGTACTGAACACACGGCTGCAGGCGGAAGAGAAGTAAACACCGTCAAGAGATTAGTTTCCTTGACTTCAGTAGGCCAGAAACTGCCTTTACTCTTAAAACTTAAAACGAGAAAGCTTGAAAGCTTTTAGGGGATCAAATCATACAATTGTGTGTGTGTGTGTGTGTGTGTGTGTGTGTGTGTGTGTGTGTGTGTGTGTGTGTGTGTGTGTGCGTGTGTGTACAAGAGATGTACAGATATGAAAGAAGCAATTATATGTGATGTTTTGGTGTAACCTCTAATCCTGTCCAGTTCTAGTGATACAGACAGTAAAACAGCCCAAAGGCTGTAAGACACTGACAACAACGGAAATGGGTGCCAACCAGCAGGATAACTTTGATGAGACATTTGTGAATTGCACCAGGGTTTCTGAGGCGACCAGGGGCCTTGATGGGAAAACAGGGAATATAATAATTTAAAGCTATAGTGCACTTTCACCCATAAATCAACAACCCTTTCATTCAATTCCTTGACAAATGAGTTCACACAAGGCTTATTCTCTCTGTATTTCACAGAACAGCAAGGTTGCATCTGTGGGGACATTACCGCTCCATGGGCAGAACAAGGAAACCAGAGAATTTATGCAAGCCAAGACAGCTAATTCCAGTTAGCCCTCTGCTAAACTGAATAAATAATCTAATCTAGTGGCTCTTAAGGACTTTGCAAATGTTATCAGAGCAACTGGATCAAATTCTTATTGTGAAACAAGTCCTTTCACAGGGATTGTGTGTGACACTAAAGCCAAGCTGGATGGCATTTACCATGTCGACAGTTGCTCCACCAACCAAAGCTAGCAAGTACCCTTGGCAACTGGCATTAGCTCTTTACTGGCATTAGAGAATAATTTTTTTAAACCCTACTAAGATGTTCAAATCATGCTGGAGGTAAGTTGGCAAGTTGAATCATGTGAACAGCTACTAAGATGTATTTTCTGGCTCCTCAGAAAAGAAAACGTGCTTCATTTTAGCTTTCAAACATTTGACAGAAACTCTCTCATACACGGTCGCAGCTTGCAGGGAGTGGGGTAGTTGCTAAGTTAGGGCAGTAGATGTGCAGTAAGTGCAGCGGACTGGCTTCAGATCAGTGGCTCTCAGGTGATAAAGCAAGACTATAAGCTGAGCATGACTTCATGGATTGCCAGAATCACGGCTCGCACCCTTTGAATAGTTGCTCTGGAAAATTATACATCGGTTCCTTTCTTAAAAACTAAGTTTCAAGGCAAATGATTGGTGATAATGCGAGTACTGTAACAATACTGCTACTTTGTGTGGACTCCAGGAAGAGGAGCTTGTACTTAGAGAACTATTACACTTCCATCAGGACATTTTCATCTCCTCCACAAAGAACATTTACCAAAAAATATTTAAATCATCGATAATAACGGCTTCAAATAACCTTGTACATTTTTGATAATTTAGCCTGAGCGTCTACTTTTTCAGTGCGGTGATACAATCTAATGCATATTTCACATCATAAACGATTAAAGTTTCATCACACAAGGCTTGAAAGCGTTCCGCAACAAAACGACAAAACAAAAGAAAAGAAACCCTGAGATGTGGTAAGAGGGGAAGGCAAACAAAGACTTTTCTGATGTTTTATGAGCCACTCTCATCAACACAAGAAGCTTGTTGCTGTATTACTATTTTTCAGATTGCATCTGTGATTCGTGAGGCTTCCATTCAATTAATTATATATTTATTATGAAGGTATATTTATGAGGTAAATTCAGACTATACAGACATACTTACACGTCTGCAATATTTCTAAATCCCCAGAAGTGGAATTAATTTTTCTCCCAGGAACTTTTTTTTTGTCTGTTGAAAACATTTCTGCTCACATGTAGTCTCTCTCTGTCCCCCAGGAATTCATTTTAGCACCAATACTCAAAAATCTTTTCCAAGGCTTAATATTAGTTAGCGTGACATTCCTTTTCATTATCCTGCCAATGATAATCAGTTTTATTTATCCCACATAATGCAGTGAGGCTTCCATCTCTGCACAACTGTTTATCTGCCATTAAGGGATGGACGTTTGCCAGTCTTGCTCAGCTTAACTCACACAAAACGGAGATCTTAATTATTGGCTGAACAAGTCGGTTGTCAAGTTGCGCCAGCTTTTAGCTCTTTAACATGTTTTTCTGCTAAATATCTTGGACTTACAATTAATTGGATTGTAGCCTTACATTACCCCTGCAGGATTCTGGTAACACCTGAGAAATAGCGCTATAATTAGTTTTCCTTTCTGTTACTGACACTCAAACTATTGCAATTTGTCCCAACTTTTTAAAATCCTGCACCCCTGACATATTCAACCTCCGGCTGTGCACCCCTCCACCTCCACAAATGGTGCTAGCATATGCAGTGGCTAGGCTAGCATTGCTAAATATTTGCTAACTCTGTCAGACACAGGCCTCAGTGCCGACTGTTCTGACAGTCTTCAGTTACTGTACAACATTCACTGATAGTTTCTGCTGCTCCCATGGGCGTGGGGTGAGATTGTTTCAACCATAAATGCATATTTGAAGACGTTAGCCAACATACTGGGAGCTTAGGGGCCTTATTTTTTTCCATCCATAAGGAAACGGTCCCTACGGGGTTTGTATCCCCTGCAAAAGACCTGCTCGCAGCCCTACTCTGCCTGTGATTTGCTAGTATTGAGTGAGAAAAAGATCAAACCGAGGTCAATTAATGAAGGATTCTGAAAGGATGCTACAGTTTTGTTTTTTTGGTATACCCCTTGATGTAACTGAATGTACCTCTGGGCATACATGTTCCCCACTTTGGGAATCCTGGAAGTAATTCAATGATCCATTTCATTGTCTTAATCAGACAATGGTAGAACAGCCATTACATGATTAATTTTCCATGTACTTGTATAGCCTCTACCATTTGGCAGATTATTTGGCAAAGGACCAGCAAAAGCTTTAGCACTGAGGCTAAAACCACTGATCTTTCAAGAGAAGCTAATGACAGCTACTTTAAAACAAATATTTCTTTGTAGCATGCCTTTCAGTTTCTCTTCCTCTTGTGTTTTTAAGTGAATCTTGATCTCGATTGATGTCTTCGTCCATTTCATTCTTATTATTCCAAGTATTAAAAAAGACAAGGGAATATTGCAGTACAGAGAAAGACATGTGCTCATGAGAAAAAGTGGGACGCCAACAAAAAGCAGCCTGAGATGTGGCTGGAGGGTAATGCAAGCTTATTCTCCAGAGATGTAACTTGAGGAGGGGAAGGAAAAACTGGGGCGGGTGTTATCGAGCTATGCCTTGAGATCAATGTGGTCAGGGATCAAAGCCCAACAAAATGGCATGAAGGAACTAATCCCAGGCACAGTAAGATACAGAAAGAGCAAGGGCACAGTATGACAGAAAAAAGTCTTAAATAAAGTTCAAATAATCTCAAGACCCAAAGTAAAAAAAACTCTTGCAAACAGCCGCTCCTGTGTGAAAAAACATTTTGCTTCCTTGCTTTTTTTTTCCTGATAGTGTTAATAAATCAATGGCAATAAAACAGAATGTAACACTTCAACCTCACCCAGGCAGAGTTCGACTGATTCAGTTGATTGAGCATGACCACTGCAGTGCAGCCGTAGTCGAAGACAAGCCTCCAGAAGTCCGCCGTGGTGCCAGGCAGAGGGTGAGGGGTCACAATAAAAGCAGCCTGCCGGTGGAAGCTGTCAGCGAGAGCAGCATTAATGTAGTTGTTGCTCTCTCCTTCTGTTGTTACCAGGAAAGCCAGGGCGCGATCAGGTGGCAGTACATCCATGCTGCGGTTCTTCTCTCGGTTTCTGGGCAACAGAGCGATGCTGCATTCTTCCACGTCCAGGTGCTGTGTCACCGAGTTTAGCGTCTGTAAATGGAAGGTTTAAAAGGTAAGATGTGAATGAGAGGAGGAAGAAAGAAGAGTGATGCAGAGCCAGAGGAGGAGTAGGAGGAGGAGAGAGAAGGACAGATTCTGATCATGTTAGAAGAAAGAAACTTTATCCTGTTGACAAAATGATTTTAAGTGAAAATAAGGGATAAATTAAGCCGACAAAAGGGAATGAAATTAAGTTGAATCATCTCCAAGGGGAACATAGAACACAACAGTTTTTTGATGAACTCTGTTCGTTTAGCCATTAACACACAGCATCAATAAAAGATTTCTGACTTGCTTATCTCACTTCTACCAGTCGTCTCTTTGCTGTCTGCAGGATGACACAGTAAAAGGCAAACAGAGCTAATTGGGCAGCAGAGGGGAGATGGATACATTTACAGTATCAAAGCCGGGCGTGTAACATTTTCATTTATGAGGAACTAACAGTTTGTAATCAGAGTGTCACACCACCTACAGTACTAATCCCAAACATCCATCTTAATTCCTTAACAATATAGAATTATAGGACAAGCCTTAGCCTTTTCCTGCAGTGCTTTGAAATGCTAAATCTGGCCTTAGTGAGGCTGCGGGTGGAGCTGTGCAGCAGAGGGAGATGGATGAGGCCGGAGAAGCATGCAGGCTCTCTCCTCTCCTGATCAACATCTAATGAAGTGTTCTGAGTGAGTGAGATCACATTGCAGTGAAAGAGAAAAGGGAACATCATCCAGCAAAAATTATACACAAATATGATTTATTCTTTCCCATTACCCAACAGTGGATCATCAATATGACTTCATCACTATATGAAGCTGTATAAATAATAATAATCTGACTTTCTCATGCATGTCTTTTATGCTTTTTACTTGTGTTGGTATTGAAGTGGAAAGTAACTATTTACATTTACTTAAGTGCTTTACTTAAGCACTGTGTTAAAGTGTATGTAGTCCAGCATTTATAATGTAGGGGACTTCTTACTTTTGCCTCACTACATTTATCTGAAACCATCAGTTACTTGGTGAACCTGATGAAGATGATGTAATTCTGGCTCTGGCCAAGATGGTGGTTCCAGATAAAATACAGCATGTCCCTTCAAATGTGAAGCCTGTCAGCGTCAAGAGGACATAATTAGAGAAGCACAACTGGAACACACACACACACACACACACACACACACACACGCACACACGCACGCACACCTTTAACTTGACCTCAGAGGTCTGTAGTTAAAATATTGCAACTCAAATATGGTAAGCATGGTCATATCCTCGCTAGTAAAACAACTGCAGTCCCTGTTGAGGTCAACAGTGTGGTTGATATCTAATAAAAACGCTGTAATGGCTGTGAGTGGGAAGTGTAATTCTGAGTACCCCTATCATAATTTAATGGATGCTTTTTTTTTTTGCAGTCGCATCTGACGACCCTCTGGACTAAGACTGACCTGAAACTCTTCCCGGAGCTGCGAAGAGTTACTCTGGGAATCTACTCGCAGCATCTCTCTGTAAGTGATGGAGAATTCGTTCACCAAAATGGCCGTCTCTCCACACAGACAGGCCTCCAAGATGGCATCGTGGATGAAGATGTACTGCTCCTGCAGAGGAGAACATGTATGTGAGGCTGTTGCAAAGAGTGTTTCAAAGTTAACAAAGGAGAAAGGTTAAGACAGAGTCGGGGTGGGTGTAACTAAGTAAATTAATAAAGAACAATATGAACAGTGGCTGAGATGGTTCATAACTGGCCTTGTTCTGAATTAAACATGTGCTTTAATGTTGGTAGTGTATCAAAGCTGTTGGAGAATAAATAAATATTCCAGAGTAAACAAACACTTGCGGTGTGCATTTAATTAGAGCACGCCCGCAAATAACTACAAATGTAATAAACAGCTATGTCAATGTTGAATTTACATAATAAGGGCTGAATATGCAAATGGAGCTCACATCTAAACAACAACACGTGCCTACGCAGCACACAGGGAGACAATGTGAGTCTCTCAAACTACTGAAATGACCTTTATGGAAGTCCCAAAGGAGAGGGGGGGTATGATAATACACCCAACAACAGTAGGCAAAAACTATGTATTTTAAAACACAGAATTTTAAAAACTTTCCAGCAGAGGAAGGGAAGATTTACATAGTGACGAATCTATTGCTTTGTTCGGATGTGAGGAGGCGTCTTGGCTGTGCAGTTGATCTGACCTCTGTCTGGATCATGTTGATGCGTCGAGAGCACAGGGTCTTGACACAGTTGTAGATGTCCACCACCCCTTCACACTCAGCCATGTCCAACATGACATCCAGCACGATGTAGCAGCCGGTGCGCCCTGCCCCCACGCTGGTACACAAAGGACATCTTTCTTTTACGAGCGATGCATAATTCTCCAAACATGAGAGCACCTTTTTTTTTTTTTTGTTAGCGTTTGCAACAATGTTGTTCAATATTTCAGGCAGGCAGATATTGCAATCAATCAGCACAACATGATTGGAAGTAGGATGAGGAACATGTAAAATGAGGGGTTTGCCCAGCTAGCTTGATGCTACACGCTACCTTTATACCACTGTGAAAGGTGCTGTTGTCTTGCTAGCTTTTGGACTTTTACTTGAGAACAATTTTCTACTGTTCTTTCTTTAACTGACGTGTCCATGTCCCACTTTAAGTTGAATATTTTTCGAATGTCGGGTTGTTTCTATCTGAACTGAGAAATAATAATATATGAGGTATTAGGGGAAAAAAGCAGCTAGACTGTAGCTAGTAAGACTAGCCTTGCTTCTTGCCACCACACTAGGCACGTGATTAGTCACTGAACTACAAGACTGTGCCAAGTAAACTACTGATTTGAGAAAAAAACATGTATTTCCGATCACATTTAGGATTAGTAAAGATCTAGTTACCTGCAGTGGACCACCACAGGGCCAGCGTCAGGAGGTGTAGAGGCTTTCACTCTTCGTATAAAGGCCAACAGTCCGGTGGCGTGATAGGGCACCCCGTGCTCGGGCCAGGACGTGAAGTGGAACTGACGGACCTCGTGCTTGGTTGAATATCCTCTCTATTGAAAGAAACACAGTCCACATTAGCATTACATGTGTACATCTATACTTTTATGGCGTGTGGGCTAAGTACAGTGGCCTCCGGGCCCTCTTCCTGCTCAAGACTTCATCCATCCAGAGATGTTCCCCCTCTGTGATAGATGTGACAGCTTTTTCGGTTCAGGGCATTATTTACGTGGGGTGTTAGGTCTTCTAGGACAGTTAGGCCTCTGGGCATCACATGCTTGTAGCAGCTGCTGTAGACAGGCGGAAAGGAATTACTCCGGCTCTTGGAGCTCACAGAGGGCTGGGAGGTTTCTCCTCTCTACTGGGAGACTGCTGCAGTCACAAAGCAATTTCTTCCTCTATACAGACATGACAAAGTAAAGCGCTGCAAAGCAAAGATTTGTTGAAGACAGAACCTAAAAAAAAAAAAAGAAAAAAAAAGAAAGGCCAAGATATTTGAAAAACAAGCTGTCACCAGCTCCCAAATTCCTGCTGATTTGAATAAGCAGCCTGTTAATGTGACAGTGTGAAGATAATGCTGTGTGTGTTTGTGTGTGTACGTGCACCACTGTCAGTCCAGTGCTGCTCTGAGCTCGTCCAATGAGAGATCCCCAGGAGATTGACAGGGAAGAGGCAGAGAGGGGCAAAACACTGCAACAGCTATGTTGGCAAGGCAGCAGGGGCATTTAAAAAGCTACTGTTAATTCCTCTTAGTTTAACATGTGGCCTTCATGCCCGTCAGCAGTAAACTCTGTCAAGAGTCTAATCCCTTCTATTTATGTTCTATTTCTAATTTTACAGCTTACTTAACCAGGTAAGAGAAAAATACGTCTTAATGTTTTGGTCGCAGAGAGAGATACAGCGGGGAACGAGAACATGCTGGTATGGGAAGCGTCACATATTTGTAAAATGAAAAGGTTGTGCATGAGTGTTTTATGAAATGTGCGTGATGCAAGGTGAGAACAACTCACCCTCTCCAAGGCAAAGGTGCGAACTGTATATTCAGCCAGTGTCTCTGCCTTGAGCAGAGTGATTTTGATGTCTCCGTACATCTCGCTGTCATCAGGCCAGTATTTACAGCATTTCACCTGTTTAAAAATAGTAATGAAGCAGAGTGGAATCTCACATTGTTGGGAAACACATCACCAAGACTGTGTCAGGTGCGACAGGAGACTACAGACAACAGCTGTGCTGTGTGACGGAGTAATTAGGAACAGTGTCTTTGAAGGTAAATGCTCATGTCAGTACACTAAGATGCTGATGCAGGTTCAGTGTTGGCATGCTAGCCTGCTAGTTAAGCTATTGCTGAGAGGGATGTTATTTATTCAAACATATAAAGCTAATTTGACTGTTACAGCGTCATAGTGATGATGTCTTTTTGAAGGTCAACCCAAAAGTCAGCACCGCAATGGTTTGGTAATATTGATAAAAAAAAGCCAATGTAGTGTCTAATGACACAAAAAAAGCTTGGTGGGAAACAGGAGTTTATACAACTCCTACATTTTAGGTTTTTTTGAACCTTCACCAGTCAACTACATTTTTTTAGATTTTTTTTAAGCATACATGCTATCGTTCCAAGTACAAAGCTAACGTTATGCTATGACCAAAATACACCACCGATTTATGACTTCAATGTCACCACAAGTACCTTCTTCATTTTTTTGTTATGACACGACAACCTCTGTAGTCACATTTAGCCACTTGTTAGCAACAAGTACATAACAAATATAACAATAAAAAATAATATTATATCAATTGATGCTGTTACTCTGAAGGTGAGAACGTCTGTTCAATTTGATGCCAATCCACTTTTAATTTATAATTTTACCAGAATTACCATCTCTACAGCCAAAACAATACAAACGTGTTTTATTAAAATTGAACAATCTTTTCAGTAAAATATTGATAATCACTAAATGCTGTCTATTAAATGAAGGAGGTATCTGCAGGTGTTTGAGCGGCAATGTAAAAATGGTCCAACCAACATTGCAAACCACTCCCCAACCCGACTAAATACTTAAGAATATTTCCTTGTAAACTGTAAAGATGGCCAGACTGCAGGGTTCAAGTTCCAGTAAGCAGGTTAAATTAAGTCAGACCATTCTTTGGTTAGCTGTGTACCTCCAGGTATTAAAGGTTCTTTGCATAATTACAAATCAAAGCATCGAACAGTAGCTTTCATATGAACAATTCACAGAGATAAAATCATACCTGTGTAATCCAAATGCATAATCAAGTTCAGACACACATGTTCTACCACTGTGAGTTCAACTAGAACAGATATATGAAAGTGTGAAATGTAATATGATGAAAACATGGGATGTTTCAAATGCTAGGAGGAACAAAAACAATCTGTTCCTCTGCAGATATTTCATCTCAGAGAGTAAAGAAAAGAAAGGCAGGGAAAAAAACCACAGAACAGAGGAAAGCATAATGAAGAGGAGGGTAACAATCATTTTCACCTTCACCAGGTACAAAAGAGGTAATTTTTTTTATCTAATGGAGGTGTTATTTGGTTTCTCCCACACAGACCAGACCTCATTTATTCACTGTTCTCAGAATTGTTGGGATGGAGAACCAAATTGGATATAGGGCTAGTGCTAGAAAATGGTGCCATTTTAACCATCCATTCAGGTGATATATTTCTCTTCTCCAAACTAAGAAGAATGGAGTACTTCTGCTGAAATTCATACAATAACAGTGTTGATATAAGATAGAAAATGCAAGACCAGTGGTACGGCCAGAAAGCTGAGGTCATGTGGTATACAAGGACAGCAGTCCATGATACCATGTGTGGCTCAGAATATATATTTTATGCACAATTGCTGTATAGCATATTTAATTATTCCCATGTCACTGAAATGTTATGGTGCTAAACTTGCAAAAAAAAGGTAAAGTCAGTGTGCTCTCCATTTTTTTCAATAGTAGCGCACCAGCACCTTCCATCATCCCTAAAGCTAATATCCTCCACCCAAGTAGTAACATTTTCACAGGCATTGTTTGTTTTGTTTTTTTTGTTTGCAGGATTTCACAAAAACTAACAGGCTTTTTTCGCAGTCCTTAGTGCAACGTCCCTCTGAAAAGCTGTCACATGACACGACTGGTTTGTGAAAAAAGGAAGGAAAACATAAAGATAACGAAACCATGGAATTTCATTTTGTGATCCAATGTCCCCATCACAGACCAATGCTAGAGATCAGTTATCTCTGTTTCAAAGTGGTAGTTGCCAGGATAAGAATGGCAGAACTTTCTGCTTTCCTGTATGTAATATTAGCCCGAGCTAATGGAGTTAACTGGAGTTAGCACTGTATAAATTAAGTAGTGTCAGATTGGTGCATATAAACACGAGTCAATACAATCCCAAAGACTGTCACATTTTAAAGTAAGGGCTTACTTATCAAACACAAACCTTCCTGGAGGTAACACAGTCAGTGTGGAGTGAGACAGGTGGAGGTTATGGTGGTGTTGGTGGTGGGGGTCTTAATCACTTACCCTGCCGACCTCCACCAGCTTAGTGATCATGACAATGCTGAAACAATTTTCCTGCCACACCATCCTCCAAAAATCATACAGTGTCTCCTGCTTTGGTCCTAGTAGGCAGAGAGAAGAAGAAAAACGGAGACAACAAAATCAAAACCTGCCCTCTCAATAAGGGAGTTCTGAAATCTCGTATTATTGCGACCCGAGCGTCCTTCCTTAGATAGCAGGGTACTGATCTCTCAAGATTGTGCCGTCAATAAAGCTATTGGGAATTCCAGGCAGCGGGAAGGGGCGACGGGTGACAAAACAACAGCCGTGGCTGCTGATGAAAGCCTGGAGGAACATCAGTCAATCATTGTCATCTGAGGAGGCAGCGGCGTTTAAGGAAGAAAGATTCCACTTTGAGGAGCAGGAGGAAGACGGAGGGAAAGAACACTCGCAGAGACAAAAAACACTGCTGACATCTCTGTTCTTGCTTGCAAGTTTCATCTCTGTCTCTCACGTGTGGGGGGATGCTGGTGCGAGTTAAGCAGACCATGAGCGACTTGGTTTGGGGGAGAAATGGCCCTTAGAACCATACGAGGGAGATTTCCCACCATTGATTGGAGTTTGAGTAACAGAGGACGAACAACGCATGCCAGCGAGACGAAGAAGCTACAATTTTTGAGTTTAACGATCTTCTCAATGACATCCATCCATCCAAACCAGAGGGAGGACAAGCCATTGCCTTGCTGGGATACTCACCCTGAGTGGCGATGAAGTGGTTGGATCGATGGTAGCCCTGAAAGAGAGAAGAGAGATGGCATGCTGAGTAAGCCATTTTGCATCTCAGGCATAGTCATATAGGAGTGGGTGGAGTGGGGGGGATTTGGGGGGGAGTGGGGGTCTCTCTCTGTCTCACCCATTTTCCTCCCAACTTCTCTGCATTCTACTGACCCACTGTGTTTTTCGGTGCTGTCTGACCTATCACTGGCTTCACAGCATGTTCTTTTGTCTCCATGGAGAGTTTAGCGGAGGCAACACACTGGAAATGCAGCATTTTGACAACCCAGTAATACACAGATGAAACTAAGTGATTTCCTTCATCTTACATTCTTCCAGTGCTGGTGAAAACAATGTCGGAATGTCTGTGACAGCTTGATTTTAAATATGATTTTTTTTTTTTTTAAATGAAGGAGTACATTCTTCTTTTTCAGGTGATACATTTATCAAAGTGCTGTCTCTTAAAACAAATCAATTCTCATTCAAAATGTAATATGTGCCATATCTAAGATGATTGATTTGCAAGCCAAACATTTTTCTGCAGAAATTCATCCACTTGCATCACAAAAAGAAGTGTCCTCACAGCAAGTCAAATACATGGAATTTCACACAGGTTTCACATAAATGCATGAAATCATCACCAACATAAATCGAATTTGTGCAGCAAAGTATCCTGAGATCCTTTATATCAAAGGACGTGGCATCCTTTGATATAGATGATAGACATTTCCGTATGGCGGGTATGGGGTGAATATGGATTAACAATGAAATGTCACCTCCACAGCCTTGAGGGGAATAAAATCGACAAGACCACCTGTGGAGACTTTAATGTGTAAACACACAAAGGATGAGCAAACTGTTCCGAAAAGGGTCCTCCTGAAAATAAACACCGCTTATCTAACCTGAGGTGAAGAGACATTGCTTCGGAAAAAAAGAAACGTCTTTCAAAAATAACGGACACTCCAATTATCTTACATGACTGCGGACCGGAGAATGCAGGTGAGGAATAATCTAAATAAAGACCCAAACTTTTTGTTTTTGTTTTTGTTTTTAAAGAAAGCATCTTCCTAATATGTTGTTCACGTTGCAGACGGATCACTGCGCTGATTTGTAACCATTCAGATAAAAGGGGACATGTTTGAGAAGGAGATGGATGACCAGCGCTGTGAGGCCTGCTATCCATAATTCCTCCGGCCCCGGCCAGACACTATCAGCAGGCATGCTACCACTTCTCTCCTCTAAAGACAGTCGCCATAGCAACTAAACTTCCTGAGTCTTAGCCACTTATTAGATCTAACAAAGACTGCAGGGTCCCCTATCTGGAAAGGACATGTCTCCTTATGTTCATTTCAAGTATTCCCAGCAAAAAAGGGGATTTATTTTACTTTGTTTTATTTGTCAAATGTGCCCAAACCTGAAACACACTGACCTTTGAGTGTCTGTGGATATAGGATAGTGGAAAGATAAAAGGGAAGTGGGAAGAGAACAGAAGGGAAAAGCAAAAATAGAGCGATGGCAGGCAGAAGAACGAGCGGTGAAGTACTTACTTCCCTGTTAATCCGAATCTACAGGGTCCAAGGTTGAGGAAATGGGGAGGGGAGTAGAAAAAGAAGACATATAGGCTAGTTAATGAAAGAAGTTTGTGGTAAATAGCAGTTTTAGCAGACAGGTGGAAGAGGTGTGTGCGTGCGTGCGTGCATGAGTGTGCTTTTGTAAAAAATACAGCAGAGCCGGGGGTTAAGCCCCAACTAGTGTTTGCATCAACAAGTACGTGACATTTGCTGATGTAAATCAGATCATTTAAAAGTTTACTGCACATGTAGGGTCTTCGTTGACATCTACGTACCCAACAATTAATTTGGACCGACACTGGAGAGCCAGGAGAACCATTTCGCTAATTTACTCGTGTGGAACGTGTCCTTCGCCAGCGTGTCCTTCTAGACACGTCTTTTTTTGGGAATATATAATCCAGCTCCTTTGTGCTTGAGACTCTCTTTGAAGAGAGGAGGAAAACAGAAGACATTCTGAGACTAGCGAGCTATTTTCATCTATAATGACCACCTGGTGATTGGACAGCGCTGCCAATAATAACGAGTAAAGTACCATACTGTCACACTGAAGTTGACCTTTAAGTGTGAAATTTCATCCCTTCATCATTTTATCCTGTTAGATTATAATTGCATCAAAGTTTTTCATAATGTCTGCATGAATTCTTCTGCAATGGCAAAAGATTTGATTTTTGAGGTCATGTGACCACCAGCACCTGTTTATCATTGTGTAAGATATGTTGCGTTCACAGGGATTGGACAGAAATAGATGGACAGCCTGAGAATATAATGCCTTAACAGGATGAATCTCAATAATTGTAATATGTGACAAATATACAATGAGTCACAGGTGTAATTAAAGCTTCATCAGGACTGTACTAGTAGGGTCTCATCAGATCCGTCCATCCACTCATTTTCTTCCGCTTATCCTGTTAAGGGTCGCGGGGGGGCTGGAGTCTATCCCAGCAGCCTTCAGGCGGGGTTCACCCTGGACAGGTCACCAGTCCATCGCAGGGCCAACACATAGAGACAGACAACCATTCACACTCACAGTCACACCTACGGTCAATTTAGAGTATCAATCAGCCTCGTCCCCTCTTGATGTCTTTGGACTGTGGGAGGAAGCTGGAGTACCAGAGAGAACCCACGCAGGAACAGGAGAACATGTGAACTACACACAGAAAGATCCTGTGCTCAAGCCGAGGTTTGTTCAGTTTTGTCGGAAAATAGTCTGGCAACACAGATCACATAGTTCCATATGTAGTTCTATATAACTATGAAAGAAGGCCACTCCTTTTCCAACTGAGCCCTGCCCACTACAAACCAGTGACAAAGGAGAGGAAATGATGGAACAACCATCTTTCATTTGAGCGCATGTATATTAACTTACTCTTAGCAGGACTGAATCAACGTGTTCTGCGGCCTGTTACACCAGAAATTAGAGTGTAAGCAAGTATTAAATCTGTGTCGATGGGTGATATCACCACAGAGACACAACGTTTACCTTAACTACTCCTGGGTATCATCCCAACCAACAAAATAATGGCACAGAAATTGCACTCTGCACTCTTCTTAAAAGGACAGTTAACCCAAAAATTAAAATTTTGTTGAAATTAGTTCCAAAACAAAACAAAAGGCTTTCTCCTGACCTTCCACTGGCATGAAATGGAGTCTATAATAACTTCATTTTCATTTTAGGGTGAACTACCTCTAAAAGTTAGGTTGAAGTCTTCACCATAACGCCATGTTGAAACGAATTAGTTTGACACTGTGGTCCGTATTTAAGCAATCTATGATGCCAGGCAGTTGGCACAACGTGTGTGCCGTGCGTTCAGGGTGTGTTCAGTCTTATTTTGGTTTTTCAAGGATGTGTCATCAGAGCACAAACCCCAGTGCAACGAAGCAGTTGTTAGACACCTAATTATTCAAAAGAGTGTTTAAAGCGTGACATCACTCAAACAAATCAGATTGCCTGGTTTCATACCATTTAAAACCCACAACACGCCAGGACTTGGTGTGTTCTATTTCAGTGGCTCACACATTCGAAGTCAGGAGAAGTGAGCATGTCTCATGTGAAGATATGTACCTCTTCGCACACCAGCAGAAGGTGTTAGAGCACGTCTCATGTATATATGGGAACAGCAGGAATCCACTGAAGTCATCAGAGGTGAAGCAGGCCTGGGAGGAGGTGCCAGCCAATGTTTCCACATTTTTGGGCATCAGTAGAACAACATAGCAGTGTGGCGCATCTGTTGGTGTTTGATGGGCCCTTTAAATAGCACTTCTCACATTATGCCAGTGACCAAAGGCCAGCCTCTTCTAGGTCTATGGCCTAAATGTTTTCTGGTGTCCCAAAAAAGCAATGAGCCATGGTTGCGCCAGACTAGCCTCATTAACATACTTAAGCACCTGTCAGCGCAGGTTCATTTGCTAGTTAACGGTCGAAGGATGCTTGGTGTATGAACAACATTTGCGCCAGATTGAAACTAGCAATGGCGCTTGCGCTTGACCGAGTGCCAGAATTAGGACCCTAAATCTGTGTTGATGTTTGGTTTCACCACAGAGAGGCAACATCCCAATAATCCAAAATAAAGTCACAGAAACTGTTTCCACTTCCTGTGGTCAATCAGTGAAAAGATTTAGTACTGTGTACTCTCCTGTGTACATTTGTCTTTGAATACTGTAGTACGCGTTGGCAAAGAAGCTAACAGCTAAAAACTGGAACCAAAACAAAACAAAAAAGGATTTATAAACCAAGCCAAAGCATCATGTTTAGGTTATAATTTTAGCCTACAACCTCAGCTAATGCAAACCAGCTAGCATTGCAGTACATTTCACTCCTCATCCTTCAAATAATCCCAGGAGCTATTTTACAGCTACTTACAACTAGGAGTTAGATTTACGCCATTACTCAAGTTTACGTCACAACCATTTCATCTGGTGCAATCTTCAATATGTGCAAAAACTGCATCCTAAGGTAAAACACAAGTTCCAAAGAGCCTATCTAGTGCATTAGGTGCATTAAAAGTGGATAAAAGGTATCAGAAATGGGTTGTAGCGTATACCTATATATGACTGTTTTTTTAATGGCCTTGTTACATTTGTCAGTAAGACCCGCATCTTTTTTTTTTTCTCAAACAAAATGTAATTCAGCAGCAGCTGTGCCTGTGACACATTGGCCTACTCTACATTCTCAACAATAGCAGGAAGCTGTCAAACACATGCAAAGCTCTGCTCCTCTTTAAGCAAAACACAGCACAGCCCAGCAGAGACTCGAGTGACAGAGAAAAAGAGAGCTTGCTCCTTCTCGCCTCTGTTTTGGGAGCAGACTAATGTTTTAGAGGGAGAAAAAACATTAACCTGAGGTGAAATCATCACCAGCCGTCTAAAAACATGCTCCACAGCGGATAAGTAGAAACTATTTAGCTTGCTGGTTGGGTCGAGCTAGTCCAGGTGTAACATTCGTGACACTATGGTGGTTACTGAGTGGTGTTTTCCCTCTAATCCTTGCACCTCTGCACAAATAGAAACTACAGTCCTAACAGCAGGCCAGGTTTTAAATGCCCTCTTATTCTAATGACTCAATAATAGCATCTCGCCACAGGCCGTTCTCCAGAGAGAAGTACAAGAAAGAAAAGTCCTGTACTGTGTGAGGCATTTGATGGTTCAATTTGTCCTAAAGGAAGAATCCTCTCAAAATCAAGAGGACTCGTTAATATTCTCTTACTGAAAAAATCTGACTTAAAATATATTCTTCATAAAACTTTTGACAGAAACAGGATCTTTCCACCCCTTATCAACCTCACACAGGAGTGGGAGTAGCCTGAGGCAACAGCCTGCCTCAACTTCTCACACAGCACCATATCTACTTTACAGTAGTCCCAATGAGAGGTGTGCAAAATTTATCTTGTGAGATAAAGGAGTCGGAGACGATTGCCAAACTTCCCTTGACAATTCCACGCATTTATGGCAGAGACGAACACAAATCTGTATCTACAGTACCTGCTAGCTACAAACCTATGATATTCCGACACGTGAACTGCCCATTCCTGCCTTTTTGTGGCCTCAACGCCGCCATCTACATGTGGAGGTCTCAACACACACAGCCTGATGCTACAGCGTCTTTATGAATGGGAACACGTATGAATGAGACCGTGTGAGACACATTAGCCACATGTACATGTATTTCATATGATCAGTGAGAATGTAGCTGTGGTGCTCCATGTGTGACAGTTAAGGTGAATAGTGGAAAGGATCAACCCCCCCCCCCCCCACCTTCCCCCCCTTTCCAGTCCATCATGGGACTGAATAACATCAATCACGTCTATTTAATTTAGAGGGATTTGCAGTGTCTTACAGAAAGGTTCATCTCCTCTGCAAGGCATTAAATGCATTTACTCTACTTGATTTTAATAAAAGTGATAGCTGCGTAAGTCCGGGTCAGGGATCTGGTGCAGCAATTGACGATCATGACATCTGGGTGTCTGATTGGATGAGAGCTTCCAGGTGAAAGTGGGCCAGCACACTGGTGGGCTCACAGGAATGACAGAGATGGACCATGTGAGAGACTCTCTAGAGGTTTGTGTCTCATGTCGGAGGAGGAAAAAAATAAAGAGATCTGGACTTACATCAATGTAGTTAGCGTTGATGTAGTCTGAGTTGGGGTCTCCCAAGAGAGGGTGGAGCTTGACTCTGTGGCGGTCATCTGAGACGGTTAAAAATAACAAGAGTTCTTCACAATATTGTTATTTTTTATAAAAAGACAAAATGTGCTCTAATGACTTACATCCCAACAAGGTGTCGTGCCTCCCTTTGGTTTTATCCTTCTTCTTCGTGCAGTCCCAGCCATCAAAGAAGCTCTACGGAGATTAAAAAAAAGAAAAAGGACACTCGTATTTCAAAAACAATACCCCATCACATTAGCCACTCAAACATTTCAGACACACAGTTACAGCAAATCTTTTCTTTTTGTTTCATTGCTACTATGGCACACTGTGCTTAATAAAAGCCTATCAGTACATCTCTCAGGCACGGCTGAGGCTTAAAACAAGAGCTTACTGTATCCTGTGGAGAGCTGCAGTGCTCCACGCAAGATATGCAATTAAACAAAACAGTTCCACGAGTAGCATGAGTGTCATCATCGCCTGATCCTGAAGCTCTCAGGAGTCATGGGCCGCCAGTCGCATATTTTCTAATAAGAGCCCTTAGACTTACAGGTTAAATTTTTGTGCGTGCCATTGAGACTTTAAAGAGTTACATCAAAATGAAGTGTTAATTAAAGGCAGACGAAGTACAAAACACCTGTGCTGAAGTGAAAGTATTTTTCAAAGTCATAAAACTCTTAAGGGGTATTTGAGTGTAAAAAGTGAAGAACAATTTGCTTGCTGACTTAGATATTGAAAGTGCCACATGAGATTATGATTGACACTGAAGTAATAAGAGAATAAGATCTGCCTGTGGCAGGGTATCAACTTGTAATTTGTACCTTTTTTAAACTTTTGAACATGAAAAGCTCAGTGATGGGAAACTTCAGTGAAGGAACAACGCTTTGTGATTTACCAGTTAAAGGGTAGGTTCAACTCCAGCTTACTATCTACAGAAGTAACGCAGCTCTGGGTCTGTGTCAAATACTTCCTATAGTTGGTCTGGGTTTTATGATAAACAACAATAAATCGACTATGACATATCGCCTGTAACATGGATTAGTAAAATATTAGCTCTTTGCCGCTATGCTCTTAAAATCCACCAACTCAAGTTACCTTCAAACTCATGGTATATTTTCCTCCAGAATTTTTACTATTTCTTGGCTTCATACTTATCAGATATTTTACTCATTAATGCCATGATAGCCCTACAGTAAATGTTCCTATAAAAACATTTCTTTCCCCACTTTCTTGTGGCTATTAAATCTTATCTGTGCGATGAGTGCAGTTGGTAAGAGACAAATCATCATCCCTGCAAAAATGAAGCTGCAAATTGACTTTAGTAAATCAAATAGAATATATAATCAAACTCCTATCTCCTATCAGGACCCGGTCTCTCTGTATGAGCGTGCACAGTGAAGACAGAGGGGCACTCGCAAAAATACAACATAAACTGAGACTGTTGCATCTCTCAAAGAAGTAAAACCTCAACTGATATCAGAGTATAACTGCTTATAATGAGAGTCATACAGGGACAAACACCTAACGATTTTGGCCTCTTCGGTGAGATACGTGATGTTAAAAAGATCAGTTGTCAAGCTACCGCATGAACACATGCGATCCAATAACGTTTTGTAGCTGCTACAGAACACAGGCATCGTGAGCGCAGACATCTTTGACGTCAGTAATCGTGACTGGTATCCTGTTTCGCTTTTTTTAAGTGAAAAAAAAATTGTTAAATTCTGACAGCTTCCGTTGTTTTTGGGTCCCTGTGCCAACTCTTTGCCTCCGGCGAGCATCAGACCGCTAAGGGGGCGGATCTTAGTGCACCCCTTCCTATGTGAACACACACAGATAATAGTAAATTTTCATAAATATTTGGATTTTGAAATAAAGTAAAGACATTTTCTGGATAGAAGGAGGGAACTCAGACGTGATTTCCCATTGTGGGCTTACTGTTACTCATGACAATTATGACTAGCATACAGAAATACCAATAAGCCAAAGTCATCTTCCTTCTACTACAGCAGGATCCTGACAGGTTGAGCCAGATGTGACGAAGTTTCTGAATACTTCTATTTCGAGAGAAGGAAAGTCATCTGCATCTATTGTTAATGAGAAAGACTGTCTGCCATGAGCCCGGTGGATGCTGTTAAACCAGATTGTAACATTTGACTCATCTCCTGTATCTCCCCGCACCTCCAAATCACCCACCTGTCAGCTCGGGTACTGGCAGGCAGGCACCTACTGTACACTCACACACTGTCACAAGCATCCACCATGAGGCCAAATTAAGCTTGCAAATAGCCCCTTAAGTCTTGTGTGCAAAGACACACACACACACACACACACACACACACACACACACACACACACACACACGCAGACATCTATACCAGTCTACCACCTGTGGTTTCCAGCCACTGGGGGAATTTGGTCAAACTCTGCCCAATTCTGCATGCTGAGCAGGGGATTACAACGCAGTTCTCCCAACAGAGAGCCAAGAACCAGTCAAATCCTGCATGGGATTACACCCTCCTCCTCATCACTTTTTCCCATGTGCTCTCTCTCGCTCTCTCTCTCTGAATCCCTCCTTCTACCTCTCATCTTCATTTCCCTCCCTACCCATCTCTTCCTTGTATTGCTTGTTTTTTTTCCCTCCTATTTCTCTTATGTTTTTGACACAGGACCTCTGAGCTCTCTTTGTTTCCCTGCTCCCATCACGCCTCTGCTCGGCTGTCTACAGAGGAGAGAGGGAGAGAGAAAACAAAGAAGAACTGTGAGGGAGTAGTGGTACATAGAAGGTAAGCAAAACAACACCGACATGTGGAAGATTGATTAGAAAAGGATCAGCGGTGGAGGTTGGTTAAGAGGATCACATAAAATGAGTAAAATGAGATGAAAGAAATCTTCACGCAGTCAAGTTTAGTCCTGAGATTTCACAAATTTCCCTTCCAATTTTACCTCCGTTTGGCCTGTATTTTGAAATGAGATTTACACAGAAACGATGGCGATGGGATTAATCTCACCATGTTAATTTGGGCAGAATAATCTTGCACTACTTGTAAAAAAACAAAAACAAAGAACAAATATGTAGCATGATTTAGAGAGCAATAATTCAAAAGCCCTAACTGCAAGTTAACGTCAATCAATTCATCCTCCTCTCAACCTCCAGGTGCAAAGTGGTGCAATCAAAGTCCTCCAGTTAAGCTCTGCATGAAGGTTTTAGTGGCGGAAAGCTGCAGTGACAGCAGGTGCGACACACACACAAACACACACACGCACGTGCACACACACAGATGGACACACATACACGTGAAGTTCCTTTCCAACTCACTGCAAGTTCTTGATCAGTGTTCTTATAGAACATAAGCATTCTTCTGGGAAATAAAATCCCACACCGACCAAGGGAGTGTAATATAATACTCCTCATCAATTTCCTTCATAATGGGCAAAGACACCACATCAAGACATATACTCCAGCAAAGAAGTGTGTATTGATTTTTTTGAGTGGATTGTGTTTTTGCCCATGAGGGACAGTTTAATGAGTCTACAAGCAGTTCCAGAAGAGAAGTTCCACTGGGGGTGGGGGGCAAGACACAGAGACAAAAGATGTTTTCTCTTCATCATGAATGCCATAGGCCATGGGTGACAAGGATAGAACCCCCCCCCCCAAATGTGATCTCATCTCTCAACTAAAATTATTCCACTGGGGAGGGTCATTTAGAGATGTGGAATCCTCATTTTGCGCTCTGATTCATACAGCTAGAGATAGCAACTGGAAGAGGGGGCGGGGACTGATGTTCTGCAAAAAGGAGCATGGGTGTACTCATGGTGGATCTGAATCAGAGTTTAAGATGCAACAATAATAACTCTGATAAAACACCAATGTGAAGTTTTTGTGAGTGGGTTTGCGTGCACGGTTGTAGAAGAGATTAAGTTATGGCTCTCTTAGGAAATTTAACCCTACTGCCGTCATTATCACAGTCGACAAATCCAGGGAAGAATCCATTTATTGTTCGTTCACCTTTTGCTTCACATACCAAAAAAGTTGAACAGCGGCAAGTGTGTCGTTTCTCCCGAGTAGCCACTGTGACCCTGTATGACAACATCCGGTACTGTGCACTGTTCCATAGCTGGAACTATGACACATGCAAAAAATGCTCAAGGCCAATTTGGGGCTGACTGAAGAACGCCTGAATAAATCACTCCCCACCTGCATAATCTAGGTATGTAAGTCTGAATTAGAAAAGTACAATTTCAGTCAGGCTAATGTTTTCATGTGTACTTTAAAGTCTAATTGTAATCTATATAAATAACATAAAACTTGTGCATTATGAAGAACCTCATATATTTAACCACTGTGAATGATGTGTATATTTACACACACACACACACACACACACACACACACACACACACACACATATATATATTACAATTTCTTCCCCTTTATATTGCCCAGGCTTGGGACTAATGAAGATAACCTCATTTCATCTTCTTTTTCTAACATCATGTTAATTCTCTTCGGTATGAATGAGATGTCACTGAGAGGGTTCCAAATTTAAAACATCCAAATCTGTCATGATCAATTTTTAGTATGAGCAAATAAATTGTGGCCTAGGTTAAGAGGGACAGACTACCCTGTAGTGCATGTCTTCCTGCAAGCCATCATCAAGCATTCATGACAGCTGCATGCAGTCAACAGTATGCTTGTGGAGTACTGATGCTCCCCATATACTACAGAGGGGGTAAACATTGTAGCTATGAGGTTATTTAGAGTTTCCAGGGCATGAGATGGCACATTTGTCCTTGTATATCCCTCCCTCATCCTTCCCTGTTCCAGTCTCCTCTGCCCACCCCTCTTGTCTTTGCCACCCTACAATCTGTTATCAGTGGACATGACGATCACTAGCTGGAGTACCTCCTGAGACGTTTAACCTCATCAGTCCTACCGTCATGACAGAGGTCTTCTTCAGGCCCAAATGAGGATGATTTATTCATGCTTTCAGCAGCAGTGTGATCCAGATGCCTTTTAAACCCCACTAATTAATTTCAGCGGGCTATGAAGGGCTCGTGGATGATGTCAGAGGAGAATTGATGGTTTCCCACATGATTGTCCGCTAACCATTAACATCAAGTACTATTACAAGTTAGCAGGTTTATTTGTAACATGTATTTGTACATGGTTCTCCAAAGTACTGACTGAGAGCCAATATTAATTACTCTTGCTCGTGGTACTTGCTTCTAACTTCAGACGAACTGGCCTTGATCTTGGAGATGCTGACCGTTCTTGAAATCTACTGTAGACTAAATACGCTGCTAAGATGGATCGCATCCATCACAGAACTGAAACACCCCCCCACTACCGCTGAAACTCGAACGGTGCCGTCCCTTGACCTTGGAGATGTCTTTATATTTTATCTGTCCATTACTAACACACAATGCTGACAGAACAAGATAAATCATTGTCCGAGACCTTTGGCTAACTTCTCATCTGACAGCTTTGGATGTGACGTTTATTGGCTTGATATCGTAGTTACGGGTTTCCTTAGGAGGGTGGATGGCACCTCCCCCAAAGATAAGAAGAGAGACTCAGTCATCCATGCAGGACTACAACAGTCAAGCCGTTGCTCCTTTGTGTGGAAGACAGTCAGCTAAAGTGGTTCAGGCATCTGCTACATGGGTGCCTTCCTAGGGAGGTGTTCCAGGCACGTCCAGCCGGGCGTCATGGAGCACACAGAGGACCAGGTGGAGAGACTATCTCCATGCTAGCCTGGGAACACCAGTCAGAGCTGGGGGGGGGGGGGGGTTTCCCTGTTGGAGCTGATACCTTTGCAACCTGACCCTAGATAAGAGGTTAAAGATGGATGGATGGATGGATGGATGGATAGATGGATGGATGGATGGATGGATGGATGGATGGTATGATATACTCCAAAGTCATCTCAGTAACTTATTTAAAGCTGAACTGAATCAAAATCCTCCTGATGCAGGTGTAGTAGTTTATGGCCTCATGAACCCTGGGCCTGGTCCTTTGCTGTGTACTTACTGTACCAGAGCTCTCAGGCCTGCCTGCAGCAGGAGTGAATTCAGAAGATCCTAAAACTTCTCTGCACCTGCTAACAATGTTGTTAGTGAAGATCAACCACTGCTGCTGAGGAAGTCCTGGGACTCAACTGGCTTTCCACCTGAGGCATGAATCTCTTTCATTTGCTTTCCAAGAGCATAGATAGACGAGGGTTTTGCTTTTATGTGCTGGCAGTGGGAATATAAACTAAGACATGGAAGTACATCTGTGTCTTATCTATTTATGGTGACGAGGGAGGAAATCATGGATATAAAAGGCCAAAATAAGTTTATTCCACATGGTAGCAGGCCTCCGAGCAGCTCAGCAAACATCTAGATGTTATTGTTCCTGACAAACAGCAATGCACTTGTAGAATAGTAAAGATTAATTCATGTCTCTTCTCTATATACGTGATAAACTGGCAAAGTAGACTATAAGACAGAATTGTAGGCTGGAACCAGAAAATGAATTATCAATGAGTCATTTGGCTGTGACTGGAACTGAGGTGACTCAAGCTAGATGCTTGATAGAGAGAAGGTTTAAAAAAAAAAAAAGAAACCAATGGATTTCTGAGCTATTATTTAGCTGTTATTATTATATTATATATAATTTTAACTGTGTAACAATGGAAAAAACCTGTTATTCAATTCATTTACAATAACCAGCAGATTCACAAAAGACAGTGACCTTCTATATTATTGCACAGAGAAAGCAGGAGAGGCTGCTTGGTGTTTGAATGACTCTATGAATATGGTCTATTGTCTCCAGTCTGACATTGAATGCCCAGGACAACATACTTGTGTTTTCGAAAAATGCTACGCTTCTGGTAATATCACACAGGAAGCCAGAGGCCAGAAACAAATAAAACTTTCCATATGTGACATATTCTAAATTGCTATGCATGCATTAAATATTACATGGCACTTATGTTACAAACGAAAAAATGAAAAGTGTTGAAAGTGCAACATTTGATTTCATATATCAAGGCTTAATGAGGAATTATATTCTTTCGCTTGCTGGATGTTGGACTTCTAACAATCCTGGTGGTGAATTTACTGTGAATGTTATCAGTGTGAATACAGACATTTCACATATTAATGTTGGCTAATTGAGCTATAAAAGCTCTTTTATAACCATCAAGAGTGTTTGACCCCTCTGACAGCGATGCTGTTTATTTCAGTGCTGTAAGAGCAAGCCGTCTTTGCCGTCTTATGTTGTCGGAGTGTAGGAGCAGAGTGTAATAGCGCCCTTTCACCTCATATTCCTGTTTAAAGCCGTAGCCCTCAGCAGTCTTCATCTGGTTAATGTGCTGGAGAAGGTCAGCCACTCGGACGGCAGGGTGAAGCTGCCCCGTGTGGTAGGGGGAACCTTTACGTCCACACTGGTGCCTCGGGGAGCCTCCCAGCAGGCTGCTGGCCTCGTTCACTGAACTCCGAGCATCGCCTGCACCACAACGATCACAAGTGCAATTTCAGAACAACAGCGGCAGAACATATAAAACAGAGAGATTTGGGAGTGAAACAAGCTGATAAACCTTGCCTACAGGTTCACTACCGGTAAATGGCAATACAAACACACAATGTATTGTAAACATTACACTCATTAAGCACATCTGGGCAAAGATGCCCTCAAAATAGATGGGATGTTGATGTGAAAGCGGCTCTGGCTTGAATGAAGTAAACACATCTGTCTTTTCCTGGCTGTGAGATGGACAACATTAGCGTGAAAATCAATCTCGCGGGGACTGACAAGAATCACAAATCATTTATTTCGATTTATTCAAATGTGTTACTTGTTTCCACAACACATGATGACTATCTTTCTCTTCTAGAGAATGAGTGATTGGCCACTAAGAGTACAAAGTTAAGGATTATGAATGTCAAGCGTGAGATTGCAGCGTGTGGTTGTGTGAGGCGTGGTAGGGGTTTGCAGACTCTGTCGTGAATGTGTGAGCGCTTTGTCTTACTGCGGGTGCCGCAGGTGTGTGCATCCATGAAGGAAAGAGCCATTCTTTCATCCTCTTGTAGGGTGCTCTGGTCTGTAAAACTGCGCTCCATGGAGCCCATATGGCTCTTCTCCTGACGGTAGGTAATGGGTGTCTTATTCATGTTCACGGGTTTCCTATTATTGGATAAAGAAGAAAAATATGTTGAGTCAGAAAAAAAGTAGTATTAAGATACAGTAGATAGAAAGGGAATATATTCATGTTAAAGAAAAGAGTGAAAAGAAAAGCTTGACTATCAGTTTGCCTCGCTAATGTATGATTGACAGCCAGAGCATAAGCATGTATATGATGGATCATGAAACAATGGGAAAGAAAAGAGTGCAATCACTTACGGATAGTAAGAGTAGTAGTCCCTTCTGGCAAGAGTGCAGGAGAAGGACAGAAAAATCAAGAGAAAGAAGAGATGTGAGATGAAAGCAATGTCAGCTGAGGGCCGAATGCATTGATTACAGCGAAAATGAGCGCCTTTCTCTCATGACCTCGGCCATATGACCCATGTGAGTGGACCAAGCAGGTGTATGCAGACTGAACCACAGCGCAGCGGAACATGTACTTCAATTGAATATGTCTTTGTGTTACACTTAAGGACCAAACCACGTGGTTTCCTGTCACAGTTAATTTTAGCAATCAATTCTCTAAGAGCAAACTTCATGGTAGCTTATCGCAGGAACACAAGCTAATATGCGAAGTAATGGTGACTTTCAAAATCAGCATTAATCAATATTACCCAGAAAGCTGTGTCAGCCATTTAATAATGATTTCTGGAGCCTTGAGTAAGTTCCCATTTGGCATGGTGGGTTCTTT